>NC_064878.1:8132500-8160000 GCF_943734665.1 Anopheles aquasalis | reverse complement strand
CCAAAACCCGGACTCTGGCGATTGACTTGACGTTCTTCGATTGGTCTTCGATTGTGGAGACTGCTCGCTGCTCGATGAGCCCGTGAGATCGATAGGACCGATGGGGGTGCTTCGTTTCTGTTCCATTTCTAAGTCCGCTGGCAAGATAATGGCGCTTCAGAGTCGCGCAAACGCGCCTTTATCGCGCTTTTCCACTAACGCCAAAAAGGTGGAACATTATGTGTGCACTCTTGAGAGTCTCGAGAGAGCCAACACATTTAGCAGATTTGGTGTTTCAACTTCTTGCTCCCTTTTGATTTTTGTACGAAACAGATTAACAGCCCGGACGCACACGTAAATCGGAATACTTAATGTTAGAAGTATGGAAAGAACTCCAGCAGTCACATCCCCAGAGTAAGTTTCTCCCCCCTCCCCCCGCGCCATGAATTCCAATCGAGGACAGCGCTACGGTGCGTGTGCCCACCAACCAAACCGGATGGCATCAGTTTGATAACAATTAATTTGCATAAGTAATGTATTTTGCCCCGAAGCGCGCACGCTGCGGGCCTTTTTGGCCGCGCGAAGAGTGACGTCTGCTCAGTGCCCGTCGCCGCCCGAGCTACTTGAGGTTTGTAATTAGATTCTCCTGTTTGGCGCCATCTTTCTTCATTTTGCGGGGTGGGCGGGGGAGGCGAAACGTTTTCCCATTAGACGGAGTGAAGGTAGATGCTACTGACGGTTGTTGTGCCTGAGAGGGAAGAGTAATGCGTTCGCCATCACCGTCCGGCCCGAATTACCATTCCAGCTCCATGGAATCCAGGGCAAAAACATCCTGAAAGCATGACCAATCGCGCGCCCTCGCCGGAAACAATGCCCCAAAAACAACATGTAGCGCAGTACAACGATTGCCTTCATGGGAAGCAAATGAAAACTCGCGCGTGACGCAACGAAACGCCCTCTCGACGTAGTGGTGCGGGGAAATCGATCTGGACAATTCATTAAAACCAATGTTCGACGTCGGCTAATCATGTTGGATCATATTTCAGGCCGGCCCGAGTGGCCAGAGCAGCGCCAGTCAGAATGAATTAGATTTTAGAACAAGAACCACGGAGGAGAAACGTCTGTTCATTTTTTGGAATTCCTGGAAACTGTCAAACTCACAGCAGGAAAACAAATTACTTCGTTCTATCGGTCGGTGTGTTTGTGTTCCAGAGAGAGAGAGAGAGTAATGAGAATGTCTACAGCGTATTTAAGGGATTCTTCGCTCGGTACATTAGGCTTTACAGCAGCAGCAGCAACAGCAGAAATGAGTCTAGAGGTCGCTTTGTTTGTTGACGTTTTGGTCTACCCACCGGCTACTTCCGGGCGTGCCTGCAAACGGGAGCAGGAGGAAAAGCTAATTTTGATTAATGATTGTTTAGGGGAGGGAGGGGCGACGATGACGTCCTCATCTCCTACTTCTCTCCTGTTTGTCGCCGAATATCGAAAATGCAAATCAATCGACGACCGTGCCGAGCTAGGGCGCTTATTGCGAGCGCTATAATTTGACAAATGGCTTATCATGCTTGCCCGAGGGCCATCATTGGAGCTCGATTTTCGATTTTGTTTTCCACTTCCGCCCGGTGTGGATGTGTTTTACTTTACCTTTAAGTGAGGCGTAGATGCTGCCATTTTACTTTGTAAGCTATTTTTGGTGCGGTTTTTTTTTCGACAGCAGAAATTTTCCAAAAGGGAGAAAGAAACCTCAAGAACATTCTTGCTCTGGTCTTTTCCGCCGCGAGAGCTAGTCTAGAGTCCAGTTTCAAGCGCCTGACCATCGGAAAAGGATCGGATCCGTGTTTGCAATGAATTTAAATTAACTTCCGTATCGCAAGGACCGTTCCGTTCCGTGTCAGTAGTTCCACTTGTGCCGAACGAACCATCGCTGGTGTCGCTGACCTGACCCTGTGCCGGCACCTGTGCATGTACGCCAGATGGCATCGGGCGCGCCACCCAGGTGGTGCATTTTTGAGCCCTTTTTTCTCTTCTACTTCCGAAGGTGCCGCCCTATTGGACCACAAGGATTCACGCGATGTCCCATCGCGCTATCGCCATGCCAATGCGGGCGATGCATGCGGCCGTGTGGCCATATTCATTTGAATTCAAATCCAATTCGCAGCACTTTTTGTGACATTGCAACCGGCGATGGTGGCGGTGGCCAGACGGTGAGCCATTCGCGCCACCAATTCCATTGTCACGCTTTGTTTGTTCTCTCTTTGCAGCTTCGTTTCCCCCCTTTTCATCGTGCTGTCCGGGAAAATGGGATTTTAATCCAAAGCACCGGATTCGTGTGGCCCCGATACGATTGCCAGGGTGCCAGGATCCTAGGACTTGGGCTGCTGACCTACTGGAGATACGGGGGGCGGTCGAGTTTTGAATGGCGGTCGCGTTTTCAAAAGGAACCGTTCACTGCGCTACTGGACATTGACTATTCAGGCGCGTTTCGTTCGAAATCAATCCTTGCAGCAATTGAGTTAGCTGATTAGGTGGCGGTACCGTAACGTATTTCAATCGTCGTCATCTGTCATGCGTTTAGCGGGGCTATTTGAGTTGGATAAATTGCCTTTCGTTGATCTGAACAAGTTATTATTTTGTTTTATTGTCGGTTCCCCTTAAGCACTTTTGAATAGGGAAGAAAATCAAATTTCCACCTTTTCAACCCGCATCAACTGTATTCCTGTTGGTTCTAACATGGTAACGAACACAAGGGTGCTTCTTGTGCCGGAAGTTTGGAATCGTCCCCATTTTATCATCACGCGTGGCCGAGACAAGAACATGCACTTTACCACTAGACCACAAGGAGCACACAATGAACCGGTGACACTAGGGTGCCTGTTGAAGCCACCCGGCTCCCGACCCCCGGAGGGCGCATAACGTTGGAACAGCGGAAGAGACGACTTTTTATGCCATTTTGCATCCATCCTGTCACATGGGTTATTGCTTTCTTGCCTTGGCCATCCAGAAGATGCTCTCTCGGTCTGCGTGTGTACGACGTTCCTAGGAACAAATTACAGCCAAAGTGAGTTCCCATGCATGGCGTCGTCGAGGAGCAAGCAAACACCGGGCCGGAACGTAGCTCGTCTTCCGGAAAGTGTGGTCACGAAAGCGATAAAAAGGCTAGAATGGCGGCGATGGCCCTTGGCAGGATGTCTCGTCATTATTTTGTCTTCCCTTCTCCCTCTCCCCTCTTCCTTTTCCTGCTTCTGTCCTGCTGAGGGTGCTGCAGCGAGCAGCAGTCCATGTATGCAGATGTATGTTTTATAACAATAAAATTAAACTGCATTTTTGCGTGCGATATCTCGTAGCCGGCAGCATGCACACGACATGCTGCTGCTGTTGCTGCTGCTGCTGCTGCCGGAAGCTGGCTTCTTTTGTGCTGTGCCAGTGTTGTGCACCTTCTAGGGACGTCGCTAGGTCGTTTTTAAGTTTTTGATTTTCGCTTTCTCCAGGCACGGTCGATGCTTGGCCGGATCATAAGTCGATGTTCGGTGCATGACATAATGTTTTGCTTCCGAAAAACTTTCGTTTCTTTTTTACCGTTTTTTTTGGGGTTCGCTTTCACTACCATGCGGCACCTTTTCTCCGATGCCCGTTAGGTGTGTGCTGATGCTTTGTGAAGATGGTAAACAGTTTCTCAGAAGGAATCAAAAAACTGCTGTCCTTTTACTGTCACAAAATGGTGCCAGTTTGTGGTGGGGAAATGGAAAAAAAGAGAATGAAAGTTTTGTACATGTTCTCGATATCACAAGCTAGCGTGTGTCGAATCGAAGGAGCGCGGAAAGCGGAAGTTTTAAAAGATGACAAGAATGTAAGTACTTTGATAACGGGTGCTACTCCGGCCTGGTTGCAGACGATCGAGCGAGAAAAAATATATTGCCGTACATGAATAAATGTCGTTGAACTTTTTTCGTTGAAGCGTTTGGGGCTTTTCTTCGAGTATTTTCACGTAATAGCCTTACCAATTCACTGTTTATATGGAAGGGCTGCAAGGGAACTGATATGCTAGTGACTAAAGTAATAAAAGATGATTTTAAAAATACATAACCAGGACATTCTATGGTGAAAACACTGGCAAATATCCATTGGCAACAGAACAGGAAGAATTTTAACAGAACAGGAAGTGCTGTGTTCAATAACACCAGAATGATGATAAAGAAAAAATGGCAAAAATCAATTCTATTCAAAGTTTGCAACATTATTTCCATCCTTGTAGCGTGCTCGCTTGGATTTAACTTAGTACAGTGGCATCAGGAACTATCCCGATGTGGCCATATTTCATTCCCCTTGTGATGTCCTTGATGGTGCAAAATAAGGGCAAGCCTTAGGAAATCTATTTCTGGATATTCACCACGCACATCATATCTCTTGATTTATGTTGACTCACCCGAAGTAACGAGTAATGGGCATGGCAAGTATCGCATGACTAGTTGTGCGCGTCTTTTGCCACATTTTTATCGACGACCTCGTGAGTGATTCTCGAGTGCAGACAGCGTCCACTCCCTCGAAACTGTCGAAAGAAAAATTATTATCCCGCCTCCATCCTTCCCGCTTGGCAAAGCGAAGGAGGATTCCATGGGGACCGCGACATGTCCTTGAAGGAACTGGATAACCACGAAGAATACACAAAGAGTATCAACTGGAGCAAGCAGGAGAAATGTACAATAAAGCCTAGCCTAGCGGCTAGCCCTTAGCCGTAGTCGCAGACAGCCGTGTGGACTTTATAAATAAGTTTATGTGACGTTTTCAGCCGCGCAGAAAGGTTGTTCGCGGTTTATCTCTTCTAGTCGGGTCGGGGCCAGCCGTTCAATAGTTTCTCGAAGCGGGGTCCAGCACCACCGCATGATGAAGCCGGATAATAAATAAGTAAATTTTATGAGTTATCGTTGGTTCTCCCTCCGAAAAAAAAATAACGAAATGGGACCTAAGAACATGACCTGGGACGAAAAGCGAAGAACATGACCGACCGGGCCCGGTACTCAGCCAGGGTGTGCGAATCGGTGTGGAGGAGAAGGAAATATATATATTTATTGATTGTTAATAGAGGGACACCATAAGTCCACGCACCGCGGTCGTAAAAGATATATTCCCCCCCCAAACAATCGACAACACGCCCAACGCCTCTACCGAGCGAGTCGTCGGAAATGTCGCTTTTTTATTGAAGTAAATACATAAAATAGAAAACCGAAAATGGAACTGGTACCAGCAGCAAGGCACTAGGCAAAGACGCATTTAAGGCAAAGGGATGGGATTTTCTTCTTCTCCCAAAAAAGAACTGATGATTTATTGTACGCCCGCAAGCAGCAGCTGTTGTTGATTTAATTGAAAACAAATACAGCTAGATAATAATCGTGGCATGGGATGCTCTTCTGGTATTTTTTTCCAAATGCAAGAACTACATCTCCTACAGCCTTACCCAACCTCTCTCAATTGACATAATCGATATCCAGCTCATCAAGAAAACTCATCACAATCGATGACAAAACCATAGGAAACGTACCTGCAATGAGAGAGAAATCGAAGAAAGGTAATTCAGTAAACTGCAATCGAGAGCATGTTTTCGAGGATTCGACGAGGTAAAAGCCAAAATGCCAATTGGACAGGAGCTATTGCTGCAACTTGAATTGCCAAGTAATGCACCCTCCCCCAATTTCCTCTGTGAGCTTGTCGAGTCAGCAATTTTACCAGCAAACAACTGGCCGCCCTCCTCCTTCTGATAGTGATTCGATGTAAGGGTGCAACACGCTACCCTCGTCCCCGGTGGCCACTAACAACCGGAGCGGAGTGCCCGGACCGTGGTGGGCGAAGAAATTGAGCTGGAAAAGCGTCCACTTCCGGTCGACCGGTTCGAGGCAGGTATTCAGCGAACCACAACCCCCTCCCACTCCCCCAGGGGGGGGGGGGGGGGAGGATATCGATTTCGTATCAAATATTCATCAAAATAAAGCGCATCGTTCGCCATCGGCCACCAACGAGTATGTGTCCTGTGCTGCTTTGGCTGCTTATTCGCTTATTTCTTCCACTTTCCTCAAAGATGACCACCCCGGAAATTGGTGGCCGGCGAGAAGGAGGAAGGCTAAAGAAATGAGCATCTTGCATGCGTTCATCCTCTTGTCGTGGCGTCGTCCTCGTCGAGGTAGTGGACGTCTTAGCTGTGGTGCTAGCTGGTAACACCGTAATCCGTGAGATCGATCCCGAGGTAGAATCCCATAAACTCGGTAAACAAATAAATAAGAAAGGAAGCCACGTAACAAAAGGGAGGGGTCTCCACGGTTCCGAATGGAGCCGGGGACTCTGCTCCCTTCCGCCTTCTTCAAAGCATCCTCCAACTACACACTCGTTGGCTCATCAAATATTGAAGATTTCGACATTCTCTCCCATCCCCCTCAAGGCCGATCTCTTTTGCTAGTGTGGATGCGTGTGCGCGTGTATGTTGGTGAACCCCGAGCCATTTACCGTTGGAAAATGGTGGCCTTGGGTTTTCTCTAGATCTCCGGCGCTTCTGATTGTGATCACAGCCAAGGAACGAACGGTCGGTGTGATGGCTGATAGTGCCCGGTCCCGGAAAGCCCGGAAAAAAGGTGTAAAAGGTGTGGCCACACCGGCTTGTGTTTCACGGCATCACATCGAAGCCGAAGGAAAACCATGGCGTTGGCGATGGTCGTTCCAGGACGGCACCACCACCCTGGTCCAACGCTTGTTCTCTCGGTGTCGTTCCAGCATCCAGTAAATTGTTGATTAGAATACAAATGAAAGTGCCTCGTTTACGGGCATTGAGGGTTGAAGACGTTGCTCCGGGGTTCTTCGCCGACTTTTCTTCGGTTCCGTTCCGTTTTTTCTTCACAATCTTTGTTCATTTTTCTCGATGGCTTGCCCTGGCTGGCTGCTAGCTGGTCGCTAGAGGAACAGTAACACAACATCGCCACTTTACGGGCCGCTTGTTACGAAGCATGAAAAATTTACATGCAACTCGACTCGTGCGTTGATGAGGTTACGAACGAGGGGCGCGGTGCGTTCGTTACGCAAAAACTCGTCGCAAAAAAAAACGAAGAAAGAAAGAAAAATCTTATTTCAAAACCGGCCAGTCCTAGTATCCGATTCCTTATTGGTTGGCTCCCCGTTAGTGGAGAGAAGCGTATTCGTATAAAAAAAAAAAACTATAGTTTAACATTCTCCAATTTCTCATCAAACCGAACGACCTCCGACGACGAGGACCAGGAGGTGATTTTGTCCTTCGTGATTAAGAGATGAAGCTATTCACGTCGACAATCACGTGTCGCTCGGGGAGAAATAATGCCAGGCAAATGAAATTTATATCCCACCTCCTCCCGGTCCGGGGAATGGCGTGACACGCACACAAAGGCTACAAAAGTATAAGGTGACTAGCTGGTGACTGGTGGCTTCCTCTTATTTTTCATCGTCGTCGTCGTCGTCGTCGTACCGTGCTGTTGTGATCGGAATATCTTCGTCAACATCCGCATGTAGACAATGCTGCTAATTACTCATCGAGCGCTCACCGATAGCCAAACCCTAAGCCCGAGTGACTTCACAGGTTAGAGCAGGTCAGGGGGAACGACGAAAAGGCAATATTATTATCACGACACTGGCTAACAGTCGGTGTTTGGCCGGTCGATGAAACTGAGGCGCTGCGCCTGCTAGAAAGCTCGCTCGTTCCCAGTCGCAGTGGAAACTTAATCAATTTGTTATGCTAATTACCTACACAGGCAGCTTCTTGAGGTAGTCAGCAGCTCCAACATCTTCTTCTTCTTTATCAATAAAAGTCCTTTACCCTTGGCGAATAGGTTGTGGCATCGATCGGGCCGGTGAAGACGGTTATTAGGAAATGAATTAAGACTTCACACAAAAGGTGCCATAATCGGATCACGGCCGTGCAAGTGGCCACTCGAGTGCTGGTGGTTGCTTTATCCCGAATCCTGGTGTCCTCTAGAGTGTGTGACTGCTACGATGAGCATAAAAGGACACGTTGGTTGGTTGCTCGAGGCATGGAAAGACAATTATTTATGAGTTTCATTGCGTGCCCCGCAAGGAGCGTGTTGATGTGCTTAAGATGAGTTTAAGCCCGGCTTGCTCTCAACGTTGCTGCCGAGAGGGTGTGTGTTTTGAGGAAAACTATTCCTTAATTGATATTGTCGCACCCAAGGATCCCCGTTTCGGTTCAAAAATTACTGTCAACATCCTAGCTAACACACAAATAAATGTTTACTATTCTGCACCGATCATTTAAAGTACACAAAAGTCTCGTAGAAAGCAGGAAAGAAAGAAAAAAAATCCCGCAGCTCGAAAACGTAGAGACCATTGTCATCGTTCCCAAACGGCAAACGTGGTGGTGCTGGAGCTGCATGTGATCCGAGGACGATGGCTTGCTTTTGTCATTGTCAAGCGACAAAACGGTGCAAACACAACACATCCGCATCCACAATATGGTCGAGTCGAGTTGGACGTTTGGTCGTTAAATGGAAAAACGGTCCTCGAGACCTCGCGGGGCCCAGGGAGGTGTAGTTATTTATGTGTGCAGCACAACACCATTGCGGCCCCCAAAGGATCACGCGACACACTTGACTTTCCGTATGCCCGTTGGGCACCAGCAGCACCGGACGCAGCAACAGCAGCAGGACCAGCGACAACGTCAGTCGTTTATTATCACATCGTTTGTAATGAACGGGTTCGGTTCGCTGGCTGGCTGTTCCTTTTGGTACTGCTGCTGCTGCTGCTGCTGCTGCGGAGAGAGTAAAAAAGGAATGTGGAAAGCCGTGTCCCATCGCTGGGCCACCGTCGATGTGTGTCGTGTGTCAAGCCCCCGTTTCGAACTGCGAGTGTTAAACCGAAAAATCCTTCCAAAAAAAAGGGGCAAAAACGAAATGGTTTCCTTCAGCGATGGCCCCGAGGATATTCGTGGCCGTGGTCAATGGTCAGAGAGAGAGAGAGAAAAACAAGGAAAGAGAGAGAGAGAGAGAGAGAGAGAGAGAGAAAAACAAACGAATGTTCACATCCAGCATCGTCCTTTTTTGGGGAGAGAGCATACATCCTTTGCATCCTTTTGGGACATTCTTTCCAAAAGCTCTACCAGCATGCATTGCCGGATGAAAAAAAGATAAAAAAGAGAGTGAGAGAGCGAAAGGGTGGAAAATGTGCAAATGAAAGTCGAGAGCGCATAATAATAATGACTTGTCACTCCGCTCGAACTTAATGTGAGCCAAGCAGTGTCTCTGCACGCCATTCGATGAAGTGTGCGCATTAGAGGCGGTGTGCAATGTGCCGAGCAGTGCAGAGCCGAGTGGACCATAGCGGAGAGAAGTAAGAAATTTGTCGCTCCAACTGACGTGCAACCACTGCAACGGACACAAAGGCCCCGCTACTTGGGGTCGGAGTCTCCCCTCCCCCTCCGCCCCGAATGCATATTCTCCATCGGGATTTCGGGGAAGTCCTTTTTGGACAGGAAGTCCTTTGCAAGTAGAGGAACGAGAGGGAAAAAGAAAGAAAACGACGAGAAGAAGGACGAGGTGTGGTTTGAGAAATTACGCTTGCTCAACAAATTTCATTCCACCAACCGACCGACCGCGTTGGGAGTAGAATGACGCAGGGCAAAAGTACCTCAACTCACCACCGGCGAGGCCCGGATGGGAGACCGGATGACGGTATGGTACGAAGGCGGGTAAACTGCATTTTCCACTCAACTAAACTCATTCGGCAGACATTTTCCGGTCGTACGAGCAGTAAGGAGCCGATCTTAATCAAGGGAATCCCCGGGCATCGGAAGCGGCGCGTCACAAAGTCGACACTGGCAGTGACTCGCGCAAACAGGGCGTAATGCATGAATAATCGGTGATGGATGACACTTTCATGGTGCTGCAGCTGCTGCAGCTAATAGAGGCCAATCCTGCGGACTCGCGTCGAGTGGATTTACGTTTTTTTTAATCGAGATCAAGTGTTCAATCGAATATTATTTGACTCGAAGTTGATACACAAGAACATCTTCATCCCATCGTACAACCAACCAAGAACTCGCCTCGAGAAGTGTGATGATCGGGCGGCCATCAATAAACAACCACGCCAAGTCGGACGGAACGTGATTCGAAATGTAAATACCAGAAGTGAAAGCGAAAGAGCTCAGCTACTGCAGTAGCAGCAGCTAGTAGCTCATCATTAACCCGGCTAGACAGACAGACACAGTGACACTATCGATTTGTCTCCATCTTTCGAACGAAGGTCGAGGGATGTTTGCAAATTTTCGTCATTTCATTTACTCGACACTAGCGCGAACGTGCCTAGAGCTCCCGCGTGTGTGTTATGCGAATTCCACGAGAAGATTCAACCCGAAAAAAAAACGAGGATCTGCAAAGTGGAGTTACAATGCGGCAAACGACAACCATTCGTCGGGTCCACGGCTCCGGCTAGATGGTGCTAGAGCAAACACATGCAAAGTGGACGGTTTTTCACCTCCCACGACGCCCCAAGACCAGACAAGACAAGAAATGAATGTCAAACACATCGCTCGAAGCAGCAGCAGCACGGTGGGTCTGTGGTATGGTCACTTGGGGCACACTTTCGGGCTGGCTTGGCGAAGCCCAGGATACTGGTGTAAACGATGTAAATGACAAAATAGACAAATGACGGTGCAAATGAAGTGTTCCCGAACGCTTGAGATGAATGTAAAAAAACATAACAGAAAAAAAACAGAAACCAGCATTTCCTCCGCAATTCAGTTGTCAGAAGTCTGAGGGGGGGTCTCGTTTTTTTTTTCTTGCACGGGAAGAGGAGCTATTCCAATTTATGACTTTCGAATTTCAACGAGAATTCGGTTCACGGGACGGTAGCAGTGTCAGCAGTGAGCAAACCGAGACGAGACGAAGCTGCAGCCCTGCATACTAATGATAATCGATCGTTTCGTTCCACGCGCTTCGGAATACGTCATTCGCGCCAGCCACACCAGATGAACCATCCTGATGAAACGCCATTAATCTTTCGAGCGATTCTTTTTGTTTCTTCTTCCAACTTCTGAACTGCGGAACCAATCCAAAATGGGGGAATTTTGGACGAGTGGAAAAGCAGTTGAAAAGCAATTTTCTGGAGTAGAAAAAAACACACCCAGAGTTTTCGAATCATCCCGCCAATATTGGTCACATGACATCGGTTCAGATGATAATCTCAAGCCGCAGAGTTCAAGAATAGCCAAGAAACAAAAGTAGAGTCGACCGGAACACTCCTTGGGATATATCGAGGAGTCTACTCGTTGCCTTCGAGTGTAGCACACTTCAACGCTCATACGATGCACTCCAAGTGTCACAAAATTTGCTGCGGTAGAAGAACAACTTTTTCTACCCCCCGGGCAATGCCACATGCTCTGCATTCTTGGTGGCCAACTGGTCAACCAGCAAGGTAAGCTAGCCTTCGGGTACGTCCGAAATTTTTCATTAAAAATACTTATTAGCACGTGCCGAACTATTGACACTCCGGTATTGGGTGGGAGAAAATGCTGAATTCATCTCTTATCATTTTAATTTCTATTCTCATGCTCCCCATGCTCTCTCCCTTCTATCCCTTTCATTCAGCGATGTCTTTACTTTTCTTAATTTCCATTGGTCACCCTTTTACGATCAACAAACCAGCAGCAGCCCTTTCCTATGTCGAGCTGTTGAAATTGCTTGCGGGGCAAATAACAGGGACGACACCGGACACTCTGGTCCTAGGCCCCGAGGCCAAATAAAGACAATAAATGTGGAAGAAAGTAATAAAACGTAATAAAGTAGGTGCTGAATTCAATATTTGTCCCTCGGAGCGGTATAGCTCCGGAGAACTGGAACGTTTCGGGCATCCAGCGCTCAAGAAGCACGTGGCCACAGTGCTAGTCGCTCCTCCACCCCATTTGGGCGTCTTTTCTCTCGGTTCTTTTTCTTCTCCCAAGAATAGTTTATTGTTGTTTGATAATATGCTCCTCGCTTCCAGGGGAAGCGTGGAGAAGAGATTCATCTCGAGAGGTCTTATTGAGAGTCGAGTCGGCAAAGCCAACGAGCTGTTGCTTTGAAGGAGGTCCTCTGGTCTGGTCTGGTCTGGTCTGGTCTGGTCTGGGGTTTGGCCGCTCTGCCACCTCTGGCATTCTGGTTGCTTTTTTGTTTTGCTTCCGGAAGCTAATTTCCACAATGGCAAACCATCAGACAATGGGAATGCCAACCGTTAAGAGAGCGCAGGCCACAGCAAACCCTCAGCTGAATAGAGGTGGAAAAGTGTTTTTAATTAAAACTCAATGCCTTTGTGTGTGCCAGTGACGGAATTGAAGTATTTCCAGCTAGCGGCGGCCAAAAGCAAAAGCTTGACTTTCTGTCTTTGGTGTCTTTGGACTCGAGAATGCGAATCCTTTTGGGGAACTTACGTGCGCACCTCCCTTTAGGGAGGTCTAGCGGGTGCAGAAAAATCCAAGAAGCGAGAGCAAATTACCTGCAACGACACAAACGCAAACGCGAAGAAGTTATTAGTTGGAGCTCACAAATTATTTGGTGAATTACGGGGAAGCGAAAAAGCAACTAAAACGAAAAAGGATGAAAACGATCCACGAACCATCGTGTGCGCACTCCTTTGGGTTTTCCCGGCATCGTTGTTTATCAACTTTGGCGTCAAGGAAAATGCCGCACACCACCACCAACGACATCATCATGATCGTCGAGCGTCGTCGACGAGGCAATCATTTTGTTTTATTATGCTCGCACCGAAAGTTCAGCTCTCGGCCAGAGCGAGGATGTAGCCGACTGGTTTGCCAGGAGGAGTCGAAGTGAAAGTTTTTCCGATGGAAAATTAGCGTAGCATAATTAGTGGGGGTCTGCTGGAGTGGCTGGACGGCTAGAGGTAACTTTTCGTTCGTTTCGTAAAATTTAGTTTCTCTCTCGTTGCTTCCGAAAAAGCTATGCTACTTCCCTACTGCGCCGTGTTTATGGCTTCATTTAGCATGAGTTATAATGTTTTTTGGGGCCGATGGCGTTAATACTGTAACCGCTAGTTTTCTTCGGTGGCCGCTTCTTAAAGGAGTAAACGAATCGAAGAAAAGTCAAGAAAATCGTCGGTCGGTCGGTCGGTCGGTTAGAACATCTTCGATTCGTTCCAGCGCTCCAGCACTGGTAGCATCAGCGCATTACGAGCAAGATCGTTAGCCTGTCCCGTATCCTCACCTCCCGCGCACCCTCGACGACGACATCGCGCATTCCATATTGAAAAACTTTGGCCTCGAAATGTGTTCGACATAGGGAATCACATCGCACCGCGGTTGGTGATACTTGGAGGACCCGGTGAGAAGGGGCGAGCAAGACAAGATGACAAAATAAATTTTTATTTCCCTTTGTGTGTGCGGCTCGTTGGTGGTGCATGCTGTGAGTTCGTTTTGCGGAGCGGACACATTCTTGCTGCGGAAAGTGGAAAAGCGAAAAAGGAAAACTTTTTTCTCTGGATCTCTGGAGTCTCTGTGAGAACGGGAAGCGAGGGGTTCATATTTGCCTTGAAGACGCGCCGAAGACACACCCGAACGCTTGATGATGATGATCAATAAACATCCGTGTCACGTAGTTTTTCTTGTTGAGCAAGGACCCTGCGACCTTTCCTGGAGGGGGTGACCTGGGAGGCAATTTTCCGTTCCGTTCTTTGTCCAAGCTTTGATGCCTTTTTTTTTTGGAGGGGAAAAGAATGAAGAGGAACAGCAGAAACGCAAACATCGAAGCCTCTCTCTTGTCTCTCTTTCTCGCGCGCTACTGAGAAGAGATTGATGTAACTGTTTCCATAAAGTGAAACGCCTTCAGCTCGTAGTTTTCCTTATTTGAAACCTTGATAATAACGGGGGAAAAGGTAGAAAGGCACCAGAACCAGGAGCCACTCAGGAGCGTAGCGGAGCAAGAGGACAACGAATTCTGGCGGCTACCAGGGAGTGCAAATAGCGTAAACGGCAGGACATGACTTGACTGGAAAATTTTGTTCATTTTCCTTTCGCACCGCCACCACCGTGTGTCGGTGTGATCGGATGGGAGGTATTCTGCCGATGCCACCTGCCTGCCTGTCTGCTTCCCCTTCCTATCATTGCTCCACCACCACCACCGCCAGCATCGTCATCATCGTAGAGCGCCTGAACGGTTGAGGTGCTCGAGTCGCTAAAGTCGCATGGTACCTCGTGCCCTTTTTGTGTCCTTTTTTCCGCCAATTCTACGTCACTCGCGTCTCACAGACACACATACTAGCACGCACAGCCGGTGACAGCGCATTTTGCCGGGAGCATCATTATCGGTGGAGATTCAATCGGAGAAGAAGAAGCAGAAAACCGGGCGCCAGTTCTCCCGGTCTGCTCCAATCGGTCGGGTCGAGGAGGAAGGAAAATGACAATTTTCCTGCCGCTCAAACACATGGCGGTGGCTGTCTCTCTCTCTCTCTCTGTGCGACTGTGTTTGTTGGATGGACCTTTCGTGTTAACAAAAGAATCACGCAAAAGGTCAGTCCATTTTCATTTCCCCGCACTCCGAAGCCCATCGACCTCTCGCAAAACTTGCAATGTACGTACGTGCACACATACAGAGTGTGTATGTGTGTTGGTAGGTGCGTTAGTTAGACGGGCCCCGAAACTAGCGATAGAGCCGGCACTTTTAATAGATTTTCCAACTGATTGCACTCGGCCGCCAATCGATCGTTGGACTGTGTGTGATGCGGGTGTGTGGGGACGTCCCGCATGTTGTTTGTTGATTCCTCTTCCTCTTGTTCTTCTACTGCTCGATGTTCTATGTTACGGATCATTCGCATCTACAGCACACCACCGTCGCAGCTTGCGCTTCGCTGCCCTGATCGATGATCGCGCTGAGCCTCCGGTCCACGGTCGCTCGCTGTATGTGAAACAATGCTTTCATTTGATTATGTTGTGATACATAAGCAATGTGTAGGGATGACCGAAATGGCCCCACCCCGTTGCGCACGTTTCCGTTCTGCTGGCAAATCGCTATTCGGCCTTTTTGCGTTCCGATCCGATACTATCGCCCGTTGGTGCCCGCTCGCTTCCCCTCTCTCTCTCTTTGTGTTTCTGTGTGCTTGTATATCTGTTCAAGTCCATGGGGAGGTTTGGTGGTGGTGAATTGAAATGAAATTGCCAACGAGGGTAAAATTAGATGCAGCTTTATCGGAATCGCGAGTATCCTGCTGAATTCACGGAAAGCTTTAATACAGAAAAATGGTGGAACAGGAGCCACGGATTGGACACTTTCCGTTTGGTTTGGTGTCTTATTGACCTTATGCAGGGGTCTCAAACTCATTCAGTTTCGATGGAGGCGCCTGGTAATCTGTACAATTGCATACGTTCAGGGGTTTTTAATAGAATTTTAAAAAGGAAATAACGCAGCAATCTCAATCTTCATTATGCGGTGATCGTTGATATGTTGAGAAAATGTTTCTTCATTCATTTTATTCGAACACTACTGTCATTGCAGATTTATAATGTTTATTTCGAGATCATAATGGTATGACTGAAAGGCCGTAGAATGACATCCAATACTACTTCAACCTTTTATTCTTTAAACACACTCCATGATCAACCAAGAGGATCACTGTATTTAAAATTAGACGCATAATTGCCCGTGAAGTTGAGAGTAGTTTACATTAGCTACCTCAACTCGATGAACAGCAAAGACTGGAAGAAGCTTAATGCATCGAGTAAAAAGTGACACGAGTGCCCCTCCCGTCTCCATAGCCATTCCTTTTGCTTTGCTTCCGAGAGCGAGATAGCAAAAGTAGATGGAATAAAGGAGCTTAGAGCAAGTTGCAAAGAGCAAACTTGCACACATTCATTAAGTTTTGTAGATTTGTTCCGATGTTTCGCATACGTTCGAGCTCCCAGCACGGTCATATGCGGTGAGATCACGGATACGCGCCTCAGTCTTCGCCTGTCGCCTGGAACTGCATGAGAGTAGTGCATCGCAGACCTTTTCCCGTGGAAAAAACTTTCTCTGTATCTTGCTACTGACGGTTCTTTCGCGAAGAACTGAAGTAAAATGGAGAAAAGCTTCCATTTTGTGTGAAAGGATGTGTCATACGCTCGGATTATGCACGGTGCAGCATCGCTCGCTAATGTACTTTAGCTTATCGTCCGGGGACGACTTATCCTGGAAAACGCTTTAAAATGGATTTTTCTCTTATATTAAGTAACTTGAAGAGAATTTATTTAAGTATAACTCAAAGACTCCCTGAAAATACCTGATATTGTGAAGATATTTAGTTTAAAAATAGTTAAGCATCTAACTATCATCTAGCTGCTCCTGCCATCAGGCAAACGCTGAAGTGAAGGTCTTAAAATGGCTACTTTTTATCCGAATTACTCCGGTGAAACGATCCTCCCCCACTTCGGCCCCGGTGAGGCATAAAAAAGGGAAACATAATAGCTCACGGAATCCGAGACAAAACCCGCTGCTCCCGGCGTCTCACTATCGCACCTACCGACGCCGGCTGACATCGTTGTCCGGAAGTGAAATCAGTCATAAAAAGGCATAGTTGAAGGCAATAGCGGACGAAGGAAGGACTTTGCTGGACACCGTTGGTCCTCGGTGCGAAGAAAGGACGCCCGGACGGTTGCCCATTACGGCAAGGTGTGTCCACGCATGACGCTCAATCCACCATGGACTGGAGGAGGTCTTTCTGCTTTCTGGGGCAGTAAAAGTGTTGGGCCAGGATCGCTCTTACCCTTTCGGCCTAAGATGGCCATCATTAGGTTGAGGATTTTATTAGTCTTTGTGTGCGTGCCAGTGTGTGTTTATGTGAATGACCGGCGTCCGTCGTCCGACGAGACGGCCCCGTTAGTTGTTTGCTTTCTTTTATCGCCGTCCCGGCCGCCATTGAAGTTGGCTTGGTTCCGGTGTCCAGTGTTCGACGTGTCCAGACCTTACGCAAGGTCAGAACCATAGCCATTGCCGCTCAAACCAAACGTCAAAACAAACAGCGACGGAGCGACAGAGCGATAGGGCGAGAGAATAAAAAAAAAGTCAACGGAGGACAAATTGTGGACGATCGAACATCCTCAGGAATGGAATGCAGGGAGGGGGAATGGCCCCCGAGTTTCTGTCCGCCTTCCGTGGCGTGGTCGTAATGAAGGAATGACGCACAGGCGACTAGACAGCCTCTGCTGGCCCTTTGCTCCCTCGACGGAAGGAAAGGAATCCATGACCAGCCAGCCAGTCAGCATGCCATCGCCATATCGCGATTCCTTCCGATGCCGGAACCGGAAATCAATTTATTATTTTATCTCCCTGTTCAGTTGGAAATAATGAGGACCTCCACTCCACTTCTCCTTCATCGCTAGACGACCCTAAGGGACCTTCGAGGTGTCTGGGGATGCGACGTCCCGCAGCAAACGGGCAGAAGGAGCATGAAATCGATCGACCAACGGCGATACTGACGTCAGATCATGCTCATGATGATGATGGCGATGGCGGACAATGTTTTCGTTCCAGAGTAAAAGAGAGACCCGAAGAGAGAAGCGGTCTTGTAATACATGGAGTAGAAAGACTCCAGCACACATCGAGCATCGACACGGCGAGAGCAATTTAATCGCCTCCCACTCCAACCCAAACCGACCTGGGGGTCTTTAACAAGGTTATGCACTTTTGCTCGATTGAACAAAAATAAATCTCCCACGAGGCGAATCGCTCCGTTCGCAGTTCAATCGTTGTGCTTGTGATCTGTTTGCTTGATTGCCATCCGAAAGCGGAACGTAATGCTGCCTTGATTCGAGCAGCGAATTCGTTGCTTCATTATGAAGTTCATTTGAATCCGGGGGCCCAAATGCTTTCCATCGCATACGACCAACGGCTACTTTGGTTCTCGTTTCGGTTCCCGAGCTCCATTCCATCGACACCAGCCGGCAGTACTGAGCATTGGCGGGGCAGCGAGCACATCATAAATTGACTGCAAAATATGAAGGAATTTATTAAATTTATTTCAAATTCGCGCTGCTACCACGCTCGTTGGGTGTGCCTGGAAGCGCCAACCGAGAGTGGCGCAAAGGCCAAAATTATGCTTCATTGTCGGGGTTCGGACCAAGAACGAATGGTTTTTGGTGGAAAACCGAAAAGCTCGCTACCGAATGCCACCAAAAATAGCCAGCCAGACCCCGGCGGTGGTGGTGGCTCCCGGTAGTTCTATCAGGAGCAAGGTCCAAACACCGACGCGAGAGTCGGAGTGGGCGTCCTGTAATGCTCGCTGCTGCTGCTAGTGTGCCCCAACCAACCTGCGATGTGCACCAGCGACCAGTGCTTCTGGGAAAATCCCATGCATAGTAATCGTATGTGATGCGGCAAATATTAGATATGTTGCGCGATATGTTTCACCGGTGGAATTCTATTTGCAAAGTGCTGCTCCCGTGGGGAAGTGGAAGCGCGACGGATATTTATAACGGCGCTGATGACGCTGATGATGAGGTTCTTGAAAGATGGTTCCAAAAATGTAATCCTCTTTTCACGTAATGCTGCTGCTGCTGCTGCTGTTGCTGGAATGTACGCTGCTTCTAATCGTTGCAGCGGTCAGTGCAGAATTCTTCAGTGTCTAGAGAGTGCGGGCAATCGCGATGATGCTTTCGTAATTTTCGTCGCTATGTGCGACAGTGGCATCCACTTTGCAAAGATTTAAACTACCTCAATAAACATGTTTTCACGGTGTAAAAGCAGTCAAGGATGAGAGGTTCGTGGTGCAACAGCAACAACTTTACAGAGATTATCCTCAAGTACAACAGTGGAGTGGCAACGATGTAATCTTTCATTAGTGTAATGAAGTACGCTGGAGATGAAGACGTTGTTTGTTGAACAGTTAATGCTTCAGGTCACTTTTTTTTGCGTCCCTGGACAAGCAAGCATTCAACAAACAACTTACCGCTCTAATTAGCCATCAAAACCGAGACATATTATGCTGTTCCATGTTGTGGTTTACAGCAAAGGCACAGCACTGAACGGAGGAAGGTTACAAGGGCGACAGAAGTGCCCTGAATGGAAGCAAATTGAGCGCATTCGCAGAACTCGCCAGATTTGACGGAAGGTCCCTTTGATCTGCACCCTAATGGGCACCGACGGCAATCGATGTGAATCGAATCGATGAACCGAAGGTGAGAAGGTGTGGAGGTCAGGATGACACCTGGGTCCTTTCATAGCTGGCTACGGCGACATGTAATTACACTCCTCGAACAGCGCCATTGAACTGTGAAAACAGTCGCAAATCGATTCAATTGACGATGAATTAATACATTTCGATTTCCGCAATCGAAATTCCGTGTGGTGAAAATGCAATCAAAACGAGGGGCCTTCCTCCACATCTCACATCACGAGTTCTTTTCAGCCAGTTAAACGGATTTATTTGTCACACATTCTGGCATCCCGGTCCTGGTCCTGGTGCCCTCCACCGGAACAGGTGGGTAATTTGTAAAACTTTCAGGAACAGGAGAAGGAGTTCCTTGTTAGAGGAGTTCAACGTTTCTCCGGGAGCAGCAGCTGCCAATGCCGGTGGCCAGTGAACGTGGTGAAGGGTCAAAAGACGATTGGGAGCCGACTAGGTCCAAATTATGGGACACCTTGGAACGTCGGTGGATGGTAGAATGGAACCTTGAGGGGTTGTTGAAGTAGTTAAAGTCACCATCGACATCGTTGTCGTCCTCGTTCGTTAGCAACGTAGAGAGTGAACTATGACTAATGGTCAGCGATAAGTAGTTTAGTGCTTTTTGAATGACTCCTCGAGGAAGTAGACCGTCCGATAGAAAAGGCAGGCCAGGGACCATTGAGTTGAAAGGACTTTTCTAAAGCTTTTCCTTGAAGAATAGGTTCATCATCGATTGCAGAGGTCTTGGCTTTGGAGAAGTTCAATCAGTCTGCGTTGAGGTAAAAAGTGGAATCTAAATTGCAATCAGTTGAGGTATTTTAACATAAACTATCTCCGTCCGTACGAGCCTTAACGAGTCCCGATTGAGCATCGTGATTGGAGAAATGAAAAAGCCAATCCGACGATACACGTCGCGTGTCGCGTGTTCCTCTAAACAGTTCCTCTACGAATACCTTCCACTCCCGCTAGCCTTCCGCAGGTCCGTGTATTACACGAAATATGACCACAATTAAATTTGCAGAAAGTGCTTTCGCCTGTTCTGTTTCGAAAAGGGAGGAGAGGCCGGTGGTGTGGATGAAAAACAGCGATACCGCATCGCCACCATTAATGGCACCTGGCAGCTGGCAAGAAAAGGCATAAAAAAGCGTGGGCCGCACGCAGGCACGAGATTGAAATTTTCAAAAGATGAATTTAATAATTCACAATGATTTGCCACGCCGTGCGGCTGGGTGAGGATTTTCTCGGAACCATTTGCCTCGGAACCTCCCCCACCCCATCCCTGGCAAGTGCGCACGGATCGACTTCTTAACGCATTTGACGCCGTGCCCGAGGACGGGGGTGCTGGGGCCGAAAACCTCATCAAATAGCCTTCGGCAGCAGGAGTACGACAGAGTGGAGGATGCTGTTGCGTGCTGTTTACTTTGCGGTGGGATTTCCAAAGACGCTCAGCCACGCACCATTGCCACGCGGGCGGGGCAAGAAAGGAGGAAGAAAAAAAAAAACACGGAAAATGAGCGGAAAAACCAACATCCTGCTCGCTCTCTCGCTTTCCCATCTACACGGCATTGAGTCCTCTTGCCTCGATCCTGAGCAATTGAGACTGCTGGTGATGGAGGAATGGGGCGCGCGCTCAAACTGTTTGGCCAATGAATTATTAATCGAAAAGACGAACCAGCCGTGTAGGAAGGTGGGGATGCTCGATGCGTCCATGAAACAATGGCACCATTCAACCAAAAAAAGGACAACGAGTGGGAGTCAGGGAGTTCAGCTCACCAGCGTCCAACTCGGCTCGCGGCGTCGTCCATCGCCCGCGAGTGTCAATTTAAGTTGTAATGAGCTTTGTTCCAAAGTTTTTATTGTAACACGCACCGTTCACTGGTAGTGCCACGGGGTACTCCGTTCAAGGAAGGATGCCCTGCCTCTGTTGGGATTAGATTTTGTTTTTGGCTCGAAAATTACGACCCGTTTTGAGGCGATAAGTACAGGAAGCGTAAACGATTTGATAGGATTAATTATGGGGTCCCCTCCCCTCCCCTCAGGATATCGCGTAAATGGAGCGAATAAGCTCTTGTCGCTGGCCTGAAATTCGTGGTCAGTAGTCCTTTTTGTGAGACAATCTAAATATTGGAGAATAACTGTGTGTCAAGGACTGCTTTATGCCATTGGAATTTGAAGGATGAGATTATGGAATCGGATTGTAACTTGAGCTGTCAAAATATTCAATCTGAGCTCAAAGTTGTTGTTGCAAAACAGTGTTCTAGTTCTTATCCACCTGAGTCCTTATCTATGAAAACAATAAATTGCTTCCATTAGCTTGTTGTTTGTTGTTCACTTGCCGTCGTGCGCTTGTTCTAACGATGATGATGTCACAGCAGAGCAAACCGTACGTTCATCGTGCAAATAATGTCAATCTTTCCGCGATAATGAGGACGATGCGGTCCTTTAACCCGTGGCCATCGAGAGGGAAGGAAAAACAAGCCAAGCACTTCATATGAGTCGAGGAGGGGCACTCGACTGATGAGCCCAACCCCCCCCTCCCCTCGGCCCCAAAAGTCAATGTCTCGCAACTTTTGCCATCCTCTAATCTGATAAAACAAACACACAACTTTAGCACCGGATGGTAACTCCTGTGCAAATCTGCCAGAAAAGCTGGCAGACTATCCTTTTCTCTCTCTCCGCCCGTGGGGGCCGCCGTTAAGGGACTTTCACAACTCCGACAAATGATGGTCGCGGTGAGTTTGATTGAGAGCCACCTACCCATAGCTCAGTTTTAGTGGCCCTGGCTGGAAGGTTTTCAGGGAAATCTTCCACGGTAAGGGCCCCGGAAGGTACCGGAGCGTGGCGCTTCGCCAAATGATTATCGGCGACATCGCTTAAAACTTCTTCCACCTTTTGTGCACACTCGTAGGCCACTTCACTCGATGGTGGTGGTGGTGGTGCGAGTGAAATGTCTCGCTATTAGTGCAACTTATGACGCTTTGCCAGCGGGCACCTCTCCGCCGGAAGTCGTACACAAGGCGCGTGAGCGCGTGAACGCTTTTGTCAGCAAGCTCAGTGGCTCCTCCCGCGGGGGGAACAAAACATCCTTCAAACACGGAGCAAAACTTTGAGCGAAACCATCTTCCGTTCTAGTGGAGTCTCCACCGGTCCGGACCTGGCTAACGGGATGAATTCGTTCGTTACACCAGCCAGTGTGGCAGTGGTTCTTAATTATGCTTTGCTGGGCTATAAATTTGGCTCGCTGCTAATGATTGGGCGCTGGGTGCGTTGCGCTGCTTGATGTGGATAGATAGCTCTTGCCGGTGACCAAGTTTTCCCGGGGAAAAAAACCCGCCCGTTGGCCGGTTTTTCTTTTTGACAAAAATTGACTAACGACTAGAAGATTTCCTCGTGAGCATGATGTCCGGTTTGAAGTGAACAGAGAGAGCGCGCTTTCAGGAACGACACTCCTCGGAAGAGTTACTAATCTGAAAACTTTGAAATGACTAAAGTCATTTCCAGGTTTGTTAGTTCGGTAACATCATACTCTCTCAACATCATCAGATGCATCCTTTGGATGCCTTGAAGCTCTCGCTTAATTACTAGAACGATTTACGAGCACAGCAGCGTTACAAAGCATCAAACTGAGGATGTGGTTGTGTGGCTTTGATTTGATTTGATTTGAGTTGATTTGAGAAATGGCCCTATCAATTGCCTTCGAGCGCTCCGAAATTCGAAACCGTATCGGGGTATCATGGTTTGAGCTTGTTCCGTTTGTCCTCGAACAACGCTCTCGTTCTCGAGCTCAAGATGTCTATCGAGTCCTTCCGACCAACCGTGATGCTTGATCGACACAATTGAACCGTTCCGATGGCTTTTCCGATAAATCAAGCAACAAAACAAAGGCAAAACAAATCACGGGCACAACATCTGCTGCTGCTGCTGCCGCTTACTACTGTCACCATCGCTACTACCATGGTGGGATAAATATTTGCCGCACACACATAAATCCTCAACGATTTTATTAAAAGGCCTTACCTCGCCCTTCCAAATCGCCCCCAAAAATCCAAAAAGGGGACCGGCCGAGCGAGCGATCGATCGTCTCAAAGATAGCAGCAGTGAGGTTATTGGGCACCGAGCGCCGAGTTTTGTGGAAAACAATCCGCCGAAAATCTTTTCTAGCCAAAAATTGAACAAACAAATGTATCCTTCAGAATGTTCGAGAGAGAGCGACAGAAGGACGGAAGGAGGTGGCGGCTGGGTGTGACGAAGATCGAACATAACCTCAAAGACCGCAGTCAACGTCGCACTACGTCGAACACACACCAGCGCTAGAGAGAGTCACGGTGGATGAATTGAAACCGACCAAGGAGACCTCCTTACAGCACTCCTCCCCCTAGCCGCTCACTGCGGCCTACAGAAAACAACTGCAGACATCGTTTCGACACTGGAGAAGAGTGCGGCAAACGTGGCTTTCGTGATAAACGAACCAAATCAACATGATGTCGCTCGACATCCGTCGCACAGCGTCGTCTTTTCCGTGTTGACGGAGCAAGGCCCAGCTAGCCAGCCAGCCAGCCAGCCAGCCAGCCAGCCAGTCAGCCAGGGGAATACAAACTCGTCTCTTCCTTACCCCTTCGACATCGAAACCAGCCACTCTTCAGCGCCACGGATGTGTTGTGTTGTGGTGCGGTTGCGTGGCGGTATATGTGTGTGCCCGCGTGTGTTGATTTCGTAGAAAATCTTGGAAAAAAGCAAACAAATGGCGCTTGATATGGAGAAGGCGGCCTATGGAACCCCCCAAAGGAAGAAGGACGAAGCACCAAAAATCCTTCCGCAAACTTCTCACCTCAAGGGAGGCCCGTTTTTGATAAGAAGCACCACCATCCTCCGATTCCGATTTGAGGACGCCTTTCACACACTTCCAGGGGTGTCCTTCCCCGACACATACCCAGAGGAGCAATTTTTTTGTGAGAGCTCCTCTGCGGAACCGGAATAAACGGATTGGAAGGTACGGTGCGTAAAAGGAAACGGGCAGCAGGAGGCGAATCCTTTACTCAATTGTCACAAGTGTCTGCCAAAGTTTCAGGAAGCTTCCTGACTTCCAGACGTCGGCGCTGGCAGGGGTTGGCAGAAAAGAGGGGATTTACTCCTGCGCTACATGCGGAGATGTGTACAGGCATCACGGTTTGATGAGGGATGGCCATGACGGCGGTGCCAGATCCTGTGTCATACCTGGGGACCATCAACGGATACCGGAATGGGTGATGATCTTGAGACTTTTCAAGACTTCCGCCAACTCTTCACTTCCGCGACCACCGCCGCCGTCGCCGTGGATCGATACGATTTTGGCTCGAGTCATCGAACAGTAATGTCCTCGGGGACACTCGGGGAAAGTTGGTGGTTAACGTGGCTGGATCCGAATCCGGTAACGATGCTCCGGTAACAAAAAACATTCTTCGCTTTTTTTTATTCTGGAACCCAAAACCCTACGATTAGCTCCCTATCGTGTGGTGTGGTAGGCCGGCTCGTGTCCTCTCACAGACACATACACACCCAGCACATAATGATACCCCGAGGAAGGGACGACAAATGTATCCAACACAAATAAAGAAAAAAATAACCTGAACGTTACAGCAACGCAGCCAGTCGGATCCCCTGTTTCTTTTTTTCTTTTTTGGCCAATCGTTTGGTGGTTTGCGTTTTGGGAAGCCTTGGTGGGAGGACAGGAAACTCGGAAACTGAAGAACCCGAAGAAATCTCAATCAAATCCGGGGCAAATTGAATTAGGCTGATCGCTGGGCTGTACACACGAAGGGGAGTGAAATGGGCAGCCAAAAGCGAGAGCGCAAAAGACAAGACACAACGGAACAAATTCCGAGGACGTAGGCCACAGACAATCAATCCGGTACCGGATCCGATCCAACTAAGGACCAATCGTGTACGTGCGGGAGTGTGAGATTGCATTTCGCTTGTAAATCAATTGCTGATTTGTCCTGGAGTGGTCCAGGGACCGCTGAAGATGCTGGCGAATAACCAGCACTCAACCGCGCCGCCATCTGTCGTCCGTCCGTCCAGGAAAACTTGGCCCAATTGAACATCTAAATATTTGTGCCAGGTTGACTCCTTGGAACGCCCAGGTTGACTCGCTTGGAACGCCCACGAGACGAGCTCAATCGGTGAGCTTCAACCTCGAATCTAATATCAATTGACCGGCCACCATCACGTTCCACTGGCGAGGCGGAGTAGTCTGCGGTAATTCTGTGGTTTTCTCGTTAAAATCCGGATTCACCGATCGCTCGTGACTTGACGCCCCACTTGCTCGACACAAAAAAAAAGCAGGTCTGGCCTGTTGTAGCTCGTGTCGTGTCCAGCTGACTGGAAGCAATAAAGGACGTGTGGCCGCGGCACAAACTTGGGTGGAAAAGAATTTTTCATTTATTTCCACCGCATCACCACCACCATCAAAGACTCATTTACACCCTCGTGCGCTCGCTCTCTCTCAACAATGCACAATCGTGGCGTTTTGGCAGCAAATTTGGCCCACACCCCGTTGGGGGCACATTCAATTCTCATCCCTTAAGGTCGACGACGGCCACATGGCACGTGCTCAAGGGGCATGCGATTTTCGGGCGCGGTGGAAAAAACCTCAACAAAAGGAGTGAGTATAGGAACCACAAGAAGAGGAAGAAGAAGAAAAACACTTCAATTTTCACAGTCAATTACCAGGATTGAACACAATGGCCGAGGTTAGTAGACTCGACACCAGCACCACTACCGTCCCCATCACACTCGTGCTCGTAACTTCTCAGCTTCGATTTGCAGTTGAATGTTTGTTCGAACGAAAAACGAGTTGGTGCTCGAGAGAGAGAATGTGAAAATTCGCGTGGTTCCAAAAGGAAAAACCAGGGAAGGAGATTGAAAAAGGGGGAAAAGCGCGGAAAAGCGCTTTCCAACTTATTTCAATCTCACACGTTTTTGCCCAGTCTCTCTCTGGGTTGCTAGCGTTTTTGGCACAAGAAATACCAACCAACCAACGAAAGCAAAGCAAAGCGAGTCCCTTGCCGTGGTCTCTCAGCTCGGATTCTAAGATTCATCGAAGAACGTTCTCACGTTCGCCTGTTCGCGTGAAACGTGAAAAACCTCGAAATGAATTTTCTCACTTTCTTCAACCAGAGAGGTAAAGGTCGTTTTTCTTTCCGTTCGAGGACTCCGCGCGAGCGCTTGTTGCACCCTCGAAACTCAAGAATTCCGTCTCAAGTTTCTTGTGGCTTCTTCTTCTACTTGCGTTCTGTGTGTTTATTGTTGGAGCAGCAACAGGAGCACAAAAACACCAAGGAGCCGTAACTTCCGAAACACACCTCGCTCGATTATCGACTCCACGGTAAGTCGATTGGTGGGTTCATCTCAATAAGATTCGGTACGTTACCGCCCCAGATGCACATGCCAGACCGGGAGGGAGCATCAGCATTGCACTTCGTGTTTTGTGCTGCACGTTATTGGTGCAATAAATAATCGACATTCTTTTTGTGTGGTATGCCGTCCGATCGTTCAAGAATCCACTCGAACTCCTTCTCGGCGATTACAAAACATACCAGAGTTTAGCTCCATTTCGTGAGACAGAAGTGGGGGCAAAAGATGATTGCTTACCTGCAAGGAAAAAAGAAAGAAGAAAAAATGAATATTTTTCACATTTTGCTGCACAAAAATATCCTCCAGATTCCGGTAAATCGTTAGAGTGAAAGGATAAGCTAAATGAATTGCTTCTTTGATTCCAACCTCGACCGCAGACCAGACACTCATCATTAATATCACGATTCACGGCTTCTCGCGCCCGCTCTACTAAGTTGAACGTCAGTTACTGAGCCCTAGGGCAAAAACCAAGAGGGCGGTTGTGCAAACCACAAAACCGAAAACCCATCGCTAATCATTCTCTTCATTAACCTCATTCAGCGGGGAGCAGCCATAATTAAATGCACCGCCAACCTTAAGTGCAGGATTTAAAGTGCATTCATTCACGATGCCGGAAGTCCAGGACCACACTTCCGGCCAGCCAGCTTCTCTCTTCTGCATTGATCATTTATGAACGCGGCCGCAGCGATGTTGGCTGAGTTGGCTGGTCAATCGAGCGGTTCAAGGACCTGCACAGAAGGACCTCGCTCGCGCGCGCGCACAAATGGTGGCAGAAAGGATTAATATTTTTCCTCATTATCCACTTCTACATCGCGCAGCAGGAACAAAAAAAACCGGACCAGCAACGGAAGTGCGGGAGCATCGGATTCATCTCGCAGAAATCGAGCCAGAGCCGCTGCGTCCAGTTGCTGGAAGAATACGTAGAATCGAGACCGTCGAGTCCAACCATGTTGAGTGCTTTTTGTAATTAAGCTTAGCGGGATATTAGA
>NC_064878.1:8095000-8122500 GCF_943734665.1 Anopheles aquasalis | reverse complement strand
CCACCAGCGCAGGCGGCAACAACATTCGTCTCTCTCTCTCTCTCTCTCTCTCTCTCTCTCTCTCTCTCTCTCTCTCTCTCTCTTCCGGTCTCGTTGCTACTTATTTGGTTATTTATCATTTTCCGCGCTGATGGAAAAATGCAACGCTCTGCCGGGCTGTTGATGGTCCTTGGTCGCTCCACATGTAGTGTCACGACGACGACGACGACATGTGGTGGCGAAAATGGAAAATCCATCGGAAAGCCCGGAAGCAAGTGAAGTCACTTTGAAAGAATTTTCCCATCCATTCGGTCGGCTTGCGAGTGTGACAGCTGCCATCCAGGGAGGGCGGTGGTGTACCGACGAGACATGCAAATGTCGTTGCTGCTGCAGTCAACGAGTTGCAACGGGCGAAGGATGTGGAAAAATGTAGAAATCTGCTCGCCTCAAAACAACCTTCTAGCGGGGGATCTGGGACACGAGCGCACTAGAAGCTGTCTTAATAACGTCCTCAACGTGCTCCTTGCATCCTTTCACGAGCGGTTTTGTTGCTGTCACCGGTAGCGGAGTTGTGGTGAGTCTTTTTCTACTCCTTTAAAATTCCCGTGCAGACTGACGAAAGGTGCGCGATAAACCAGTGATAAATTACATGCATTATACTGGTATTGCGGTAGTGGATCACTAACTCACTTCTGTAGATGCAAAGAACGCTCCTCACTCGTTGACTTTGTAGCAATACGCGCCTGTACGAAACTTGTTTTGACGCTCAAAGCCCGCCAGGTGATCAATATCTTATCGAATAGAGATAAGCGTTTGCCAGATTGACTTGCCAGTACCTTCGGCCACCTTCCGCGAGGTCTTGGGACAACTTTGGACAACTCCATTTAGCATATTTTGATGCAACTTTATGAGCTCAATGGTTGGGTAACGTCGTAGCCCACACACATTTGCAACTTAATAAAACATTATCCACATACATTAGTCCAGCGCTAGGTCCTGCAAACGGATCGCTTTACGTAGATTGGAAACCGTTTTTGTGGGGTGCCGGCCTTTGAAAACCGATTTTCATCTCGCGCCCTTAGGGCTTTTAGCCTTAGCCAGGGCCAGGGCCGACAAACTAGAGGCACGCTAGAGGTGAAGGTGAGAATCCAGATACTTTAGAGGAGTCTGGCACAAGGAAAGGAAGTATAGCAACAACAACAAATCCCTCGGTTTTCCACCTTTCTGCGCAACGGATGGAGCGGACTAAGGCGGGGAAAAATCGTCGTCGTCCACGTCGGTGTCGCAACCAAGACATAAATAAAGATTTTAATCTACCGATAAACGAGTGAAATAAAGCGGAAATTTCCTTATTTTTTCGGTCCCTTACACCACTTCGCTTCGCTCCTGCTTCACCTACATCCTCGTTTCTCCTGTGCCCGTCCCCCCAAGGGATTTTGTCCCCTTGAACGCTATCAAGGATTCGCAACGGAACTCAGCGGTACAACGGATGAGCATTCGCTTCAAGCCTCACATCGAGTGGCTGAAGATCGCTGGAGTGCCAAGTGTCCTTGGTATTCCCGAGTCCATAATCATTTCAAGGATATCGAGCCGCTTCGAGGGCTTCGAGACCGATTTAAGGAGGGGAAGCGACGAGCCGTTCTAGGCGAAAATCGCGCTGATAAGGTCGCGAGCGTTGGTAAAGTGCCTGCTCCACACACTTGGCATAAGACAACGGGCACTGGTGGGTGGTGGGTGGTAGAAGGAAATCAGCCAACCTTTTCCACCACCACAGAGCGTAAAGCCTCGAAAACCAAAAGCCCGACACGTACGACACTTCATTTATCCCATTTAATCTAACCCACCACATCTCATACCGTAGGCCTTGGTCTTGTTTTGGGGGAGAGGAAGGGAAAATAGGTTAACTGATACTACACTGTGCCCACATCGCACCCCGCACACCGGGGTTTGTGATGATTTCCCTTGGATTTTCCATCCTCACAAGCGACTCACTGGAACACGTGCAAATGGCAAAACGCCTTCACTACACGAAACTCCGACACCTTCCGGGGGAGCGAAACGCTTTTCCACGAACCATGTAATGGTGCCAATCACCGGGAAATGGAGGGAGGAATCCTATCCTTTTCGGTGTGGGTATGTGAAGGTCTGCGGAAACTACATCATTCCACGCAGCCTCGAGAACCTCGACCATCTCGAGACAGAAGTTGAAACACAGAGTATCAAGGATGATAGGATGACATCCCTTCGCATCCCCCTCGCCAACCGGGAAGGGATGAAAGTATTTTTAAGAAAAGGCGGCAGCAAATTGAGCACCACAACAGCTGAGCTGAGCGCGTCCATAAAGCGGTAATTTATTGGAGGGCCAGGCTCCAGTTCCTGCTCTCCCTTAGCTAGCTAGGGGCTGGTGGTGCTGTGAAGGGGGTGAAAAAGGGGTTTTAAGTCGTAAAACGGTCGTCTTTCGCAGGCAAATAAACCATAACCACGGTCGACGACGACCACGAGAATGGTTTCAAAGGGTGAAAAATGAGTGAAAAGCGGAGCTCATTACGGGGGGGGTGGGGGGGGGGGGGAGCACAGCAGGAAGCGAATTGTGCTAAGGTCCGCGCCATCGCGCGTGCATTCCGCATGTCCTGTGACCTATTCGGAATCTAATGCGCATCCAATTTGGCAATGACCTCGAGGAGTAGACGTACGACGATGAGTTTTTGTGATGGAAAAACCAAATCTAGAATTTAAATAATACTGCCTTCCATTTTCCAATCGAAAACGTCAATCAACTCGCACTTTCCCTGTTTCGAAAACACTTCAAAGCCCATAAAAGAAATGGCGGACCAGGGGTTGGGGGCCGAACATGAACAAGTGAAACGACATCTTGCCATAACAAATCTAGGAGAAGAAAAAAGGATTGAAACGCAATCGTTTGTTCGCTTTTCCTTCTGCTGGCTCCTTCCTCCTTAGAACGCCTCAAAATAACGCCGCGCCATTGGGAATGCCGCACTTAATCCCAACACCAATCGCTTAGCCAACAAGAAAACGGCCCTTCCTGGGAGGCCTTCTCCTTCTTTCCCCTTCGTCAACAAACACCGACCGCGGAGGGTTGGAGGGATGAAAAGCATCCGAGGAAGTCCAAAAGGTACTCCAAGATCACGACAGAAACGGTTGCGTTTGGGGGCGTGATGAAAAAGCAAAACAGCAAAAGAAGAAGAAGACTAAATGTATACCGGGGGTGGGGGATGAGGATACAAAAATATGATTATATCAATCAACCCTTTCTACACCTTTGGCCCGGGGTTCGGTGATTCCGGCGGCTTCTCGCAATAACAACACCAACAGCAACACCTGAACAACGGGGTAAAATCCCCTTCGGTTGGGAGCACTTTGCCAGCATCTTTTCCATTGTAAATGTTTGATGATTGTTCCATGGTATGGCCAAAAACCCGGTACGGCATGGCAGGGCGGCGCTGAATGGAGCTGAAAAGTTGAATTTCATTCCGAAACACTCTGAAGGAGAAAGAAGGTTGGACCATTTTGCATTTACCTCTGCGCTTGTACTCTAACTTCCATTCTTTCGAGAGACGGAAAAAGAGAGAGAGAGCAAAGACATTTCATCCTCTTCATTGCACGGTGAAGGGTAACTTGAGAAGGAATGCTGGTGTCTTGGATTTCGAACTCGGTAAACAGCGAGCGATTCACACCTCTCCACCAAAAAACCGGCAAACCGGAATGGTGAGTGGATGCCGAGGGTTTCCAAGGCATACCATCCGCACCAGTAAGATACCAATGGATCGGCGGAGGCGGAGATGGAGCCAATTTTCCGCAGAAAGAATCTGTGAAAAGTCAAAATTAATTTCATTTCTAATCGCACTTCTCTGCTCCTCGGGAGGGCGCGCTCCTTGTTTTCTAATCGGCAGCAGCAGCAGCAAGCAACTGACACTAATAAAACCTGGCAGGAAATTGGCCGGAAACGGTCCAGGCAGGCAGTCGTGGTGGTAGCAGGTGGTAACAATTATGCTGCTGCTGCCGATGCTGCTATTTGTTTTGCGTAGTTGTTGTTGTTGTCGGTGTCCACGGCGCGCGGTGTTAATGGATTGTAATGTGGCGAGCAGGAATTGGCGATTGGCTGGAGCTTTTGTTTGGAGGGAATAAATTGTTTAATTAAAGTACACTCAGCCCCGGGGGCCGGCCATTCGTGGCCGCTTTCAATCCGGTGTTCAAGGATAGATTTTGTTATCGAGAGCTGCGCGCGATCAAACATTAATTAACTGGTCCAAATTAGTTCTTTTAATCGGTTCGCTCGAGGAGGAGCCACGCGAGCAACGGGAAGTAATATTTTTTAATATTTTCATTTGAATCAATACGGGAAAAGAAGCAGCAACCGTATTCGAGGCGCACAGTCCAGAGCACACGAATTAACGCCGGTGAAATGGTCGTCGTCTCGACCTCGTCGTGTCCATTGCGGTTGCGTCCCTTTTGGCTTTCCCTTTTAATACGATACAAACTGTAAAATTATAATCCCAAAGCACCTCTCGGTCTCTCGTTCTCTCTCCATCTCTGTCACGTGGCAGTACTTCTGCAAACGGAAGCAGTAAAAACGGGGAGACGATAGTAGCAGCAGGCTAATTAGCTTATATAGCCCTCCATCGTGCCCGGGCTCGGCTACGCTTCAGCGAGAAGTGCTCGAGCTGCCTTGCTTTCTGCGAGCACCGGAACTGGACCTTTTCCGGTCCAGCGAGCAGCAGCAGCAGCAGCAGCAGCAGGAGAAGAAGAAAAAGATGCTCACCTCAGCAGAAATTAGTAATCTTATTTCTTGCGCCGCGGTCTCCGCTTTCCCCGAAGAAATGCGTCTTTGGTGTGTTTGTGGCCACTTGGCCAGTGGAAACGGGGAGCGAGCGAGCGAGTGACTTCTTTTTTTTTTTAAAGTTCCACGACTACCAGAGTGGCCAACGCGGAGTTCGGACGAAAACGGAAATCCTTGATTTCTTTTCCAGGCACCATCCACCACTCGGTCAAATTAGATAGTGACTCCTCACGGGCGACTGCAGATGATGACGGTGGCCCCGGTAAAAGTTGGTCCCCGTTGGAGCTTCGCTACAAATTGGAACAACTCTAAAGACCACGAGAGTAGGTCCCTAGGATTGATATCGAACTGATGCTGGTCTTCTATTTACTCCCTTCTCCTGAGCACTACAGCGTCGCTCCTAGCGTCGGAATCGAAGTGGAAAGGGACGCAGAACGAGACTGTGACCTGGGCAATCGAGCACTACCCTTGATGCCCAGGAAGAGCGAAAACTAGTTCAACTCCAAGGTTCCCCATCCCGCAGCAATCCCTTTTTCTTTTCTTAATTTTCGTTTTGTTTCGTTTTGATCAAGCAAAAGCGTGCCTCTCCACCATTCTGCCGGGATAATCCGATCCCCTTGGTTGTGCGAGGTGGATAGATTCTTTTCCCCATTCCGGGGGGTTTCTTCCACGGAAACGCTTGCATCTTCGCTCTTTTTTCCCATTTCCACCAGCATCTCACACACTGGAATGGCATTACACTCCGCCGCCAACGTAACAAACCTCAACGGAGAGGTTTCAAGGAACGAAACCGGAAGGATAGCGGGAGGTTTGGCCACTTTCATTCCATTTGCCAGGAAGGATTCGCATCCAATGAGAGATCCGGATGATGATGTTGTTTTTTCTGTCTTCCTCGTCTTCCTCGCCCACCATCGCTTACCTGCAATTGAAACAGAAGAAAAGAAGAGAAACGAAACGGATACCCGTTAGAAATAATTGAATTTATTAAACATTTACGAAGAAAATAAAAGCGTCCATCGTACCCCCACCGGAGCCCGATGGGATGGGTTTTACTTTCTGCCAGAAAGGCAGATTCAAGCACCACTCTGGGCCAGGATCAGGAACAATGAGCGCGCTAGTGGTGGGGAGGATCGAGATTAACGAAAGCAAGAGCGAAATGGGTTAACGTTGCAGCCTCGATGCTTCAATTGAATTGGCAAATGGTAGACCAGGCTGGACCGGAGTGTATGGTGGTGGCCACGGAGTGGAAAATGCGAAAAACGAAATTAGGAAAATGGTTCTCCTTTCCTCCCCTGAGTTCCGTCTCTTTTGTGTACATCTGGATGATCCATTTCGGTGCGGCTGCTGCTGAGGCTGGTGTTGGATGCCAAGCAAAAGCAGAAACCAAAACCACCGGGCAGAACAGGGCACTGGGGGTAGACCATCGGTCGACGGTGCTAAACACTCTTGATTACATCAATTACTGAAATTGCTTTCGCAGCTAACTCACAGCTAACCGACAGCGATCCAGGCGGGGGCTGACGGTGTTGCGAAATTTAATAAAATAAAACGAAAAAAGCGGACGAAGGCGCGAAAAAGTGTGGCCATTTGCAAGCATGCAAATGGCTGACTGGCTGGCTGGCAGAACTGAGCGCTGATTTCTGTTTTTGGTGGGACCTCACCCGAAGGGTCGCCACCAAACGCGCAGAAACTCCAAAGTTGCTACAGCGAACAGATATGGATATGTTTATTCAAGAGTTTGAGAACGCGATGGCACCGGTGTCTTGCAGCGTTTGCGGTGCCAGAGAAGACCAGAGACCAACGCCAGAACGCCAGAGGCAAACAGAGTCGCTCCGCCAGAGTCTGTATCTGTGGCTAAGCGGCTGAGTGTATGGGTGTGTGTTTTGAGGTGTGAGGTTCTGTGGTTCTGTGTGAAACCTAAACAAACGAAACCCACGGAGTTCATCGATACCGGTCGGTTTGGTCGGTTTGGTTTGGTTTGGTGGCCGCAAACAAGCCCATCCTGTTCCTCCGGCACCGGTCCTCCGTCGTAGGTGACCGCGCTGACAAACATTTGAATTTTTGGGCGCAAAAATGATCCCCATTCTTCGGTCCCTCTCTCTTTCTCTCTCCGTTCGTTTTCTTGTTTGTTTTCCTTTGGGGCGTTCTCGGCGTGAAGCGCAAACAGATCGTTTATGGAGATGCGAAATTTCGAGCACACTACACACCACGAAGTGCACTTGGGCAGCCTTTTGGCGAATAAATTAAAATCCTGATTTGGACACCCAGGCAAGAGGTCATTGAACCCTTGGCAGGCTCGATGGCGCCGGAAGGGGGGAAGAAGATGATGACGAACGACGAACTTGATTAAGTAATTAGCGTCCGTTGCGATTACGCGCCGGTGATTGGTGTAGCTCAAGTGGCAATTGAGTTGTCAAGGTGTGTGCGCCCCACTAGTGTCAATCCCCGACACCAGTGTCACCGGAACGGATGGAAAAACAAATAAATGTCCAGCGTGCGAGCGTGTGACAGGTGCGGTCCACAGTCGGTAATCAAGCCACCACCCACCATGCCATCCGCCAGCTTAATCGAATTACTTTTTCCAAACAAACTTACTTCATTTGCTGGCAGGACGAGCCAGGACATCCTCGGTTTCGAGGAAGCGAATCCTCGGTGAGCGAGAAGAGTGAAGAAACTTTTCACTCTTTTCCCGCACTGTGGTTTGTTACTGTATGTGTGCTGGTGAGTACTGGCCACCGTGTTCAACGCTTGAGTGACAGACACAAAAGAGGAACCGGCTACTAGTCACCCCTCAAGGGCCAAGAATCTGGTCAGCTGCAATGCAAACACACAAAAAACAATGGAACAGAAAAGCAGAGTTGGTGTGCTGGTCGAAGCCAGGCTGATAGTATTACCAGTTTGAGCACACCCACATACACCCCCCTCCCTTGGGCACATCTGCAGCAGTTACCACATCAAACGCACGCCGGTCATCGCCGGAGTCGAAGGGAGCTTTGCTCCAGTATTCCAGGACAACTAGTCGTGGGGGAGGCCTCAACCTAACCTCAACTTTCTATACTCCTCCCCCCGAAGGGAAGGACGAACACAACGAAAGATTGTGTCAAGTCGTTTCGCAACCCGGAAAGAGAAAATGGAAACAAAAACCAAATCAATATTGACTATCCGGCAGATTATCCTTCTGCTCCACTGGCAGGAAGTCCAGTCCGGTGCAGATACGACGGCCGTATCGGCGATATCGACGACATCGAATATTCAAACGCGAAGGATGCCATGCTGCATGCCAGCTAGCTGACGAGGACACGTGCGAGCGTACGCGTAGCGATGGCTAAATGGATATCAATTGATTATGCAAATGCATACAGCCACACGCCCCGGGGGGGCCCGATAACACGGGGCGGTTTTTTTTTGAAACCCCGGCCTTGGGGAGTCAATTCCAGTTCCGATATTCTTTGCGTCAGAGGAAGAACAAAAATGGCTGCGCACAAAAAAAACACATGTTCCCGGTGTTCCGCTGTGTTCAGGTCAGTAGTAGTCACTGTACGCGCGTGCATGCGTGTATGTGTGTCAGCAAACAATAGAAATTTCATAGCGATCATTCCTCGTACACACACTGGTTCCACCCGATGAGTCGTCATTTTTTCCTCGCCGCAGCACTCGACGTCGATCAGGAATGTCGACGACGAACAGCGGAGTGCTTCAGATTGATGCTGATTTATGCAAAAGCGTGTGTTTGCATGGGGCAGAAGAAACAAGACAAGGCTCGAGCGAGTGTCCCACACTAATTGAGTGTTGGTGGTGGCCACGGGAAGCCGCACGGGCACCACCGAGTGCACCAGGGATCAATTATGTGTTATTGGTTTGTCTCGTCAGTCAGCTGGCCACTCTCCCGTTCTCCCACTCTCTCTCTCTCTCTCTCTCTGTCGCTCTATCTGTGTTCTTCTCTTTCCCTCTGCCTTTTTGGCCTTTTGAGGATCATTCTCAAAAGTGAAGACCGCAAACGACCGCAATTTCTTCCGCAACAAAACGACGATCCGCTTTGCAAACTGACAAACATCTTCTTCACCACCGGCTTTGTGTTCGTGAGGATTTATCTACAAAATTTCATCATTCTTGATAGAACCACTTTCCTCACTCTTATCTGTTCCAAAAAGGAACAGTGACTGCTGGTGCTGCTGCTGCTTGTTCACCGAAGCGAGCGAACATGCAAATCTCTATCATCTTCCTAACGAGGATACGACAAAATTCGTTTCTTGGCACACAAGCACACGAAGCCAAGAAGTACAATGATGGTGGTGGTGGGTACGGTGGGTGAGTCCAATAATGAAGATGGAAAAATATTTGTTCTCCCCAGCCTTTCAGGCCTCTCCCGTATGTCCTGTCCCCTATCCGAGCGGAGTCTGTTCTGTTTTGTCGTGCAGGGAATCACCTGCATTGACATTTGACGAGTAGCGTCTCGTGGCACTGGTGCTGGTGGTAGCAGGCGGCTGTGTGGCCAATCTTTGTCCCCAATCTTCTACGACGAGAACATACTACAAGGGAATGTGCGTTGGTGTGTGTCTGGGAGGCATCCAGCATAACAGCATAATCAGCCTGGGCTCGGGCACACAGAAAAAGGGACGAACAAGTGATGCATATCCGGCCATATTATATCATCTTTTCCTGCCGGGGCATCGAACAGATTACGGAATCAACGAGCGCATCTGGTCTGGCCGGGATGGCCGGAAAAAGGCAAAGTAAATTCATCACAAAGACAACATTATGCAGCTCCAGCATGTGCTTCCCATACACATCCCCCAGACTGCCAGAAGGCGGAAGAAGAGATCATTGGTGCATGTCTCATAAAAGTTGCAGAAGCGAACAGAATGAAAGAAGCGCTTACAGGAAGGAGAAGAAGTAGAAGCAGAAGAAAGGATGGCACCACTCTTCAGAACACACTCAGCACAAGCTGCTGTTTGGTGGTTTATGGGAGGAAGATTTTCCCAACTAGCGCGAGCGTGAAACCGGAAACTTTAACCAGCAGGTGAGGTGCTGCATCATCTTGAGGCTTTTCGGGGAATTTCGGGGACAAAAAGCGGAAAGCGGCTTTACGGTCGCTACCTTTGCCAACAGCTTAAAGTGAAGTGGCGCTCAACTTATGGACACACTTGCTTGGTTTCGTGCGGTGAGAAGTGGAGGAGGTGTGGAGAGTCAAATTCAGGACCAACTTTGACTGAAACCGACAATGTTGCGGAGTAGAGTGCCTAAACATCTGACAACCTTCCGTCCGTGAGGAGCTACCCTTTGGTCTTGCTTCTGCCAATTCCATCTTCTTCGCCCTTCTGTGTTTACTGGGCTAATTTCTTGATTTGAGTCAAGAGGGCGCTTGATATCCTTTTGCATCATCTTTTCCGATTAACTCGAGAGGCTCGAGGGGCGCATGATGGGCACGAATCATAGTTTAACATCAGAGCACCGCTGCTACCATCATCATCATCATCATCATCATCACCATTGGCATCATCTGCACTCTAAAGAGCGCGTGTCCTCGCACCCGTCATATCGGCGCATATCTTGTGTGCGATCACTATCGCGCGAAAACCGAACCGACGCCCTGGTCCATAAAAGGACGTAGCCAAGGTGCAGGAACGCGCGCGACATCCTTCGCCCACCGACCGACCTCCACTGAACCTGAAGTCCCAAGAAGGAATTTCATTAAACTTAACGTGCATCAGCTTGTTCTGCGGTCGGAAATTTCCTTACATTATTCATGACACTCTGTTCTCTTTCCAATTTCTACTTCTCGCCCTAGACCTGGTCCTTCTTCTACTCCTTGGTCCTACCTACTACCTAGTGCCAAAGACGCCATCTCATCCAGGCGTACAATCTGCACCATCTTTACGCTACCTTGGCGCTACCACCGCCGAACAGAGTGGAATTTTCTAGTTGTCACTTCGACGTGTGGCCGTGGAGTGGTGGTGCCAACACACCAACGATGGGCGCACATACAGCCAGTGTCAGTGCTGCGTGGAATATAAAGAAGATCAACATCCGTCGATCTCATCTTCCACGCGCAACGACGACGACGACATCAGGGGAGGCTGCGGATGAAATCAAAGTTTTTCACTCTTTTGCCATCGGGCCCCTCAGGGTTTTCCAGCCAGCCAGCCCGCGAGCCGCTTTTCCGCTACCTAACGTAATCGAACACTCCACCTTCCCCCACCTCGCTGCCACCATTTCACCAGGCACCAGGTTTTCGTGCAACAAGCGACAGCAGCGGCTGTAGATGGGTTTTCTTTTCGATGCCTTTCGCTCGATGGAAAATCGAAATATATTTTCCATAAAAACATATTGTGCACTTTGCCACCACCGCCACCATCGAGGGGGAGAGACAGAGAGGTGAAATGGAAAAACACTAGCGTGGGGGTGGAGGGAAAAAGGGCGAGGTATTTGGTAACGATTATGATGATGATGACTCTGTCGATGAGAGCGAAACAGTAAGGAGCAACTCCTCCGATGCCCCCCCGTTCCTGTGCCGGGAAATGGTTTGCTTGACAGTTTTGTGTGGCTGCTGCTGTTGCTGCTGCTGTGTGCGTAGAAGTTTCATGTCTTTGCCCACAACTCATCCATATCCGGGAGGGTGAGATGGAGAAATACTGGGGCGAACCGGAACGATCCGAATCGTAACAGACCTCTCCTCGAGAGTTCCCGGACCGGCGGGTTTCCCGGGGAAAATTGCCCTAAGTGAGTGCACACTTATGCCGCCAATCGAGCGAAAGCGAGCGGAGGCTGCCTCACACAGTTTCTGGGACCCGTTCCGCTTTCTCTTTTTATCACACTTCTGTTCCTGGAGAAAAAGAAAAACTGAAGAAAAACTCCTCGCCAGGAATCCATCGAATTCAATGCTCCTGGGAATCGAAAAAAAAGCCGATCTTGTCTGGCGACGACAACGAAGACGCTGTGGCGCGGCAGTCAAGGCAACTTTCGAGTGTCGAACCAAACGAGGGCGGAGTCAGCACTTTTTGGCACTGCCAAGGAACTGCGGTGCCCGCGGTTCGACTTTTGCACGATCCATAAAAAGACGAAACATTAAGCAAACGGTAGCTTCTTTTTATCGAAATCGAACACCGCGCTGCCAAAAGACTGACTTGCAGCGCCCAAAAAGTACAGAGCATGTCTGCAGATCTCCAATGGTGCATCGTCGATAGAAGCCGTCGTCGTTAAAATATGACTTCATTCGGGTTAACCATAAATCATGGCAAGTAGGCAGGCAGGTTAGCTTCTGCAAGCTGGTAGCAATTGATCTATTAGCCTTTTCTGGACACCCTGAAGATACACTTTGTATCCTTTAAAATATTTTTTCCGCCACTCGTTGCCGATTTATAGAAGCCAAGCGGTTTGGAGGAAGAGGCGAGCACGAAATGCCATTAATGAGTTCGTAGCAACAGTCTCTTGCCTTGGTAATATGCCACTGGAGAAGAAAATGACTGGTGGTGGCAATGACAATGTAGTGGTGGCTGCTGCAGCTAGAACTGCAAATTGCACATCATCGGTGATCACAAATGGTGGACGAAGGTGGATGTCGCGCCATTCCAGAGGCACCAGAGGCACCGAGCGCCCGCGAACCATTTTTCTCTGTCTGGCGCCAAGGACACGGTAGTGTGTGAGGTGTGAAAACGATGTTTTCCTTCGCACAAACAGAGGGCGGTGCACGGTTGGTGCATCTTTGGTCGGTGACCCAAATTGATGTCCCTGCCAAGTCCATGCCGTGTGTGCTCATCAGACAGACTGTGTGCTCCCCTTCCCTTTGCAACAGCCACTAGCAACGCGTGTATGTGTGTGTTTAGGTGTCACACTAACGAGATTGTTAAGATGGCATAGCAGGACAGGAACCAAGCGAGGTCGTCGTGAGCACAAACACCGACAGCCCAGAGTCATCGTCCATCGGAAAAGCTATTTTTCCCAAAGACTTTTCTCGCTCTCTCCCACTCACACACGAGCTCTATCTGCGCCCAAGCCCTGGGTGATGAATGTGAATGCTAATTTTCTCGCTCGCAGCACACTTTATTGCCATCACCACCCACCTCGCCTTCGGTGTGTGCATTCGAAAGGCTTCCACAGGATGCAGGGGCACGATCGTGCTCGTGAAGCATCGGCGAAGAGTCTTTACCTTTTCCAGCGTCGTGCCACACGTGCCAGGAGGTGCCTAACGATCTCGAGGTGTCTCGCCTAACAAACGGCTAACGACGTCATCGTCGTCTTCGTCTTCGTCCTCGTCGACGGTAAAGGACCCCAACAAACGCGCACGCAATCGCACGACGCGACACGCGAAGCGAGATAATGTGCATTAAATGTGGTCGTAAATTTTATTTCAAAATATTATATGTTCTCATGTTGTTTAATTAGATCCAGCGGCCACCAGTAGTGGTAGTAGTAGCAGCAGGAGCAGCAGCAGCAGTGAGAAGACACCGGAAGAAAGCACAACTTTCATCCGGCATCGAGTTGATGAGGGGCGGCTAACGACTTCTTGTCCGGGTGGCGTGTTTTATGTTGCCAACATATCTTTTAGCATACAGAGCATAACGTGGTGCCCGAGTGCTCTAATGACACTTTCAAGAAACCGAGAACGCGCAGAATATGCTGTCTTCATGACGCTGGAGCCGGTTTATCCTTTAAAATCGATTCCATCCCGGGGTGTCGAGGGGTGATTCGATTTTTTATGGCCAAACCACAACCTGACACTGGCATGGGAAAGGAAAGGGGGGGAGAGATGGTGGTTGAGGGTGATCCGCACCCCATAAAGTCGAAAGGAACAATTTATTCCGGCGTTAATTCGCACGCGAACGCACTTCGACGACAGCAACGAGTGGAAGCACGGATGCCGATGGATCGATCGCTTTGGGGATCGCTTATCTCGGTTTTTCGCCAATTTTCCCCACCCATCCACCCACGAATGATGATGATGATGATGATGAGGATGATTATGAGATCAAACGAGGTTGCTGTAACCGTCTGCTGGCTGGTTGGCCTTTTTTTGTTGTTGCATTTCTGGCCACCAGCAGCAACTGAATGTGGTTCTGGTTGATCGAAGCCCGGGGGCCAACGAGGCCGGGAAAACGAGGCCCCCGGAAAAGTGCCCATACGTGCGCGTGCCATACTCATTAAAATATTGGAGTTTAAATCACTTCATTATCGCCCCTTCCACCTTTCCCACAAACACTCACACATGATGATGACGATGGGATCATGATAAGGATGCTGCTGGTGGCCGCCCGGAAGCACGCGTTTCATTAACGGACCACCACCCGCCCCCAGGAATGGAGCGGCTGATGGCTTAAAATAAGTCTTTAATTGGGTCTGCAGCGACCGCCGGGTCTGCCCTTTCCAAAATGAGATTTGAGCCCTCGGTAACATGATTATAACGAGCTGGTTTTGTGGAGCGACCGGAAACGGATCCTAGAAGCCCCGTCGTGATCACCTCGTGAGGGTCGTAAAGATAATGATATTCAATTCCCGCCTGCCCGCCCATCGGTTGAGATTGGTTTGAAGAAGAGCTGCGACTCGTTACTTTTGCTACTCGAACGCACTCTGCTGGTGGTTGGTGGCTCACCAAAACCACTATTTTATTCTTTTCTTTTCTTACTCCATTTTGTTCTTGTGTGAGCGTAAAGGATGTCACGCGGTATGATAGTGTTGATCCTTCTACTGAATCTTTCCATTTTTTTAGAATCCCAAAAAAACTTCCTCAAAGGCCACCGAGGTCCGTGTTCCGAGTCCAGCTGTTCCGTGTCGTCTCGGTGGCTCCAAAATCTCTTTTTCGCTTCCTTTTTTTCGCACACTCTTCACACACGGCAAGCGCCACACACCACGAAACGAGTGTCGCCGTCTTTTGCTCCCAGTATCCTCTGCACAGCACGTCCACAGACCCGCGCGTCAGACAGCCAGACACCGGCCGGAACCGGAAGGGATAGCTTTCGTGCCGGGACGACTCGGATTGCGACGACCAGTACGACGATGACGACGAGCAACTCGATGTCTAGCGGTTGCTGAGACACGGAGACTGAGACTTCAATGCAAACGGAAGCCATTCTTGGAAGCATCGGAGGTTTTCCTCTGCTACTTCCAGGGAACTCTGGAGTCCACCGTGTGTTTCTCAGTGCATGTGAATGTGTCATGAAGATATTGTAAAATCATCCTTCCATCTCGAAAGGACCCTCGCTTTACAGCAAGGAGCGCGTGCGAGAACTGAGCGAATAATTTGTAAATCTGTTGGAAAAGTTGATTTTCCGGGAGGGGTTTTTCGCTTTTCGTTTTGCGCCCCTCATCAGCTCCACCTCCATCCACCACGCCGCTTATCACGTACCGCAGGCCTTTTGCGGGAAGAGGCCACAGAGTTATGCAGGAATAATAGATATAAATTCATTTTTAATCAGAAAAAGAAGGTCCTTGCAGTAGCCTCCTATCACTGTACCGCTTGCCAGGTGGATGGTAGAGGCGTAAACTAGGAGCAGCAGTGTCCACCGTAACCTTCGTGACCATAAAATAGACGCTCAGTCCTCGCCACCTGGCACCAAGTATCTTCTTCGTGCGCGATTAGGACGACGAGGCGAGGCGCACACGCAAGGGATTAGGGACTGGGCACCATTTCGGAATAGGCTTTTCCGAGGGGGGCTCCATCACTGGACTCTAGAGAGAGACAAAAAGGGACAAGGGAAGGGACCTCAGCTCGGCCTGTTTTTTTGCAGAAATTATGTAGAGTCACGACGTTTTGGCGACGACGCGGACTACCTGGGCCTGATCGATACTTAGCGCTTTGCTCCAGCTTACCAGTAATGAAGGGCGAGCCGCACCGGCATCCCCGAGGGATGGGAGGCCTATTATTGAAATTTGCACCCCGAGCAACAACAACAACTGATGATGGGGATGTTGCTGCTGATGGGAACGGTGGTTGGGGTAGCGCTTTATGCAAACGCGTTGACTGTGAGCGTGCGGAAGGCGCATTAGCTTTCCACAGGGGACGGAGGGAGGTGACGCGATAAAACATTATGCAAACGATGGCGCACTACCCCCAGCATGGGGCAGGGTAGGCCTAAAAGGCATTAAATTGCGCGACAGCAAACAAGATTAACAACGCAACACTATTTATTCGATTTGAATATTGTCCAACACGCAACGCATTGGAGGGCAAAAAAAGCGAAGCAAAAAGAAAAAATGTCAGCTAGTTAATTTAGAGATAAACATAGAAGTCAATTAAATGATAATTTTTCCACCCACCCCCGTGCAATTTTGCCCTCGGTCTCGATTGATTAATGAGCATTTGTGCACAGCGGGAGGATCATCAAAATACAGATAGCAAAGCAAAAGTGAGAGCGCCCTGTAATTAGCCTGTTCACCCTGCTTGTGTACTATTTTGTATGACTGCAATCATCATCAGCAGCCTCATCATCATCATCGACATCATCATTTCGAACTGGAAAACAGAGAAACTCCCAAGGATAAATTTTGTTGCTTTTTTTTCCGAACGCGATTTCCACTGAAACACGAAGAAGTATTGGTTTCCATTACGGTGCACGTCAGCAGGAACAAAAAAAGAAAATCGTGAAAAACACAACAGGGAATGCGCCATGATACCCCTGGAGTAGCAGCATCCGGCCGTGCCGCATTCATTTTCGCGGAATCACCGACAATACCGTGGGATCCGTGGTCTTGAGAAGGGGGGTTGGGTTTGGTTGGAAAATTAAATTATCCTCCAAAAACCGGGCGCTGCTCCGTCGGTCGGTTGGTCAGTCATCGGACCGTCAGGCTCCCTCCTGTCAGAACGCGTCGTGACGCTCAAAAGACCGCAACCGCAACAGAAGCAGCCGCGGAGTCAGTCAACCCAAAATAGGTCCCGAACCGGCCCGGACCGTCAGCCTGCCTGCCAGCCAAGGGGAAAAAAGCGAGATAAAAATTTAATTACCTTCCGGATATTGCGCCACAAAGAGAAGGGAGACGGAAAGCACTACTTTGGCGGTGCCAGAAGGCTTTAATGGTCGCACTCGGCGGGGACAACATTTACGTGGCGCGCTTCCTTCGCCGCGAAACTCCCAAAGGTACCACTACTCACGGGCACTCCCTCCATTCCTCTCTCACGGTTTCCCTTTTGCATGTAGCGAATGCCACAGTCAGCAACATTAAAGTCCCGAGATCTCCTTGGAAGGCTGCTGTTGGATGGTTGCGTTACCGCAACACAAAATTATAGACCAGGGAGAGGAGAAGGAGGATTGTGAGGTCTGGTCGTCTGGTGAAAGCAGCAGGCGCCAGTACATAGAAATGTTGTCGAAATTATGTCACACAAACCAGGACGACGCTTCGCTGACGTAATCGGGCAGCTCGAGCGAGAACTTCAAATGGAAAGAAGGGGATCACATCTTGTGGTCTTTCCATTGAGATTATTTTTGGAAATCTACTTTTTTTTTAGAATTTCTCTCTCTCTCTCTCTCTCTCTCTCTTCTGTTGTTCTGTTCTTTTATCAAATTCTACCTACAGATGGACCACGATGGTGTGTTGATGTCTTTTATTCAATCCCAAAAACCAATCGCTGCCTGGTTTCTGGTGGTTTCTGGGTTCACGGACGCTCCCGCTTCACAACCATTCTTCCCCCAGCAATGTGTCACGTTCTGGGGCGGCGGTAATGAGGGTTGGAAAGTTGGAAGGCTTCATTAAAGTGAAACTTATCCCAGCGCACCGAACGCCCCGAACGACAGGGCGTTGAATGAGCCGTTGCGGGGCGCGTTGTTGGCCACTAAAACCGAGGTGCTGCTGCTACTGCTGCTGCCAGTAATCTATCTCTGGGGACTCACTATCCGTCCTGGAGCCGAGAGTGGCGTACAGCAGCAGCTACCTCGTGTCGAGTGAAAGTGCCGATGCCATCATCATATGCAGCATAAACAGTAGAGTGGCCCGGGACCGAGGAGGAGAGAGAGAGAGTCTACGAAACTGACAGACAGACACCGCCAGGAGCTGCCAGGAACCACCAGGAGCCGGAACTCCCCGATGGCGGTTCGGTGGTGAGTGTGATGTTTTGATAAAATTAAAATATCCACCAAAAAGTTTAACCTTCCTGCGGTCGTCGAGCGTGTTAGGCCACAGACACACACCCCCCCTTTTATACCAGGGCGTCCTTGAAGCACGTCTCTCCACATTCGAGGGTTCGGTGGCGGAGCGGTTTACTCCATTTGTGCTACAACGCGAGCAACGCGAGCGGGAAAGTTTTCCCATTTTCCCGGAATCTACCGTGTCCCGGAAAAGAGCACCGCGCAGAGAGAAAGGGGTTAACACAGGATAAAGCAGCATCATGGGACGGTGGTGGTGGGTTGATTATGTGATGGGAAATTAACGTCTTAATCGCGTGGTGTGGTTTTTCCGAGTGAATGATCCCGTTGTTCCGGATGCCGGTGCCGTGCCGTGCGCTGTTGTGTTGTGCGTCGCGTTTTTCTCACTTTTCCACTCACACTCCAGCAATGGGGACGCACTGGAGTGTTTGTGTGCGTGCCAATGAGCCAGCCAGCCAGCCAGCCAGCCATCGCAATGGCTCTGTAATGTTTGTCGCGCAACGCATGAGCGCTTCGGTGGAAAAGTGGGAAAAACATTAGCACAACCACACCCCCTCTAGGAAAGGGGTTAGTTTGGCCTCCGCCCCCCGGGGGTTGACGGTGGAAGGAGGGCATTACTTCATTACGCACCTTCACTCCTCCAGCGCCTTCCTTTTTTTGCAACAGTCCATTTGTGTGTCGCAGCAACCAGAGCAAGGACAGGTTTTCCTTCCTTTGGCTCTCTGTCTCTCTCTCTCGGTGTGTTGGATTGCTCGAGCACGTCTAATTCAATCCATTCCAGTGGCAAACCATTTTCCTACCTCCAACACAAACACCTGGAAGCCACGGAACGATTATTTCCTTCAATTTTCTCGCAAAGAGTTACGCGAATGGAACGAAGGAAATTCATCTTCCAGGGCAATCTTGGCGCCCCCCAAACCATAGATTGCCCCCCGGTGGTACCAGACACTTTTCCTCGGAGGGGCTTCTTCTTATCTTCATCATTTTGCTGTTATCTCCGTGTACTGGCACGCGCACGGCACACGTTTGCATTCCAAAACGGTGCGTTTTTCGCGGGAAAACGAACAAACTCGCAGACAGTGCGGGCGCGAACATGTGATGGATGGTTCGCCATTTTCACAGTTTTCACACACAGAGCTCGATAATTGAAAGGATAACGGAGCAACGGCGAGTGCAGAAGAAGCTCATAAACAACCGTCACTCAATAGCGGGTTGGTGTAGGGGAAGCATGGGAATCTAACGATGGTTTGCAACCATTTTCCAGCAACAAGAAGCGAATTGTTACAAAGCAGCGTCACAACACGGAGCGTGACGAGCACAAGGCTCAGGATGTACAAGGAATTAATTCGACGATCGTCAAAGCAGCGCCTGTGCGTCGATGGTGAAGACGCACCGCGACGACAATCTCTAATTTGCATCGCGGGAGGTTGCTGTTGAAGGAATAGCACCAGCTAGAAGCGAGCAAGAGATGAATGCACGGAGCGCTCCCAATACGCATTTAATTAGAAGCTAAAGATGCTGCTGCTGCTGTTGTTACCTCATTTAACGACGCGCAGCAGCAGCAGCAGCATCAACGACATCATTTTGTCTTTCGACGCTACTTTGATGACGCTGAGCTGGGGAAAATGGGTTGGAGAAAATCGCGAAAAATAGGTCGCACCAGTCGCATGCAATATGGCTCCGTCCAGTGTGTCCGTCCAGTGGCCAGAACGCGCGCGCGATGAACGCTTCATTACTGGCATCTGGCAGACGTTGACGTCTCGCCAGCCTCCTCCGAAAAATTGCCAACCATCACGCGCGCGCGCCCGTTTCGGCATCATTATTTCCACCCAAAAACAACCGGCAATAAAACTCGACATCCTCGCTGCTTCGGCTAGATAAACAAAGGGTCCCGGCGTCAATTTTCTGCGAGGCCGGAGCACCAGACGGTGAAGAAAAATCGGGGCCCCCGGGAGATAAACATCGAACGGCGGTTCTCGCTGTCGTTTCCCCGTGGGCCATGGCGCTATAGCGGCTCTTTCGTTGAGGTAGGATAGCGTCTGCGCTATGCGTGTGTATTTGTGCGTCGAACAGTTTCCCGGAGCTCGAGCTACGCGGATGGAAAAGAACCGGAGCTCGAGGCGAGACATTTCCCTGGAGGGTATCGTGTGCGCGTCTTCGTCCTCGTTTGGGTTCCTTCTCTAGCTCTCTCTCTTTCTCTTCTCTCTCTCTCTCTCTCTCTGTCTGTCGATGTGAGTGGGATTTGCTATAAAATTTTCTGTGGCACTCACGCGTCGTAACTCGGCACGAAGCACGAACGGCAGCAGCATCCCAAGAACCAAGGAGTCGATGAAGGTTAGGGGTTGTATCCGAAGCGCTGCAGCAAACGAAGAAGCAGAGATGCTGCCGAAAGGACCTTCGCTTCTTTGGCTTCTTCGGAGAACTCACCGAAGAAATGCGAGCAAAAAAACGTTCGAAAAACGAAACCGAAAAATGCGGGACGAAGTCAAGCGATTCAAGGCTATCGGCGAGACAGCCCCCGGAGCGCTGCTGTTGTTGCTGCTGCTGCTCCTGTTATGCTACTGACCACCACCCTCTGTCCGGGTCCAGGCGGGTGGCAACACCGCAACAGCAACATGGAATATGTTGCCTGCCAATGTGTTTGCATTGCGAGTTAATACGATTTTTGTGGGGGGTCCTTGAACCACCACCCTTCGGCCTGGACCAGCCATCGTCCTTCTGTGCACCCCTTCCTGGAGCCCCGACCGAAGAAAAATCGAATTGTGAATCGCGCGGTCCAAGAAATAGAATTGTTGATTCTTAAGCGAAAATCCTGCTTTTCTTTCGCACACCTCCACCATACACAGAGACACACATATACACATGTACGTCCTTGTCTGAGAGACACAATTGAACTCCCGCCCGGTGGTCGGAAAAATCGGAGCGCAAGCGAACGGCAACTGGCCCGATGGACCGATGATTATGTCCAGCCAAGCGCAGCGAAGCATTTCATATCAGAAATCGACGTGATCGGATTGTCCACGTTTGTCTACGTCCGCATGAAGAGAGGGGGTGAGTTTAGCGTCGCACCCTGCGGCATGATGCATTCTCCCTTCTTCGTTCCCTTCCCTTCCTTCTACACTCACGGGACTGCGTTGTCCGAGAGATTGGATTTCGAACTCGACGTCTCTTCTCTTTCTTTGTCTCTCTTTCCCATTGGGGTGGGAAACAGCATCCCAGGAAAAAAAAGGGGTGGAAAAGAAGGAAAATTGCTTCCCTGATAAGCATCTGTGCGTGCCCGGGTGCCGTGCTGTGTACGCCGGGACGGCACTGACGATGCAGGCAACCGGCAGACATGATGATAAGACTGATGAGACCGAGCGGCCGCTCGAGGGTACCAAAGGTGATCGCCCTCACCGACACACAAGGGCAACATGGGAGCGAGGACGCCGAAAAAAGGGGTCAAAATATGTTTTTATTGTTATGGATTGTTGTAGCCGGTCATCGGATCGGATCGGTCCGAGAGCATGTGTTCGGTTGCTGCCCCACCCTCACGCCATCACCACCCTCCCTAGTAGGGGGGGTGCAGAGTGATTGGCATGCTGTGGCGTGTGGCCGAAAATTGGCGTTATGCTTATGTTATTGTTGCGACGAATACCTCATGGAGAGCGCGCGTCCGTTCGCTCTCGCAGTTCGATTATGCTCTCCCTCCTCGGTGGGGGTAGTTTTCCGATGGGAAAATTTCCGTTGGAAAACCCAAAAAAAAAATCCCGAATAGCCGGCAGTAAACGGAGTAATGCGCGGACAACCATGAAACCATAAACGGGAGGTCGGTTGGTTGGGTGGACGACACCTAAATCGGCGTCGAATCGATTGGTCATTCGGTCACAAGCACCCAAACACACATTTGCACATGCAAACATTTCGTCCGACAAAAGGGATCGAAGCGAAAATCAAAAATGCAAACGGTGGAGGATTAAGGCCCGTCGTCCGGAAGCTCATTGGATTGGTTTCCGATTTCCTAGGTCGACGACGATGATGACGACGATGGCACCAAACGGCAACAGGACAAATCCCAATCAAAATCGTTCTGATTATCATATATTTTGCGCCACCTTTTTTAACACCTTTTATGCTTTTATGTCTGAACGAAAAAAAAAAACAGAGGGCATTATGATACTCACATTGATAGCGCCAGCGATTAAGATCGAGCACGAACGCCAGGCGCCCACCAGGATAACATAGATCGAATGAGATTAATGCTTACCTAGAGAGAGAGGGAGAGAAAACAGAGAGAGAGGTGCGTGGTGAGCATAAACAAATAATATCGAAATCGAATATAGAATAACGCTTCGCCTCAAAATGGGCCATTGGGTTGCGTCGTGGAGGTTAAAGGCTTTGGATTGTTTGGATTACAAATCGATTTCTAGAGAGGGAAAGAGAATGCTGCTCGCGTCGTTACGGTGAGCAAATCCTTTAATGCTTTGTTGTTGCTGAGAATCTAGAACCAAACAGCAACAAAAAAAAACGGGTCCCTGAAATCAGTCTTCAGTGGTGCACACGTACGCAACGAAGCGAAGAAGCAAACAGAACACCGTTTGCCTGCTCGTCGTGGCGTTCTTCGCGAGGTCAAAGGTAAGCGCGCTCAAGAGATGCAGCACCGGAGGCATGGCATCATCAGATCTCCCCCCCAAAGAACGAAAACCGGTTCATAAGGATCTGCTTCAGCAAACACACACAGGGACGCCGCGGACGCCCTTAGATGATCCGGATGGCGATGATGGTGGTTTCTGTTTGGTGAACTTGTTTTGATGAGAATCCTGCTGGTATACAACCGAGAATGCACGCGGCTTCTTCTGGTGCTGGCGCCGGAATCGTGCGTTTTTTGAAGACAAAACAAAGACTAGCAGGAGTAGAACAAGAGAGCACAAGAGAGCACAAGAGAGCGCAAGAGAGAGAGGAAAAGTGAAGTGAAAAAATGGGGATGTAGCGAGGACGCACGGTTCGTTTTCTTCACAGTTCGTTTAGCGCATAACGGGGTTCACCGTTGCGCCTCTCTTGCGCGTTCTTCTGCTTTTCCGTGACTCAAAGTGTCACAGACTAAGGTCCCGTGGTCTTCCTCTATGGCTTGTCAGGAGCAGCAGCAGCAGATGTGTGTGCTCCTGCTGATCGCGTTCGAGTTCGAGTTCAAAGCACACATACACAAAGACGACACACCGGGCAAAGGAGCAGTAGCACAACACAAACAGAGAAAAAAAACTCGCCAGAACCCGCCAGGACTCCAGAAGGTCCCGGGGCTGAAGCATACCTGGTGTGCGCCTGGTCACGAATCCGGATCGAGATCCGGTGGTGCGATGATGCTCTGATGAGGATGTGCCGGCTCGACTCCCGGAGTCTTGAGTGCGAATGTAAACAAGACAGTGGCCCTCGTCCTAGCGCCCAAAAGTTTCCTCGCCTGTATGTGTGTTGTTTTACGTGGCGCCCATGCTACTATCCCGTATTTGCCTTGCATTCCTGCCTTGGTTGTGCCTTGGAGCTTCAAAACAGACACCAGCGAGAGAGAGCTTTACACACTTTCCTTTTAAAGATGCACGATGCCACGATGGATGTTAAAGTGATAGCACCGCCAGGTCCGCCTTGGGGCACCTTGAATCGCCTGCAGAACGAGCGAGCTCCAGGGTACAGTCAATCAGCGAATGTCAACAGAGACGAAGGAGAAGGAGGTTTTGTACCTTTCTTCCATCGATTCTCTGTCGTGTCACACCTTTTTTGGCAGAGGATAACATTGCATTGATTCTCTCCATCTCTCTGTGTGCTCTGCTGGCAAATTGGAGTGCATAAGAGGATGAAAAGTTCAGCTGAGAAACAGCTGCTACTGCTGCTGCTGATGCGGAGTGCTCGAGTTCCCGTACATACAGTGATGCAAAAAAGGGAAGAAAACTTCGTCAGCAGCAGAAGCAGCTGCAGTAGCCATCGAGAGCCACCTCGTGTGCTGTAACATATTTAAATGATCCCAAAACAATCACCAGCACAGCTTCTGTTTCTTTTGTCTTTGTGCATCATGGCGGAGGCACGCACGCAGCAGAGTACCACGCGGAACTGACACAGCAACACAGTTCCATTATCCTGGCCCCATTCCATTGCACGCACTTCTGCCGCGATTTGTTTTTGTTCCCGTTCCCGCTTAATCGCTTTGTTTGTTCGCTCGCCCCCGTGGTCTGTTGTGACGTTTGATTTGGCTTTCATTTGCTGCGTTGTCCAGGATCCCAGGGCCCAGAGATTGGCTGCACATCCTTCAGACACAGTGGCGAGAAAAGGGATAAAGTTCGCCTCTTGGCGCAACAATAAACATTTCGAGCTGTAAAGAAGCCACCACCACAAAACCACTGAAAGGAAGGAGATGCTGCTGATGAGAGAGAACGAGAGAAGTCGCTTGGGTGCTTGGCGCTCGAGTACCTCATCGTTCTCGACGCTTCAATGTCGGTGGCAGTCGTCGTCGTCGTCGGCTGGACGGTGAAAAGCGATTGAATCGAGCTCTTCTCTTGATGCTCGTTGTTGCTGCTGCTGCTGCTGCTGATGGCAAGCAAGCAAGTGAAGAAGAGTTGCTGTTGCCACCATGACCGACCGACTGCCTGTCTGGCGCCACGAGCGACGTTGTAACAATAACCTCGTTTTGTGATGCCCGAGAAAAACTTTAAACTTTTCCCGGAATAAAACCCCATCGCGGAACGGTGTGCACTTGCATCGCACAGGCACTTTCTCGCTCTCTGGCCGGCCCTGATCCAAGCAACTCGCAGTAAAGGTAGATTTTGATGGAAAAGTTGGAGTGGACCATCGTGGGCCTTGGTGGGATGGTGCACTCCACAGCAGGGAATTGCTTCACCGTGAACGAGTTTTCCAATCAAATGGCGTTGTTGCTGTTATGGCTAGACGGGTTAGATGGTCGGCAAACCATCAGCAAGCCATGCCGCTGCGATCGATTGTTTCACGCTTCGGCAAAGTAATCAAAAGTATGCATTCATGGCGTTGCGCTGTTGATGCGCTTGACGTACATTACTGCCATTAGACCACCGGCCTAGGACCGAGGAAAGGGAAGGTCATAAAAGAGGAATCGTTTACGAGATTTGATTAACTCGATAACCACCCTGCCTACGATGCACTCCCTCCCCCACTGGGTGGAAAATATGATGGATTCCGTGGCACCTCGTGTGCTGTGTTGTTAATGGAACCGAAGCAATCGACGAGATGTATTGCCACATCACCGTACACACCAACACATGCACACATACATGGTGCACCGATGAAATTGAACCGTAAATCATGTCCTTCCCACAAATGCACTTCCAGGGCGACGACGCTGCTGCTGCTGCCGGTCCCAATTACTGCAAGAAGGTGGAACCGATTTTTCTTCCTTTCAAACCCCCATTCCTGCCACCTTTCCTCTCCCTTGAGAGCGTAAGAAATAACACCCGATGGCGTGCATGACAAATTGTGCCGACCGCCACTCGTGACATTCATGAACCGCAGCAACCTGGGACCACCACAGTCCCAGCCCATTTTCGTTCCATCCTAGACGTTCCTTGGTGGCCCCGGGACCATTTTTGAATATGCGGAAAGTGCTGCACCGAACTATCCTTCTACGAAACGAAAGGACGATGCACTCTCGTTCACTTTCTCCCTTCCTGCAGAGAAAGGGACCCGAAGATCACGCTTTTCGCGTCTCAATCAAGCCTCCGGGGCAAGCAGCAGGTATCATCATCAACATCATTGCGAACATTAACAAGAAAAGAAAGAAAAAAAAACACTTATCCTCACCACACCTATCCCTGTGAATGCCTTTAATGATCCACGTGTATCATTCTCTCTTTGCGCAATCGGGGAGGGGTCCCAAAATTGAATAGAACACGCGTGCCACGTGCTGCGCGAAATGCTGCTTTGGTAATTTGTCTCCTTCCTCTTTTTTCCACCGAAAAATGAGCAAACCGTGAAGCGAAGAACATCCTACTTTTTTCTGTTGTTGCTGGAACGTTGGTTGGAACAAACCCCTTTCTCTCGTTTGTCCTGGTTGACGCACCCTTGGCGCACTTTCTTAAATAACACATCATCCGGGTGCCCTGCTGCGGGACACTTGTGGGTAGGGGTCCGGTGCGGTGCCTGTTGTGTTTGTTGATTCATCCAATTGAAATGTAAAGGTAGCAAGCAAGCAGGAGCAGGGTAACGGTGCCGTCTTCCAGCATAATGAAAAACATAAATGATGCAATTCGGTTGTCCCGAAAAGAGATAGGGGCGCCACCGGGCCCCTTTCGTATGTCCCGGGATCAAAGGTTAACACCTTTGCTGTTCACCCAAATAAAATAAAAAAAAAGGTGAGCAAAAGGCAGCCAACATAACACCACTTTTGGGTTCGGGTGGCTCTGGTGGCATAATGTATTTTTAGAATGGAGAAAAAAAAAGAAGAGCAATATTTAGGGAGGGAACAAAAGATGAAACCAAGAGGAGTAAGACACGTCTTGGGCGCGTGCGTCTTTCGTGCGGTTGCAAAAGTTGATTTGGATAAACCTCAAAAAAACAACATAAATGGATAAGTGAGAAGGGTTTTTGGCCTTTTTTTGCTGTGGTTTTTGGGGAGGGGTATGATGCGACCGCCCGCTAGAAAACGATATTATCGGCACGTGGATTACGCACCGGCGAACTACCAAAGCTCCAAAGGAAACCGTGAGCAGCGAGGGAAAGAGATTTGATTGGTTGAAAGAGCCGAGACTGACCGATCTGACCGGTGCATGGCTTCCAGTAGTCTCTCTTTTCTTTCATTTTTGTTTTATTTTCCATTTTTTTTTTAGCAAGGGTGGGGGGCAGCAAAACCCCGAATGGAAAAAAGGATCGTTCGATGATTTTCTTTAATGCGATTGCATTGGATTACCCCCTCCCCCCCCCCCACCAATAAAAAAAACCCTCCTTAGGGGTTCAATTCCTCGGCCACTCAACCCCATAGTCGCTAGTCGAATTTTCCCCGGCGCGACGTCGGATGAAAAGCATGTTTTTGTGTTAAACGAAGTAAAAACAAGCACCACAATCCTTGGGTACCACCAAAAACCTCTAACCAGAAGGCTCTCTAACTGGTTCGGACGTAAAAGGTTTTCCCGATTTTCCGCCCCACCCCATCATGGCCGTGTGATGGAGTGCGTGAGTGTGCATGTGAGGGGCGCATTTGAGTGGCTTCATGTAATTCGAACCGGAAAATCTACCGCCACTAGAAGGCACGGAAGGATGCTCGGTAGGAAACTATTGGCCTCCGCCGTAACTGGGTACCGGCACTCGGACCAGGGGATGTACGGCCAACGATAATGATGATGAAAATTTCCGTATATTTGTCATCGTGCGGGTCCCCCCCGGATGAAGCGAACCTTTCTCCGCTTTCCCTTTGCCTAAAGTATCGTGCTTCCATTGTTCTAACGGGGATGAACGGGGGGAGACGAAGTGGTGGAGGAAAAAGGTAAATTATGTAAAGCCACAAAACAATGTCAGAAGAACCGTTGTACGACTCTCCTGAGAGGCACTACTCGTGCTGCTGGATGGATGGAAGGCAACACAGGCTCAGCGAAGGAGTCTGCGGGCATTGCCACCTCACGTTCGTCCGCATCGTCAGCGCCATCGCCTTTAAAACGAGACGAGGG
>NC_064878.1:8080000-8090000 GCF_943734665.1 Anopheles aquasalis | reverse complement strand
TAAGTTACTTCAAATGTTTGCCCAGGGGTGGGCGAAAAAAGGGAAAATAATAATCCACCAGGAAAAAGCAGATCGTGGATCGTTTTGGGTGGGCTAAGAGAGTGGAATTAATTTACGGAAATGTGACTACAGGACACCAAGCTGTGGATCGGGGGGCGGGGGAGGACAAAATTGAAAAATGTTCAAATGACGTCTCCAAGGTGTGGGCGCTGATATCCCGAAGTGCTTGACTGACAATCACTGTAAATCAGGCTATCATGGGTATTTGTTGATTACCGTTCCTGTGAATCCATACTTAGCCCAAAAGATCTCTTTGATGAACTCCTTCATTGCGATGTTGCGATTAAATGAACTTCCAAAAGAAGAGTCCTTGGCAATGCGTACCTGGAATTGAAAGAAGAAATGTAGAGAAACATTAGATTGTGTGCCGGATAGTAAAATCTTTTCCTTTTGGTTTAGTAAACACAAATGCCAACAATTTGCCCTTATCAAAAATAGATCCCCATGACGTATTATTGGTCGATTTATGAGAAAGAGCGTATTAGAATGATTTTCCACGTCACAGACCATAATGCCACCACCGAGACCTGATAAGCAATAAGATACAAATAAACAAGATTTACATCCCACATCCGGGTACACTTGCTACACGGCGAGAGTGAGAGTGAGAGAGAAGACCACATTTTTATGCAAATCCTGCCCATCCTGCGCATCAGCTGGCGGCACAACTAGGCCGCTATCCTTCCGGGATGTCGCACCACACCAGGGCAGTATCGCTCGCTCGACCGACTTGGGAAAAGAAAAGAGAAGCAGAAGAAGAAGAAGGGAAAACTCTACTGGGCCGTATCCTTCGCATCTCCTCAGCCACGGCTCGTGTGACGTTAATAGGCTTTGCGTGAATAATAGATCGAATGTAAGCGCAAATCTACTCACTTCCCCTGCCACTTTTATGCCACCTCCTGCTGGTTGTGTGGCATGTGTCGGAATACCGTGAACGTGGCAGTCTGCTCTCGTGCGTGCGCGATGGTGTGATCGGAATACACTTGGCGAAAGATGCTTAGAATGAAGCCTGAGCCAAAGAGTGTGAGACAGACCTACGTGTAGACAGATCGAGTTGAAGCCATCGGGGAACCCCGTTAAAGATGATTTAAGAGACTCACTTTCAGCCTTTCCTAGTCTAGCTCTGCTTAAGGCGCCCTCCCGTGACTTGTCTTGTGTATGAAGCTGCAGCAAGAGCAGCAGCAGAAACATTTGTGAAACGTTCTCTCTGCTGCTCTGTTCTGTGGTGTTGACTTTATGAAAAGTGGCAACACATTACCGACCCACTGGCACTGGCAGGCAGGAAGGAAGTTAAGTCCTTTTGCACGTGGCAACCCCTCCACAGCCCCTCCACTGGAAAATTAAAAGCGGAAAACGTTTTTCACTCCGCTGCCCCCTTTCCACACTTGAGCCTTTAGGGAGGAGGTGCAGTGCAGTGTCGGAGAGATAAATGTAATTAACATATAACGTCTTTTCAAAAATGGTTTCGCAGGAAAAGGTGGAAAATGGTATGCTCGGTGCCGTAGACGAGCCGAGAACTTTTCTGACTGACTGCTTTCCACACCGAGCCAGGACATCCGGTGTGTCCTTGAGCCAGGGAAGGAAAGTTTGCCCAAAATGATGCTTCTTCCGACCGCAGACGACAGATAGATAGGACAGAACTCCGGAAGCAGATAAAGATAGGGTTGTGTTTCAGGCAACAACATACATTTCACTAGTGCAGGTTAATCCCCGGAGCCCCCTTAGGAGTCCCACTGGACCTCACTACCTGGTTGGCACACATACACTCACATACAACGGCATACGGTTGCAAGGAAGTGTGCGATGCGCTGCACAAATGGTTGCAGGCGTGGTACGTCGTATTATTAGAAACAAATCTCCAACCACCGGCATCCGGGACCGTACGGCGACGAGCGGGGTAACAGGGCTTAAAATTAAACATTCACCTCCCACGCACACCCACCCACCAGTGAACAGCGTGACAGGTCCACCGGTTTGGTCGTTTTGCGAGGATGCAACGCGTGGTGTTTGCTGCTGCTGCTGCTGCTTCTGTTGGTAATGTTGTATCTTCCTAGCAGCAAATATTCTCGAAGGCAGCGTCTTAAGAGGGCAGAAGCAAACGTTCGCTTAACAGCAAAATGCTTCGCTTGGAATCAAATCGACCTGGAGCAAGGAGCGTTACCGACGACGAGGACCAGGAGTGAGAGCATCTATTTTCGAGCATCTCGAGCCGTTTGTGCAATCGAAGCCGGATGGCATATGCCAGCGCCTCTCGCTTTACCATTCGGTCGCTCGAGGGGCAATGTAAACTGTAATTAAATTTACTTTCAAGACATGCACACATACACGCATACGCTTTCACTCTTTCACAAGCCAACGTTTTCGGCAGATTAACGGTGCACCGAGCGTTCGAATTCTCGGTATCATTTGGGAACAATCTTTGACGGTTTCGGTTCGCATTCCATTGTTACCAAAAGCCAGGAGACGACCACAGAGGTCTGACATAAATAGTAAGCATGGAACGAGTGTCTTTTTCCGAGAGACAGAGAACAGCACTTTGCCATAGCCGCCCGTGTTGCAATATTAATGACTCAGATAAGACTTAAAAGCGTTCAGGATCAGAAGGCAAGTAACATGCCCGCCAGCCAGAGTGCACAACACGTACATGCGATACAAAAACCGGAAATATTATTTTCTCGCCGTTGGAAAAAGAAATGGCAAAATAGTAAAATCCAAATACGTGAAAATTGTACACCAAAACCCCCGCGGGGGGTGGGACCAGAACGATCGGACAACACACCAAAAACGGCCAAAATACACTCCACGTTGTGGCCTTGGACTCGGCTTGGACCAGCAAAAGAACTCCACAAAAGGGCGAGAGAGTTTATGAGCGCTTTGCCCCCCAAAACCACCCTCAAAAAACCATGCGTCTCCATCTTTAATGAAGCTAATACACCCTCTTCCTTTTCCGCTCTTTTCAACCGGCAACTACTACCCAGAACGTGCTAGAACGTAGTGTGAAAATGCTGGGGCTCGTAGCTTGACTTTTTTTTTGTTTGTTACCCTCGGAAAATGAAATTATCTTACTCACCATCCACCAGCCGCCGGTGAGGTGAGTGGGAGGTTGAGTTTTCCTTGTTGTTGTTTCTGTTTCGTGTTGCGTGGTTGAAAAGATTTTTAAATTTTTCCTCCCTTCTCGCACCTTCAACCCAGTCGTAGGCAGCAGCCACCGCACCACACCACTTCATCTCGAGGGCAAGTGTGGAAAAGTGTTGAAGCGGAAAATTTACCCCCCAAAAACCCAACGTGCCAAGCCCGTTTACCGAGGGACGGATGGTCGAAATACTACAAACAACCGGCCCGACAAAAAAAACCTCCCCAGTGACGTTAAAGTAACGTAGGGTTCGAACTTCCTCGGCCGGGAAGGTTTTCCCTTCACTTTTCCGAGTATAGCAAAAAAAAAGAAAGGAAAAACGAAACGAAAAAGTGAAGAAATAGTCGCTCCCTTTTGGCGCTTAAATCATAGCTTTCGGTGGGGGCGAGGTCCTTTTTGGCGAGCGATGTTCCACTCCGAAACATCCGGATTCCGGGTGGCCGTGAGGCCAGCCAGCAGAGCAATGAAGTGGAATTATGAACCAGCACAAAGGAAGGTCAGCAGAATATGGGAGAAAGGTGGGGGGAACGGAAGGTGGTAAACATAAACTTTTCTCTATGTTACACACCCTCTCTCTCTCTCTCTCTCTCTCTCACTTTCTCGGGAGAGAGAGAGTCTAGGGAAACGTTCGTTCATTTCAATAAATTACTATTTATGAGACCCAGGCCCTCCCCGAATGCTAGTGCGGTGCTGCCACGTCACCAGGGGTCCATCACACACGAGGGGGAAATAAAGTCGACCATTCGTTGGTCTCCGAGGATCCCCAGCTAGTTGCATTTCCTTCCACAAAACACCCGGTAGCTCCCGGTAAAGACCAGAGTTTCTCGATTTCGGAGCAGCACCTACAGAAAAGGGAGACCTTGGTGTGTTGGAATCCAATAAAATATTTAGTTTCCTTGTTCTCCCTTTTACACACCAACACACCAAACCGCAGGTGTTCTCCCGGAGCCCCGAAAAGAAAATGGTGAATTTTTCAAAATCGTTTACTTTATTAAAGACAAACGAAGCAACCCCCCTCGGCGGGGGTAATGGAGGTGGTCGTGTTCGATCCTCTTCCCTGTTTTCAAGGCCACAGTCTTAGCTCACCTTATCGTGGAAAACGACTCCCCTACGACGATGGTGACGGAGGCTGAAGCCAAAACCAGGAAAAGCAATTTGTTGCCGTTCTGCACGCTTCGATTGCAAGTGAAGAGCAAAAAGGGCATACACCGTAGACAAACACACTCGTTAACAGCGGTGCTAATGTCCGCCCGAAACACACGACGGGTGGGGCGCACACGCGCGAAGCTATTTTTAAATCGTTTGCCAATTCCTCTTGCATCACCAAAGGAAAGATGCGTCGCGTCAAAAAAGCCAGATGCTCTCACCGCTCAACAGCATTCGGTTGGGCTAAAAATAATCGCCCCTTTTTCCTCGGGTTTCCCCGCTTTTTCCCTCATATGTTCGCTCGCTAGCTCACTGCGAGCAGAATCGAGAATTGATGCACTGAAGGTGAAGAAGGCAAGGAATGTCGGTTTTGCGAGTTGGTGTGAAAAGGAGCGACGGCGCGCGCACGCCAGGCCCGTATGTATGCAGCTTATGTGTGGTATGTGGCCCCCGTTACCCTCCAGGGCGGGGAGAATCTGGTGTCAATTATTTGCGTGTCACTGTCACCGTTGAACTCGCGAGCGGCAAGTCAATGCAATCAAATATGCCGAATGCCGTTGACCTTATGGCACACGCGACCGCGGAGTGGAATTTTCCGCATCGCAAGACTAGAACGACTCAAACTGAAAGGTTAAACAGCCGGCTAATTCGACAAACAATATCCGATAAGAGTTAGTGAGTGCCGCGAGCAGTCAACATCGAGGCCAATGCCACGCTGCATTGCATTGGAATGCTGCTTGGTGTGCCACTTGGTAATAGTTGGTGACGTAATTTGCAGGAACACCACAGCATCCTCTTCGGATCGCAGCACTGGAGCAATGGAAACGGGAAACGGGAAACGAAGGATGCAAAAGTAATCCGCGCTCGGTACAAGTTTAATCTTCCAAGTACCTTTCTCTTCGGTTTTATGCATCCAGTCCAGTGCAATGGGGAGTGCAATGAACCAGAGAAATGGAAATGGAGAAAGGAAAAATCCTCCTCTTGAACCATTTTACCGATGGATCGGAAGGAACAGATCGGTAGCGCAACGCTGCTGCATTTGCCATTCCGAAACAGTTCCAATCGACCATTTCCACTGGCACGGGCACGAGCCTTCCTTCGTGCAGTGTGGCTGCACATTTCGCGCAAAGTTTTTCCTACCACCACCATGACAGGTGTTTCCACTGACTGTTCACGGCTCTTTATTATCAGCGCGGAGCATCGTTCGTTCTATTGAAATTGAGATCGTTAGGGGGGGGGGGGGGGGGGGGGGAGGGGGTAGCAGGGACCCTGGGGTCTGCATAATTTATTTCCTCCCGATCCTGAGGTTTTTCCGGGATTTTCCCGACCGAGTACGGTGGCGGTGGAGGCCGGGTTATGACTTTATGAGTTTTTATTACAACTTTCAAATTGATACTGCCGCCTCTGCCGCCTCTGCCGCCTTCTTTGCTCACTCCGGGGGCGCAATGACCGGTGTCCGAGAACCGAGAGGAGTTGGCGTGGATCGCAAATGGACAGGAACACCGCGCGATGCGATCGATTTGCGTTTGGTTCGAGAGAAACATAAAATACGCGAAAAACGCGCCCCCATTATTGTTGCACCATGTGGCTCCTCTCCTAGCGCTCGTTCGTGCAAACGCGGAAAGGAATTATTAAAAAGTTGTCTTATGTCCTGCCATCCTAAGGGATCATTGGAGTGCTGGTCAGGTACTTTGGGATGCTGCGATTTCATGATCCATTTAGGGGTTCGTGAAATCTGATTTTATTGAACAATTCAACAACATTTTTTGTGACTCAAAAGTGACTTAACGAAAGTCTGAGATTGCGGAGAACACACCTTTAAGACAGTTCAACGGAAGACAAAACTAGTGCCAGCGAGGTCCGCCACCATCTGGCGATCGCAATCCGTTACGTGGCCATAATTAATGCAAGTAATTCCGTTAATTGTGTACTTCCGGTAAGGAAAAGGGCACCGTGGCTCCACGGGCACTACTCAGCCACAGTAATCTGTCGAGATCACTGGCACTGGGGTCAGATTAGTGATTTGTTACCGACCGAACCATGGTCGCGGACCCTGGAGCACGAGCCAGGCCAGGCCAAGCACAATCCGTCACTCCGCGCACCACATCCTTCGCCACTTAAACGCAACAAATGAGTGAGGCCAGAACTGTCAGGACATTCAGGACGTCAGACGTTGGGGCTGGAAGTGCGAAAAATATGCAAATTGCCTTGGTGGCTGAGGTGGCGGCGTCTCGTCTCAGCAGCAGCCCCAGCACCAGCAAAGAAAGCTCGCTACCGAGACCCTAACAGTGTCGGCGGGATCCTCTTTCTAAGCTTTGAATAATGGTGATAAATTCGCGGCGCATCATCATCATCATCATCATCAGGGGTGCCGCCGTGAGACCGCACCATCATCAAGGGCAGCGGTGCGAACGAACGATCATCGTCATCATCATCGCGTGGGGGATGAAAACAGGAAACCGACAACTTTGTGCGACTTTTCACCCCCGGGACCGCGCGTTATCTGTCCGAAGGCAGGTTTTTGCTTGTCCGAAGTTGGGGTCTGGGGGATGAAACCACCCCATACCGGCACGTAATGGGTTGTAATTTGCTGTGAGCCACCACCAGCAACACCACCACCACCACCACCAGGTCCAGGCAGGAGCGGAGTGACAGAAGAAGAAGAAGAGCAAGAAGGTGGTCGAGTGGAAAACGAAGCTATTTTGTAGCTTTCTGGCTGGCTGTCTGGAGGGAGCTACTACCACCACTACTACGACGTCGGCTGCTAGCTCTCTCACTGACACTCTCTGTGCTTAACACGCTGGTCCGTGGTGGCCACTGCGTCCTCTGGCTGATCCTGGCCACTCTGACAGTACACCGCAGCGCGAATGTGGTTGTGGAAACTGGAAACCCGGCATCTTCCTGGTTGCTTCCCCGGAAGCATCTTGCGGACAGAGGGCAGGATGTGGTGGTGGTGGTGGCCACTGGGAAGTACATTTTCCCGAGAACTTTACACCGGCGCTACGGCGCGGTACTTAAATTTCCATCAACGCGAGATTAACTGTCACCGTGAAATGGACGCGCCGAGTGCCTGGACCGATGCGGGTGTCTCCTCGCGTGTATGTGCGCGCCTGGGTGTGGAAGCATAAGACGAGACGAGACGAGGCGTTGGTTCGAGAAGCAGCGAACGGAGCTGTGGTACAAACCATGAAATATATATCTCTCTCTCTCTGGCGTCGGAAGGAGCCGTTACCGAAAATTTATTTTCCTTGCCAGCGAATGGCTCCGGTAAGCGGTAAAGACTTCTGCGGAATGTGTTCAGCGCCCTGGATCAGCGAGACATTCGTTTCCGTTTCGTGGGAAAACGTCAGACCGGCTACCCGGTTTTCCCGGAATGTTCCGTGGCTGGCAGTCTATCAGGTGGAGAGTGGTCAGGTGGATTGGAATTACGTACGGAACTGTCGTAACGTCTGCATTCCACCGACGGCGGACTCGGTACACTCGGTTGCGTTGCACTTTTCACTTAACGCGGTCATTTCACGTCACATGTGAGTTTGTTAGTTGCCGGAACGATCGCCGGGGTGCGCAAGTTATTTACCAACCAGCTCGAGAAGACGAAGAAAGACGATTTGTTACGATCTTTGGGTCGTAGAAAGCGATCCGAGAGTCCTTTCGGTTGGTGCTCCAACTAATAGATTTATTGGATCCTTCTCTCCAGGAGTTTAGTGGTCCTGAGGAACGCCATTTGAAAATGTAAAACGTCACCTCTGCTAAGCTCGTTGCGGGGCATGATTTAGATGCATCGCGCGCTTATCGCACAAGGCTCCGGATCCACCAAAAAACTCGTCAGCATCCGATAAATCCAGCACACATTCGCGACAATCTTGAGCTTCTAGCCGCATCTTCGGAAGGAAGGAAGAACGGAACTAGAATCCTGCTTCAGTCCAATCCAGCGCGCCCCCCCGCAAAAAAAGCTGTCATACGAAGAGGTAAAGCAATGGATCTAGTGCAATGGAGTGTCTAATTTATGCCAAGCCAAAGGATTCAATATAAATCAAACGAGCAAGAAGCTCCAAGAGAAGCTCCGCTTCGGCGGGTCGAGGCCGAAAACCGTATTAGAATATTAATCAGCTTCCGAAGACGGCGGATAGGGTGCGCTTTGTGGTTCGTTGGCGCGTACCTGAAGAAGTCCTTCTGGACCAACACCTAGGCGAATGTTCCTTGGATTGTGTCACATGAACAGAAAAAAAGAAGAAGAATCAAGCGAAGTACCGGAACATGGAAAGTACGATCCTTGCAAGAGAGTGACATAATACCCGGTCCCGGCCCGTTTTGCGACCGTTGCTGCTCCTTCTCGTTGTTGGAGAGAAAGAAGAGGGCTCCGGCTACGCGTCTTCTATTATTTATGCCATCGGTATAAGTTGTGCCAGCCAGCAGCCGGAGCAGCCGACGATCTCGAGCTAAAAGGGGAGCATAGCGGCGAGGCATATCATCGCGTCGCTATCGCTTGCCTTCGGTGATAATGTAAGAAAATACTCACATAAATTCGTCTGCCCGACTGACAGCCCCCTTCACCACCACCATCACCTTGAAGGATCCTTTGCACACATACAGACTGTGCGGTCTTTCGCTCTCGTTTTCTCCTTTTCTCTTAGAGACGTCTTGGGGCATTGGTGTTAGCATTCCGAGTTGGATTCGAGTTACACTCCAGGGGTGGGGGTCCGAAGCAAAAAGAAAATCCGAGGAAATACGGCACCAGCTCAGCCAAGCACACATACACATATGTTCGCATCCGATTCCCGGGGTTCGCTTAGCGCCAAACGAGCGATTCCCCTCAACCTCACTCTACGGGGAGGGCCAACCTGACGCACGCGCCAGGAAGGAAGTGATATCGTTCTCATATAAATCACCTCCCAATATTGGAGCCCCCCCCCCCCCCCCCCCCTTTCTCTCCTGCTCTCACGATATCTGGACCTCGATGGTCGGTCCTCGATGGTCGGCGGACAACTCGAACGAGATAATGCCCACCCACCAAGAGGCCACTTTCGCTCTCTCTCTCTCTCTCTCTCTCTCTCTCTCCCTCTCTTTGTCTCCCTTACCTCGAATTTTCCACCCACCCAATCGGCACCGAGTGGTCAGTTGGAGAAGAGTGTATTTGGAGAGAGTGTGAGGTCCTTTTGGGCCTAAGCCTTTCGACATAACAAGCAAACAACAACGGCCGGCGGACGGGTGCCACTTGTGCGGTAGGCCAGCACCACACTCCAACCCACACTCCTTGTGCCGATAGCAACAAACGGAACCGGAACAATATGATCAATTTTCTCGCCGCTCGCTGCCCGGACCTGCCATCCATATCCACCACCACCACCACCGATACCAGTTCCAAACGAGGAGAGAAGGAAATTCGAACCTCATTGAGAGGCACCTAAAGGGTCGCCAAGAGGAAGAGGAGGGCTGGGAGGCCAGAAGAGCAACATGTCAACTAGATTTATGAGTTCACGACTCGACCACCGCCAGCTCCGACTACTGGCGGTGGATGTATCCTAAGGGCGGGCGTCAAATGGTCGCGCCATCATTTTGCAATCGTTACCGACCGCTCGACGCGCCCCGGGGCGAAGGGAGATATTGTCAAGGGGACCACGCCATCGACAGTCGCCGGACCTACAGCAGCATTTGGTATCG
>NC_064878.1:8060000-8075000 GCF_943734665.1 Anopheles aquasalis | reverse complement strand
AAAAAAGCGAAATAAAATTACGATTTTTGCGACGCCTTGCAGCGTGCACCCTCCCTGTGGTGGCTTCTTTGCTTCCTTTTCCGCATTATTTTCCTCACCATCACCTCACTTATTAATTCCTTTCGCGCTTCCCGATGAAATACTGAAATTGAGAAACTGCAGAAGCGAACGGAAATCTCAACTTCACGGTCGCGTTCATACGTGTATCTGTGTGCCTATGTATGTGCTTGTGTGCAGGCATACTCAAGACCATCGCAGACAAGCTAATGAAGTGGAGCCGACTTCGGAACACGCGTCATATACGCGACGACACGACGAAATATACGCGGCTGATGGTGTTGCGCGTGATGAGAATAACGCTTGCCAGGGGCCCGCGATGGTGGCCATCAATCCCCGGTCGAGCTCCATACTGTGGTGGCACCACCACCCACCATCACACGGGATCACGTTTCACGCGAAATTCGTCAATATGAGTTGGGCAACGAGGCGCCTCCACGGCCACAACCAAGACACCAAGGAGTCGACGACCAAAGGAAGGAGTCTTCTCGCTCTCTCCCTCTCTCTCTCGCTCTCCATCATCTTTGCGTAGGCGGCGTGCTGTCATGCGGTGGAGCATGTGGCTTGTTCCTTTCCCTCCCCCAAAAACCCGGACCCCGGAGAATAGTTGGTGGGCCGCAAAACGCGAAGCGAAACCTATAATGAAGCCGCCATCAAACGTTGAGCAGCCACCAGGGCCGCTCTGGTGGATCCGCCGCGATCGTAGCACGCCTGGCTGGCACACGGTCTGGCATCAGATGGATTGAATGTTCATTTTCCGGATAAAATTACACTTTCCAGCCGCGCGCCCAGGCCCGGCCGGTGGGTGGGCTGGCTGGCTGGCGTGATGCGTGCTTCATTATGGGCCCGGCTCCTGGCGAGCGGCAGCACCCAAATGGGCCAAACCGGTGACGGTGCCGTTGGTATCCTGCCGCATCCACGAGGGGGCGAGTGGAGGTGGTGGAGCATATTTCGAACGATAACATATTTCGCTACCGCACACACATACGCACGCACGCACAATGGCGCAAGATGAGACCGGGCATGACGCTGGCATGTGGCCGATGCCGTTTCGTTCACTTCACTTCCGCGTTCTGCCAAATGTTGGTTCCGCAACACCGCAAACACCTATCGGGTTTATTGGTGGATGGGGTGGGGGAGGAGAGGAGAGGATGGTGGGTGTTATGGTGCCGATGGGGAGGTGGGTGGAACCGATGTGATTGGGCCAATGTGAGTATAATGAAGCTCAAAAGTCCTCTCTTTCTCTCTCTCTCTCTCTCTCTCTCTCTCTCTCTCTCTCTCTCTCTTTCTCTCTCGCTCTTTCTGTAAGCTGCTCGGTGCTGGAAATGTCCTGCTGCCGTGTGCGTGTTTGTAATGCTGAGCATCACGCACGCACCATCCAAAGGGGGTGAGATGGGTGGGGGTAAGGGGATCACCATCCTGGCATGCCTCCACGGCACGGTAATGCGCTCTCGTTGTACCGGCGGGAGGCTTTTTCCAGGTCCCATTTTCCGACCCACGAACGCCGGAGAGTGGGATTAAATATTCAACGCAGCATGTGCAACGGAGTGAGAGAGAGCGAGAGAGAGCGAACGTGCGAGGTCCTCCCAGGAGGCGCTGGAACTGTACAGGAAAATGGTTGAGGTTTGAGGCTTCTTTCTTCCCGGACCTCGGCAAACCATTCTGTTACAGAAAGAGCATTGAGCGATGCTGCCTATGCCGTTGGAATGCCACGCTTATCCGTTTCTCCCTTCATGCCAGTAGTTTATGGCATGTTGTCGGCATGTTGGATAAATGGATGGATGGATGGAGGAGCAAGGAGCTCGTTACATACGCCTTCATGGATACTCTTCAATCGATTCCGTCGCGAATGATTTGTATTTTACAGTTTTCCAGCCAGTTTTTTGAGAAGGTGCAAAAGTTTTATGTCAGTTTTGTACTCAAATTTGAATAAAAATTTGATAATTCATCGCTAATCCAGTCCGCAAAAATAAAGAAATGTGTTGTTCTTGTTTGAGAAATTAATTCCGAAAAGATGAAGAGCAGAGAAGAAATTTAAAAATAAATCGAAAATCAATTGAAATGGACTTGTTCCTTTACAAGACAGAAACATTTGCCTTTTTTTAAAAAAAGAAACGTGCAAGCTAGTTGAATAACTGAAAGATTGCAATGCGATATAAGTATTGATTGCAATTTAAATATTAGTTTTAACGATAAACATTGATTTTTCCAAACAAACTCCATTAAATTTATTCTTTTTATCGTTCTCCAGCATAATCTTCCATTCCCTTTCCATTGAATGCATGAGTCACAACAGCACACATTCAAATCACTCCAGCAGCTCACAAACAAAACACGGATTAACAGTCGGTTCGCGGATGCAAATGCGCAAATATTATGTTTAATCAAACAAGTGGGTTTACCGATTTTCCCCCTCCTCACACACGTTAACGTCCGAGGGGTTAGCGATTGAAATGAAATTAAATTTAATCCCCGCTCTTGCGCTGTTCTTTGCCGGAGTGTGCCCAAGTGGTCATTGAGCTCCTCTGTTTTCATTAGAAGACGACGACGACGCCGCACCACGTAATCAACTCGCAATCGCACTCGCTTCCCAAAACAAAAAAGGGACAAACTTTGGAATGCTGACGTGGTGTGTGCATGTCACAGGCCTGCCGCTTCATTATGAGCTTGCTCGCAGTGTCCACCTTTTAGGGGCCGTAAATCATCGTGATTTATGTAGAAATCAAACATACGCGCGCGCGCGCGCTCGGCCAAGACGTGAATACCACACGCTGAGGAGTGGTGAAAAGTGAATTAAAATTATCCTCATCCCATCCCATCCAGTGGCCAGTGGGATTCTGAGACGCGACGCAGAATATGTGTTCGATGATCTCGATTAAGTTAATACGCACTTCCCGGAGCAAGGCAATGGATCGAGAGCCACAACAATGCGGACAAGATAATACCAGTTTGCAGCTCCGGGCGGTAAACAATAGACACCTCTTTCTCGCTCTCTCTCTCTCTCTCTCTCTCTCTCTCTCTCTCTCTCTCTCTTCCCGTGTTTTGTTGTTCGATGTCTGGACAAGATTTGTGCGCCAACAACGGTGAATGGTGAATTGGTCGGTGGCCACTCGCACACACGCATTGGGTCGTAAATCATGATTCACACGCGTTCGCCCACTTACAATTAAAAGCCAACGCGAAGGGCGTGCTGGTGGTGGTGGTGGCGATGGTGGTGGTTGAATGCCAGGCGCCTGGAGTTAATCATATTTGCATTTTACTGGATTACGTGCTTGCGTGGCGTGTGCTTCGTCCCCGATGGAGATTTGTAGCCACCGTTGCCACCAGTTGACCACCAGCAATCCTCTCTTCCTCCCTCTCTTCTTCTCCCATCCCTTTGGGTCAAGTGACGTCGGTCGATGATGACGTTACCTGACGTTCAGAGGATGCTGTAGCTACGGTGACTGCTGCGAGGTGATCAGAACACACCATAAATTATGCTCTCCGATGTGTCCCCATCCCTCTTCCCTGGTCTCGCTCTCTCTCACACGCCGGGGGTTGTTAATAACGAACGACAAAAGCAGTGGAAAAGGAGTGAGGGGGATGAAAGATGAAAGATTTTCCGATCGCGCCCATCACACACATCGCGTATTCATGGTGCATGGTCCTCGTCATGCGAAACAAGGATTTCCCGTGAGGAAGGCCCGAGGTGGCGGACAATTTATGCTCATCTACAGCCTGCAATTTGCCAGCAACAATCTCGGTGGTTGCGGAGCGGCGGCGGCCACTTTGATTCCCACAGGACAGGACGGTGGGCGTGCTTCACTCCCTTCAGTGGGCCTCCCACCACACACCACTCTTTAACCGGAACTTCGTTTAATTTACTCCTCAATCGAAGGGTTGAAAGTGAACAAGGGAGAGAGAGAGATAGGGTTGCATGATTGGAAAAGAAGCGTTTCCCCGGCGGTCAGTGAGTATTCCAGCTGGTGGCCGGTTGGGAGGAGCGTGATTGAAAAACGGGAATGCTATTTATTCCCCATTGTTTTTCAATCTACTTGCAAACCACGCGCACGCTCGGCCCTAGGTGGTCTTCCCGCCTCAGTTTGACATCATTTTCCGATCCTCCTCTTCACCTTCATCAACACAAAAGTAAAGCTACGGGAGCGTCCCGTGGATTTGCTACCGGAGAAAACCATCCTTTTCATCCCCGCGGAGTCGCTCTAATGCAACCGCAACCGAGTCCTGCTGACATCCTGTCCACCGGAGTGCGTGCGTGCGTGCGTGGTTGGGAATTAATCATTTTCTACATCCATCATGAATGAGCACCATGTGTGGAGAGAGAGAGAGAGAGTGAGTGAGATGCAGATCCGTGATCATGATTGTTTAATGCTGCAGCATTACAGCACCGCGTCGCTCGCTCGCTCACTTGCGACCATCACTTGATGCCAGTAAATCAAGTTGAAATTGTTGTTAAAATAATTAAACAATGTTCCGACTCATACCGGTTCATGATTCGATTTTCAATCTCATCCCGATACGCAAACCCCCTGGGGAGATGCAAAACCACGCATCACCGTCCATGGGGGGTTCTATTCTTCTTCACTGGAAAGTCCTCTTTCAAGTCCGCATCCACCACCACCATCATGTAAGTCCCCTCTGCCCTTCGTCAAAGCAAACAAATATCGAACACCGAAAATGGGGGTTTGCTTGGAAGCGATACACAATCGATGGAACAACAACACTCGGAAGTGTCGTCACACTTGCGAGGAGCACAAAACAAACTTTAATCATCCGCCACGACTTGAGACGAGTCGACAATGGGACGATGATTTTCTCAATTCCTTCTCAGTATCCTCGTGAGTGACAAGCAGCGCGATGATCCTTTTCATCCCATTCCATTCCACGCGAGCGAGGCGTGGTGATCACCGGAAGGAAATTCCATGACGAACCGGTGAAATCTGGAAATGTGTGCACACTTTTGGGGGGCTGTAAGTCGGTTTGATTTGCTGGTGTGTTAAGCCAGTTAGTAGACAATTTCACTGACAGCCACACATTCTCTTGTGAGAGAAAGAGAGAGTGTGTTCGGCCATGTTACGACGAATTACCCGAAATAATCCTTTCAGTTCCGCCCTTTTTTTCTGGTCGTCTGTTGCTGATCCTCAGTCGATTGGCACTTGCCGAGAAAGTGTGTCCATTTTGGGGGGGAAAAGGTTCGATTTCGTATTCGAGGTATTTGTTCCCGGGACTTCACAGTTCGTTCTTTCGTGATGCGGTTATAATCCCTTTTTCGTAGAGAAGGTCCTGCGGTAAGTGCCCAGCCGATCGTATTAATCGACTAACGGTGCACTATGGAATTATTTCAATGAAGTTCTCGTGTTTTAAAGTCCAAAACAGGTCAAATATCCTTAAGACGTCCGTCATCACGATCAAGATTCCTTTGAAGCTAATATGAGGCCATCACTAAAAAGCAGGTCACTAGCAAAGTGAAACACACCCGCAGTTCCGGTCCACAGAAAGTCCACTTTAAGTCCGTAAACCGCCATATATCTTCCTCGTGCTTTGTGGTCTGAAGAGACGGGGACATTGCTACGCGATTTGGGTCTTGAACCGGAGCAGGGAACCGTCCGGAAGAAGGTTTAATGTAATTATGGAACCAAATGTCGTTATCCTCATCATCGACGAGGACGCGGACACACCAATTCACGCACCAGTGAGCACCAGTGAGCCTACGGTGGCCAAGGGCTCCTGGGAGTCTCCAAAGTCCACGTGGACGTCTCGCCTCGAGCCTCTCGATATGTGGGCGTGCGGTAAAGCGCCGGAGCATTTAAATTCAATCTCAATAATTAATCACTTCTCCTTCGATGATGATGATGATGATGATGAGGTAGAGGTTGTGAATGATGAAGCAACCTAACCTTCAACCTCTCACCCCTCCCCCCGAGAAAAAGGGTTGGAGAGAATGTTAATGCTGGCGGTTTTAGTGGTTTTGCGTTTACGTTGCTTTACATATTCCAGCCTCCAGCTCACACCAGCCACCTCGATGAACGCTGATTACACACGTGCGCACACAAGCACGCGTAAGAGGATTCGATGTGACGATCAAGTGATGGCCGAGACCGCAGACCTAAGGTTCTGCGAAAAGGGTGAAAGCCTCCGAAAAGGGCGTAATGGGGAGGAGTCCTTCCAAGAAACACCCCCAACAAGCCTACACATACCAACGAGCGAGCGAGCACATGTTTATGTTCAATGTGTCGGACAATATTGACTAAGAAAACATTGGCACCAACGCGTCGGAGCGCAGGACGACGACGACGTCGAGCATCAAGAAACGAGTTCTCGTTGATGACATTTCACAATCGACCGATCCTTTACTCACACTATCGAGAGGACCACTTCGGGGTTCTCGGGGGGGTTCTCGATTACGAATCTCGGTTTTTGGCATTCCATGTCCCCATTTGCTTACCTGTTTGGAGAAGAAAGAAAAGAAAATGAGGAGACGGTTAGTGATTGCTGTAAATCGTCATGAATACCTCTACGATACACAAATACACTAAAAGATCCGTTAAATGCAATCCCAGGTGGAGCATTTTCGTGGATTTTCTGGAAATGGCACTCGTACCCTTGCACCTCCTCTTCCTCCGGACTGCCAGGTTGTTTATCAAATAAACAAATTAAGAAGCTTAGCCACAGCTCGATGGCAACGGATGGATTGTAATGGGACCACTCCCACTTGTTTCTCCTCCTAGGCGCAGGAAAAACGCCTTCATAAAAAAGTGGAAAGCAAAAGCACGAGACACACACGCGAGCACACTACAATACAACAATCCTCAACAATATGGCCTCAACCTGGCTGGCTCCGGCTGGCTGGCGGGCGGATCAGCCATCAAAATCGAATTTCATTTCACCGTTCAATGATTTTCCAGTGGGCGGGCGAATGCGGGAGCCCGGAAAAACCCCGCCGCTACGAAGGTTACGAACGGTTAAGAGCCATCGCTTGTAACGAGCATCGGAGCGCGCCACTGGGTGGAGCTGCGGTGCATGCCTGGAGTCGTTCTGCGCCGTGTGTCACACCAACACAAGCGACTGTGTGCCGGCATACAAGTACCATTTCGCGCACCGAGTCAGCATATCATATCGAGCGTACATGATGATATGCTCGCTTATCTTGCCAAACCGCCGTGCCGCTACTGCTGCTGTTGCTGCTAGGAGAGTGAGGAAGCGGCCGCAGTGGAAAGGGAGACAATAAAAACGATAAATTTTTCAATAAATTAATCATCATTGGATATTCATATTCGTAATAATAACAATTCGTTTTCATTCAATCTTCGTACTCGACCTCTCTCTCTCTCTCTCTCGCTCTCCCGGGCACCATCAACCGGGATGGTGAGGGATTTATTTGGCATTCTGCTGTGGGGCTACGGATCAGCACACCCACCACCACCAGCCAGCCACGCACACACAACTCCTGGATGTCAAGTTGCCACTTTGGCGCAATATTTTGCAGCCGTGTACAGAGTGGTTTTCAAAGGGAGAAGAAAGAAAGGCAGAGGCAGCCCTTCTTGAGGTTCTAAGTTTAGTTTGTTAACACCACGGCACACAGACAGCCAGCGTGGTGCCTTCTTGGAGCCACCATTCTTACTTTGCTGTTTCCTGCTTCTGCTCTGCGACGATGTTCTTGGGGTTCTTGGTATCTATCTAAGGGTTCCCTTCTCGTTTTTTTTTTAGGAAGAACAGTCGTGAACGGAGCCAATCGTACTGGTAGTTGGAGGGTGGTGAAGGGGAGGGACTGCGCCCATCAAAAAACGTATATATATATATACACATCCACCGCGTGCGCACCGCGTCATATTCGTATGAAGCCATAAAAATCATAAATTTATTCAATTTGTTTCGTTTCGCAACACGCCGCCTTTTGCACCGCGCCCTCTATTCTTTCCCTTTCCCTTCTTGTGGTGCTGCGGAACTGTTATCTGGTGATGGTGGCAGTAGCGGTGGCTGTGATGCTGTAGTGTGTTCCGGTTCGTTTTTATGCGCCATCGCTCGACTTCCTCGCACAACATTGCGCCAGAAGACGCAAGCAGGAGTACCTCACCTTCTTTCTTCCTTCTTGCCGGTTCAGTGCTCGGCGAGGAGCCGCTACTTGAGAGATTTTTGAGCTGCACTGAAGAAGGAGCATATATTTCATGCCAACCATCGACCCATCTCCCCCAAAATGATGCCTGATGGAGCGGTGGAAGAGAAGCGCAGCAGTGGGCAGGTAAGAGGTAAAAACATGGCACACCGAGTTGCGCACCGAATGTGACAAGGAAATAAAATAAAACATTGTCCCCCCGCCCCAAAGAAAATAAAAAATAAACGCACAATACACTGATCGCACTGCGTCGCAGTGTGTGCCACGCAGATACCTTCGCGACACTGGAATGTGCGGTGTCTGCAGCGTCTTACCGGCTGGGAAAAGCAAAAGAACATTCCAACGCCGAGCAACGTACTTATGCCGATTCATCGCGCAAAACCGGATAAAACGAGTACGAGCATCGAGGCTGCATGCTCACGTACACGTTCAATCTGTCTATTGCTGCGGATAGCAGCAGCGTCGGGGATTCGATTCCCGATTCCTTCGGCTTATCCTTTCCGATTATCCTTTTAACCTGGCTCAAAACGAGAGCTTCATCGTCATCGTCATCGTCGACGCGGTTCCAAGCCCCAAAAGGTAGAGAATATGGTGGAAGAAATCTGCTTTATAGGTTGGAAAATTCCTCAACATGCTGGTTCGAGCGTATAATGTGGGGTTATTCGTTCGGTTGCGATGGTTGTCGATCGGTTTTAAGAATTGCTCTCTGAGAAGGCGAACGAAAGGAACGTACGAGCGGAGCATGTTTCTTGCAAGGGAATAAAGCAAATGGAGAGGAAAATCATCCGCCATACACAAGGTAAAGAGGGGAAAGGAGGAAAACTGTCTTAATGCCAAGGCGGTGTACCACGCAAGCAACACGCCAGTCCAACCAAACCGGGCGTCAGCGACAGCGAAAGGTTTGGATAATTTATCCGACAGAAACGAAGGGAGAGAGAGCCCCTAAGGGAGAGGGAACAACCCCTGAAGACGACAAGACGACGAGTGAATCTTTCATAAGCGGCGTCTACGGCGCTGGTTATGCTGGCGTTATGCAAAAGGCACCAACAAGTCCAGAGGAGGGAAAGAAAGAAGGTGAGGACCGTGGTCTTGCCATGTCGTTCGTTCGCTCGTGTTCTTGTGCGTTGGATTTTATGTTTTGCGCCAAAAATGTGCAGCATAATCCGCGCTCCGTGTGTGTGGCGAGAGATCATTTTCATTCCATGTTCACGCTTTACGCGAAGAGAACCAGGGAAAGGAGGGGGCATGATTTTTCCCTCCTCATGTGTTGGATAAATTCCCCCCAAAATAACCTCATCGTTGCTACACCTTTCAAACAAACACTTTCACCTCGCTAGAGGTCGGGGACAGCATCGAGCGAGCGAGCGAGCAATCCCGCGTGAGGTTTACAACCGGTGCGCGCATAAATCATAAACCAACCGCCAAACCACCAAAAAAGACACCAAAAGTGTTTTTCTCCCCAAAAACGTTCCTCCTCTCACTTTTTTTACCAATCGGTTAGGGGTTCAAAATAAAACGCGTCCTCATTAAAGAACGAAAGTGGAAAAAAGCAAATCAATTTCCCAGCATCACCGTGCGCTCCTTCCTGGCAAGGTGTTAATTACGAGAAGCACCTGTTGTAGCGTCACCGCCTCGGTGAAGCTCCGTTTGTTGGTATTAAAAATAGGCCCCCGAAACCGACCCGGTTCCGGTCGTAAAATCACCCTCGCACCACTTAATCGGTTTATCGGAGAAGGGGGCTCAAGACACACCCCACCAGCCCAGTGTGCAACTTGATGATGATGATCGGTGTATGATCGGAATTTTCCGTGTGGTTTTTTTCTTTTCTGGTGAGAAAACTAATCTTCTCGATCGTAAATTAAACGTAGGTGTCGTGGAGGCGTTTATTTGGTTGGAAAAACGAAGCCAGTTTGTGTTTAGAAGCGGCATACCAGCGGCAGCGTGGAGGGGAGGTGGTCGCTTGCTCGTCCGTCGAAAACTGTCGATGATGGATCGATGAATGGCTGCACACAGGGAGAGTGGTGTGGTGGTGGTAGAGGACACGAGGTGAAGCAAAAACAAATTCCGACGCCGCCTGACTGTCGAAAATTTCGATTTCTTGCTCGGTGCTTCTTCAGCTGCTCGAAAACTATGATTTACGAGAGAAGAAATTCAAATTTCTGGAGCTCGCGCGCGGATCTATTTTTAGCTGAACACCACCGATCAGTCTCCGGCCGATCGAACGGTTCTCTACGCACACGTACACAGAGGATTGCAACACCGAGTTATGCTGGATGGAGTTTTCTTTTTTATTGCGGCGCAAAAGATGAAAGAGAGTCCGCCTTTTTAGGGAAATCAATCCGCGCTTCACGGTGTGCAAATAACAAAATCGCTACCAGGCATGATTTCTTTAAAATCACGCTCCACGGTTGTGAGAGTGTTTTACTCGCCAAATGAAAAAGTGAAATGAATGGATAAAAAAGTGCAAAAAGGCGCGTAAACAGTGGGGAACCCGGTGAGTATCTCCGGAAAAGGATTCGCTTGTTTAAGTTAGATTTAGAACCATCCCGGTCTACTGTCCAGTAACATGGACTCGCCACCAACTTTTCCACTATTTTCCTATCCCGAGTGCGGCGGCGGGGGCTGCGGCGAATCCTTATCGCAAATGGAATTGAAAAGAAAAACTCTCTCCCCAGAAACGGCCGTGGACTGAGAGCAAAAGTTGGGGAATCTCAAAGTGAAACAGAGAAGCAAAAAAGGACACACCCGAACAGCGGGAAGAGCAAAAGTTTTTTCCACCGGCCACCGGACACAGGGAAAAGCGAATAAAATGTACAATCATCAGCAATAAATAATGCGCTCTGGGTTGGCGGAAAATGTTCTCTGTCTCTCTCTGATCTTGCAGCCTCTGAGTCCGAGTGAGTTTTGCCGAGGATCCCTCGGCGCTGCGACCGAGCAAAACTTCTACCCCGCGAAAACTAGGACCATTCTTTATCATTCTGGGGTGAGACGGGTTCCTCCATTCACTACGAGTGTATCAGAAAGACAGAGAAAAAGTCGGAGAAGAGAGAGAGAGAGCGCGTAAATGGAAAACTGGCATTTTAATCCGATTATAATGACAGCGGGCCAGTACCACCACGGGCTGTCGGTCGGTCTTTGGTCTTTGGTTTTTCCGTTTTGACCGCGGTAGAGGCCAATACCGCTATCACGAGACCCAGGATCATGGCCACAATGCGAGTCGTGAACGAATAGAGACGTGATAAGCATCATCGCGTCAGGAGCGTCTTAAAGTCTTGGTTTTGGGAGGACGACTCCAGGTCCAGGGTCCGGTTGTTTTTGATTTTTCGCCAAGGCAGCACAATTGTTCACTCCTCTGTTTTCACTCTTCCACTTTTCTACGGTCCATGGCGAACGAAAGGATCAAATTAAAAACGCAGATCCTGTTCGTCGATGTCCGTGGATTCGAAATCCGGTGAATATCATAAATGTGGCTTCGCCCGAGGAATCCATTAGCAATCCGGTGCGTGTACCAACCAACTGAATCCTCTCGGTTTTCATGTCGACCTCCGAGACCTCCACCTTATTCTTGCTAAAAACCTCCAGAAGGTAATAAAAGTTAATCCTGAAGTTGGCAGGCGCAGTCAAGTTTACAATTTCACCGTTTTGCACCCCGAATCGAGGGAAAAGGCACTGGGTACTGGGGCTGTAAGAAAACACTTTGCGGGCGCGACTCGCTAGCATTATTCTCCCCGCGGTACAGTAATTCAAAAGATCAAATTCAATGCACAGACGACGAGAAAGACGACGATGACGAATCCGGATTCGGTGCTCAATGCTGGCGAAGCATGAAATATGATCTCCACGGAGAGTCCGACAGACCATGGGAGTGACTGTGCGTCGTGTTTGATCGGTGTAATCGCATTTTATCGTGAAGCTAATTTAAAGTCCGATACCAGGGCTATCGAGGTATCCTTTCACCGTGAACCGTGATTCACTTGGTGGCCAATGGTTTTAAGGTGGCGCGCGTAGAGGACACTTTTTTCCTGAGTTGTTCAGGATTTGGAACAAGAAAAGTACCAAGTTTACAAACAGTGTGTAATTAAAAGCAAGGTTGCCATATGAAATAACATTTTTGAATGTCAAATAAAAATGTCTTTACCATAAAAGCTACTACCGTGGCTGCGCACCTTAAGAGTACCGTGCAATGAAGTCCTCTCCAAAAAAGGGCTAGATCGCCGTTTTGCTGCATTTTCCCAAATCACTATGCCCATCGTGGCCCCTCCGCCGGGGGAAAACGCCGTCACCGTTTAGAGCAAATTACCCAAAACTGAAGTGCACCATCACTGCACCAGCATCGCAGATCAAGGAGCAGAGAGAGAGAGCAGACAGAGAGAGGAGAGCACGGGACTGTACCGCAACTGTAATCGAAGCTCTACGTTGTGGATCCCTGTTTGCAGGACGTGGCAGTGAGTGCAGTCCATATGTGGTCCCTTCTCGGCGCCCCTCTAAATCACACATCCTCTCACCCCCTCCCCCCCCCCCCCCTTTCACATGCCAATGCGTGCTCTTCCGTCCCATTTGAGCGGTGGTCGTCCAACAACAAGCCTCGGCGCTACGCAATTAAAATGTGCATTGGCAAGCAGAACACGGTCTGGGCACGTCCTCGATGATGGTCCGGTTGAAAACCGGGTCCTGCGCCAGAGCGAGCACATTCCGAGGATGGTGCAGCGGGGGGAAAAAGGTGCAACATTTTCCGCATCAATGCCCACCCGAGGCCAAGCTGCGTGGAGCACACACAGACACAGATACAGGTGGAAGTACCTCAACGATGAGTTTCCCCGGCCGCCTCCGTGCTCCGGCCACGGGAAAACGCTCAAACCGCGACCACGATCGGCTATTTGCTGCGATGGATTGTGCGGAGAGAGGCTCATAATGAGCGTATCGTTTCCGGGACGTATCAGCACATACACAAGGACACACCGGTGTCGTGCAGCATCATTCGCATGCATCATTAATCATCCTTCTCACCGCGGTACCGGTGTGTGTGTGTGCCCGGTACCAGGGTGGCCGGACCACTTCGCAGTGGTTTTTGATTTAGCTCATTATGCTCTCCACACATACCGGGTGCACAGGATGGCCGGTTGGTTGTTGCCGTCCCGTCGTGAAGTGTCACGTTGGCCCCGCCACGACGGTCTCGACATTCGAGGACGAGCGAGCGAGCGAGCGCGTAACGATAATGGAGCACCGTGATAGTTAACCGAGTGGCAGCGAGCTCCAGCCAACCAGCGAGCGAAGAGAGGCATTGTGTAAAGGCTTGGAGAGGCTCGGTTCAACCGGTGACCACCACACACCATCCGGAACAATTAAATCGATTGGAAAAGCGGCCCCATAGGCCGGCCGTGGCTCATTTGTGTAATTTGTCCCAAGGATGGCCCGGGATCATTTGCCAGGTTCACCATCGATGTGTGCAGTGAAGGTCCTTTCGTGCGTTGGAGGAGCTAGGAACTGAGTTGAGGATGAACCATCGAACGACGCCAGGAACAGAGTGCTCCATGAAATGAAGCTATATCCGCAGTAAGTTGGAGTTGGTTCCCTGAGTTCGGCGTCACATCCTGTGACTCGATCACAGGAAAAATGGAGAAAAGTCCTTCTGGAGGACCCTGCCTCGTGTCATCTGTAATGTGCTGGGCCTCCATTACGTCACTCACATGCGATTATCCTAGCGAGTGCGCTTCATCGCTAGACACATCGCTTCTGGCCCCTTACGACATTGTTCCGACGATTCGTCAGCAGTGAAAAGTGAAAACCGAAGCACCGTTCCCTCACTGTAGAGGTCACACAGAGTGAAACCGTTTAAACTATCGCCCGGTCCTGCGGTCGCTAACCGTGCTGGGACGAGCCCGGGGATTGATCGTCAAAGTTATCGCCGTTGACGGGTGTCGCTCAAGCGCAAGGTTCCGAACCGAATTAAGGGCTTGATCCTTTGGCGTTCAATGGCGGCTCCTATCCGGGGCGTTGATTTATTGGAACGCTGACAAATGCTGATGCCTGCCAGTGTCCTCACGGCGTGGCCGCGCTCGACGCTTCGTTCGATCCGAAAATGACATTTATCGATGAAGGCACAGTAACCGGGGGACAACGTTTGGTCTCGAAAGTGCTGCTCCCGGTGTTGGTGTGGTGCTGCTTCACGAATCACAAGAAGTCCTTCGCCGGAGAGAATATGCAACGTGACAGGCGCGGATGCTCATCAACCTGTGCAGCAACCTTTGGGGCTCGGTTTGTTCCCCAAGAACCAGGCTGGTAAAGGAGCATGCGGCCACCAAGAACCATTAAATTTAATCCGCTTAGACACCACTTCTGAACCATCCTCCGCCATTAGCAGCAGCATTAGTGAGCAGCGGCATAGTTGGGTAAATAAATAAAGAAAGAAGTTTGTTGAACGCTCTGCTGTGTGCCGTCCGCCCCCAAAGGCAGGGCATTATTAATTGCCGGAAAAACTTCCGCCTTCACGGGACACTACAAGGTGAAAGTGGCTGATGAGTTGTTGCTTGTCAAGCTCTCTCTCCGTCTCTCTCTCTCTCTCTTTACGAGTTCGAGTTGAAAGCATTTGGAAAATGAAACTCGTCCGCAGAAAAACACTCGTCCCGACTGCAGCAAAACAAATGTTGAACGCATTTTTATGCTGTAATTATGCGCAGAATAATGACCACAGAGAGAGAGAGAGAGTGGTATAGAGAGAGGGAATGAGAGGAACTAAACAAAACGAATCGTTAAGGAATCGGAGAACGGAACAGAAAAACATAATAAAGCATCGCCTCCGGGGGGTGCTCCAGTCGCGGATCTTGAAGCGAACC
>NC_064878.1:8037500-8057500 GCF_943734665.1 Anopheles aquasalis | reverse complement strand
TGTTTCCTCCAGGCCAATGCACTCCCCCCCCCAGGGCGTTTCGGTTCCACACAATGGCAGCTGCAACGGGGGGGTTGGTGGTTCGGTCTGGCCGCCTTTTTTTTTTTGTAACCCGTTTCTCGCTGGATTGTTTTCATTTTGTATTGTCTCTGTTAAATTAACATATGGACAAGCGGGCTGTTGTATTGTGCTGGAAATGAATGCTGCGTGAGAAAGGGTTGGAAGGGAAAGGGTGTTAGGAAGAGCTCCACACTATCGCCTATCGCGTTGCATGTTTAATGCAGTATGTGTTTGCACATTTGTTCGCCGGACAGCGATTCCTGGTAACAGGATATCGATGAATTATGTGATTAGATTTTCAAATAATTACCCTCGCGTTAGCAGAATGATATTGTTTCGGAAGGAAAAGTGTTCCAGCAGAGTGTCCCGGAACTCCTTAAGCGATTTCTCACTTTAATTGAATGCAACAGAGCGACCTTCGGGGGCCTTTGCTCCACATATCATATCATCAACAGCAACAGTCGTACAGTCCCCAGTATCCTGTTGCTCACGAGGACGACGACAACATTAAACACAAAACAGGCACAGGCACCATCCTGGCCCACTGGAGGAGTGGCGGAATCCGAGTGCGCAGCATAACAACTTCTGGCATTCATGTTTCCGGAACCGTTTTTTTCGTAGAGGGGATGTGCTTCTCTCTCTCTCCCTCTCTCGAGTGCATCAGGACTTTGCAACTGTATAGAGAGCCCATCTGAAGTCAGCAAAAAGGGGGGACCAACCTCCCATTTCCCCCCTTGCTGCTCCATGCCCATAAGTAACTTCATCGGAGGAAAATCGGCCCTAGAGCGGGGTGTGGTAGCAACAACGGCACCATCAACACACACATACACACAGTTTTGTAGCTTTTTTATGCTACTTCCAGAGACCACACCATCGGATACCCCCCTTGGTACCCGCTTGTTCCTCTGTGCCTTCGCTCTAGTTTGAATTTTCCCCAAACCAACCACCAACTGCTGGCGGGAACTGCTGTTTGGTAGCCCCCCGAATGGTGGGAAGGTGCGGTTGTGAGGGTGGTTTTTTTGGGGGCAGGAGGAACCGGTGGTGGTGGTGGTGGTGGCGTTTGGAATTATTTATTGCTCGAATTTATTTTATTTATGCGCCTTTATTCCAGCACATGTACCGATAAAGCGATTTGTTTTCCTCTGGCCTCGGCGTCGGCTGCATGGGGGAAAACACCTCCCCCCCCCCCCCCCCCCCGTCACCTAAGTGCAGGCAGGTCGGTGGAAAAACCATTGGGAAAACGCGAGCGCGGCATGAAGGTGATCCGCAACCACGAGCTTAGATCAGTCTGGCACCACCAGCAGCAGCAGCAGGACGAAATGGAAAAAAATCCTCTTTTTTAATGAAACTCAAAACACTCGCTGGGACGCACGCAAAAAAAAGCGACGAAAAAGTTGAACTGAAATAGAGGTGCAGGGAATGTAACTTTGTGTGCGGGAATGAGCCACCATTCGGTGCAATGGCAACAACGAAGAGCAACATCAAGCGGCGCGCGAACTCGAGAGTTGATGCTGTTCGCTCTTCTCCCTCCGTTAGTGGGTAATGAAAAGAGTGAAAACAGCTCACAACTCTGCACTGTACACTGCATCAAGGATGGTGGCAGGATTGATGTGGAAAAATGCTACTACCTCCTCTCCTTTCTGCTTCTCTTCTCTATCCCCTCTTTGATACTTTGTTTTTCCGCAACAAAGCGTCGGGAAAACATGATTTTACTAAACTGTTACCACCTACGCAGCACGTAGCAGCTGAAATGAATTTTAAACTTTCCCAGAAGCAACAGCCAACAAAATGGCCAACAATAACAACGACAACAATTATTCCAACAATTGCGCGTCAATACGGCGACTGCTGCCGTTGCTGGTGCGGAAAGCATAAATCCTTGCCGTGCGTCAATTACTCGACTTGTCATTTACCTACCTTCCCCGCACACCCTCTAAGCGCGCCCATCCAGCCTTCGACAGCAACAGCGGAAGCGACGGCAACAACAAAAAAAAAATCAGCGGAAAAACGGCTCGCACTTTTCTGCTTATCAACGGTCCGTTCCGGGAGTCCTGTGCTCGGTCCCGCGGTGTGTGCCTGTGTGTAACTGACAAATTGGTCTCGCCGAATTTGATTGACCAATTTTTCACGCGTTATCCTCCCCGTGAACACCCCCAAAACCGCCCTCCCTTCTCAGCGAACACGTGATCCTTCACGCTTCACTTATCAGCGATTTGTTTTCCGCCGGGCCGGGCGATGCAGGCAGCGAGGGAATGTGTCGATTGCACAACCCCATCCCTACTGGTCACAGCCCTCGGTTGGACCGGAAGCCTCGGGAAGAGCGCCACATTTGCGTGAAATTTGAAAACCACTGTGCGCCTCCATCGCAACCAACCAACCAGCAATGTTCGCATCGTTGGCCGCCGCTAGCGGTGGTGGTGGTGGTCAGCGTTTCGATCATTCCACGGGGCAATAACTCTGCTGCGTGGTTCCCTCCTGGCCTCACTTCCACCACTTCCTCTCCCAAGGGACATGGACATCATTCCCAGGTGGATTGCGAACTGCGTGCAGCGTGCGCGGAGTCGAAACAGGAGTTGAACAACAACCATCATCATCATCATCATCATCAGCAGCCACGTGGCCCTCGCTGGATAGAGAGACAGCCGGCTGCCGCCGGTGCTGCCGCTGGAAGTGATGAATGATTTCATATTAAATAATTTATTAAATACCATAAAGTCACAGCAGACCAACACCACCACCACCCGCAGCAGTGCGTGCCGCATGTGTATGTGTGTTGCCCCGGTCAGTCTGGGGTTTGGCCTCGCCACAACAGCAGCAGCAGCAGAAGCGGAAAAATGTTTTCCACCCCGAAAAACAACAATGGTCAGTGTCGCGGCACCAAAGAAGAGAGAGAGAGGGGTGGCATAAACACTATGTTACTGTTGTCCCCCCCTCCTTCCCTCCTTTTCGTAGCCACAAAATGGCCCCAAACGGTGGGCTCTAAGCGGACAGCAACCGGAGGCGACCGTTGGCTCCACGAAAACGCACTGCGTGTGCCATAAATTTACCCCACCCCGCTGGTTGGTCGCTGGGTGTTGGGTTCATTTTCATGTTCATAAGGGCGTCCATTTGCTTCGCGAGCGAGCGCGCGCTGGACTTGAACGGGGAACGAGGAACGCGAACGCGAACACTACAGTCAGCCAGTTTCATCCGTCACCATCATCAAACACCCTGACACCATTTCTTCTATCTGGGTTTCTTCTTTTTTTTTCGGCTACATGATTGTGTTTCTTGTCCTTTTTTGGAGCCCGTTTTCATAGTTTTAGCACATCCTTTTTTTTTGTTTCCAAAAACATGGAACACAGCAGCAGCAGCAGCGAACCGAATGCTTTTATGTTTCGAGGAACAAAATATTTTGTTGCAGTCAATTTTCGGGAAACTGAATTTTTGGAAACAGGAATCAATTGAGCTGGCGATCGCTTACTTCAATAGATCGCGATTCGCGTTCCATCAAGCATTCCATTTCCAGGCGACATGTTTGATGAAACACACAAAATCGTATTCATTCCGCTGTTTTTTTTTATATTTTGTTTCATTTTTAGGGCTACGGCACAACACACACCTGGCCTAAAAGTGGGCCTCGAGGCTCCGCGGTAGCGACAGCTGCTAAACATGAGAAAAGAAGCCACGCCAGGCATTCCAAGCAGCCGCCGTGGTTTCAATGCTCGCCATCATTATGCAAGAGTCGTGCTCGTGCTCTGGTTCTTGGTCATAGTTTTTTTTTTGTTGGTTTGGTTTTGGCACAACAATTTACCAAACTTTATTGCTTGTCGTGGTTGGAATGTATTTCATGCGACTGGCGGTGGCCAACCACGAATCGCACGTGAGTTTCGTGATTGGACGGATGGGGGACCCCGAGCGGGTGGTATCCCTTTTTGAGAAATTTGTTTATTTGCAATCGATTACCTCTGGCCAGAGACAGAGAATCGCGGGAGGTGAATGGTGGAATGGTGCGCAACATAAAATGTGAGCTCGCGAATCGTCGAATGGCCGTAAAGTTTATTAGCAAACATCAAGCGCACGCTCAAGCGACTGTTTCCCCGGCGCCATCATCATCATCATCAACGTGATCGCCATCGTCAGATGTGTATAGAGGATTGCGGATTGAAGTGAATTATGTGTTTTTGGGAATCGACTAGTGGCTGAGCATCAAGTCTGCTTTACGTGAAGTATTATTTCAATTTTTATGTAGCAAGAGTGTCCCATTTTGGGCACCTAGGTAGCAGTCTCATTTTAGACACCAAAGGAGCGTTAAACAATTGATTTTCTTTTTCTCAAGTAATCGCCAATGCGTTGGAATCAATTTTATCGTATTTTTTTTACATTTTTAGTAGTTCATCTCTCTCTTTCTCTCTTTTTTCTCGCAATCTACCAGTTCATTGCCGAATGTATTGCACACCGAAATCACACCAAAAAGCCTATCCTGTTTGGCCTAAGAGCTCTAGATAGCATGATAACTCCCTGTGGAGTTCATGCTCCCACATATTTGATCGATGCCTGCGAGCCACGCAGATCGACCCAGTGTTCCAGTGCTCGTTCCTCAGCAAGCCAAACCCATCAGCAGCGTCAGTTGGTAGTGTCTGTTACAAGCCAAGCCCAAGCAATTCCTCTGCTCAGCTCAGCATAAAGTTTCATAATCAGCCAGTCAGCGAGCAAATCCTAAGGTCTCCTCCGCTAAAAGGTTAATAATAACTAGCGTCCGGGGCTGGTGTGAAACCATCCCATATGCACGAACCCCTCCTCCTCATGAGCTCAAAAGAGCATGAAAAATGAGTTTCCGCCATCGTGGCGCTGCGTGTATGTGTTCGGCTGAAGCTGATTCTATTCGATCCCGTTTCTAGCCACCATTCAACCGGATGGAAGAGAAAGAAGACAGAAAGGAAGGCGAGGTGGGTGATAAAAAAGTGGTTTACCACCCAGAACCTGTGCACCATTCCAGGGCAAACACACGCACACACAAGCAAAACTCAGAGTGAAGGAGGAAAGAGCCTCATAGGACTCATGGACTACTGCTGCTTATCGACCAAACCTCCAGCTGCTACTGCTGCTCCAAAGCTCCAATCCATCGGCCACGCCGATTTGTGTGGCCTCGTTTTCGGTGCGCGTGGAAAGTTTGGCTCGCCGGGAAAGAGAGGTGAGGAGAGTGTGGGTGGAAAACTCATAAAAACTTAACCAACCCCATTTTGCGCACCCCCTCCAGCAGGTTTCTGGAGGTTATGTAAGTGAAAAGTCATCGAAAAGTGCTGCCGATTTACGACGGAGGCTACAGATTGTGAATTTGATTAAAGGACCACTCGGGACACCCGTCGCGGTTACAATTCATCCCTCCCTTTCTCCTTACAATGCTCACCAACATGAAGCTGCTCCTTACAATGCAACATCAACTTGCAAAATGTGCCGACAATCAACAATCTAACATTAACACATGTCGAAGACGCATCCAAAGCATGATAACGTACGCGTCGTACACTTCAATCCCTTCTACTCGGTCTTTGAGACCAACATACAGGATAGCATAAAGCACAGGATCGTATGAGCTATGAAAGCGTTCCATCTTCAAGACGCCATGGGATAACAAGTGAGCTGCTGCACCGAGCGCACAAAAGGCAAAGTTCGCCTCTGGTTTGATGTACCGAGCGTCAGTGTGCTACCAGCTGCAGAGCATATCCAGTGCACAGCAGCAGGACGTCGAAGGCACACACTCATGCGCTGGGCTGCAAATAATTGTTGGAACGTGTTACACTGCACTTGGGGGTGGGATCGGTGTCACAGCTTGAACCACGTAATTGTAAAGGAGATGCGGTTAAAAACATGTGACCCATCGCCTCTTTTCTATGGCTCAGCATCAGCTGTTGCTGTTGCAAAACGCAGCAGTTTGCCATTATGGTCTTTTATGCTTGTAAAGACTTACGGAATGGTGAGCTTCAAACCAGCATCATATTTGTTCATCTTTTATACACACCTGTATAGAGTGAGAGAGAGAGAGAAAGAAAGAGAGAATAAGATAAGAATTTTATGATTTTATGCTCTTCTCTCGCTGCAGAACATTGAAATTAACATTAAATAAGGGTTCTCTGGCGTGGTGCGCTTCGATTTCTCTAATGAAAACTCATAAATTCTACCACATCATTAATCGTTGCGTGTATTCCTAACAAAAACGGCAAGCACACGTGTTCATTTTGGTTTGAAAAACTATTCCAATACATGGCTTCACCCACCGTATACGTCCATTACGTTAAGCTCCAATAGTTGATGAAGTTTCCGTCGATATGCTGGCACCAGGGACACTAGTCCTGTGAATTTTGCGCCCAAAAAGCACACCTGATCCTCATCATCATCATCATCATCATCATCGTCACCATCATCGAACGGACGCCACTGAGATGGAAGCGATAATTTTATCACATTCTGTGCAAATGACTCTGCATTGTTTCAATACCGCGACCAAATCGCACACGAGCTCGGATTGCACGGAAATTCCCACGTAACAGGAGGAAGGAGGTGGAGAAAAAATCCTGGAACCCGGAATGCTTCAATTACGGCCCTGGCTGGCTGGCTGGCTGGCCGGGGCTTAATTTATTCAGGATCGTAAAAATAATAAATTCATTAACATTAAATTATAATTATTACAATTATGCACTTTAGCGTCAGCGCCCACGTCGCGCTCACACATACGGTGCTCTCTCAGCTCGAAAATCGACAGTCAGGACACCGACCGTCCGACCGACCAACCGACGCGACACATGACACCTGCTGTACCTGCTGCTAGTGCTGCTTCTGATCGGTGCAGCGCGCGCAATTCGCTTCTCCGGAGAGCTTCAGCATTTAATGAACATGAACATTATGGAAAGGTGTGCCAGGGAACCGAACGGTGTGGCACCTCCACTAACACCAGTGACCTCATCACCATTTCACGCGGGAGCTTGCAGCTTTTGCACCGAACGCGATCTCGTGGAGCACGGAATGCAATCTGTTTTGCAACGGTTTTTGAGGTCAAATGGCAACGGTGACAGCGATTGGCCATCAGGCACACCACATCAGCCCTGAATCGAATGATAGCGCGATTTGGCGTTGATCGCAGAGTTACCGATAGACAAGAAGGGGACCGGACACCGAGAGGTTATGGTTTATGAAATCGCCGCTTGATTTCAAATTAACCTTTCGATAAATGAAGTTAAGCTGCGCAGTGAGTTACAAATTTGATGCAAATCATTCTAATAAATAGGATTTGTTGTGAAAAGTTCAGTTTATAATAATCATTTAAATAGATTGTGCTTAAAGTTAAACAGAGATCCTTAAAGCTGGCATCATGATGTATTTTAATAAAAACCAAACTGCCTGGAAAACAGTCCACCAGCTGGCTACACACGTGAATTAACGAAAAGGATCTAATTCCTGGGAAAAACGTCCGTTAAAGAACTCAAATCGAGCGTCCTTAATCGTCGGGCCCAAGAAAGAAGACCAAATTATCCGGCCAACAGCAACAAACAACAACAACAAAAAACTAGAAAGGATCAACAAATGATTGTTCCTGCCTTCAATGATGCTCCGGTCCGGAGGGTACCGTCCGGTAGTTGGGATTCTAATGAAAGCCTCGCTCTGGTTAGGTTCGGGGCTCTCTAACTCCCCCCGGTACCGGGTATCCCTCCGGTTTCCTGTCCAAAAATGGGATCACGTGTCCTTATTTGCCTGAACCTAGGCATAGGCCACACGGAAAAGGGTGTGCTGGTGGTCGTTTGGTGTAGTCTGGTCTGGCGGTGCTTTAATTTGAAATTATTCATGGGAAAATTTAAATAAAACGTCGCTAGGCCCAACCTTTTGGTGAGGCAGGTAGCTCTGGCGGACCACAGCAGACCGGGAGAAAAAGAAAAGCAAATTCCTCTCGAACAGGTTGCTTCTGTACAGACGCTATGCAGGGACCGGGAGGGGGAAAAAAACAAACGAGAGAAAGGGATAGACACGCCAGACGGCGTCGTCCGAAATCCATGGCGTTCATCGGCATCCGGCATCCTTTTTTTGTAAAGATGGAACAAGCCGTTTTTTTTTTCTGAGAGGATCAGAGGATCTCCTAAACAAACGGCCTACGGGGAGGAAGCGTCTCGTACTTCAAGGTGCGCGCCCAGGGCCAGGGACGAGGTCACCATTATGGTGAACTTAATTCAACAAATCTTATTTAAATATTATTCAACGCTCGGTAGCAGCAGCAGCAGCAGCAGTAATCGCGACGCTGCGCAGCACTTCCATCTGATCCATCCCTTGATGGATCCTTGCGGTCAGTCCTAGACCGTTCGTTCGCTGTGCAGAGTAACTGCTGGAACGTCGGAGTCAATTAAACATCAACCGGAATGGAATTAAAACCATCCAAAACCACCAACTACCACCGCCATGTTGACAGGGCGTTCAGAGAGAGAGAGAGAGAGAGAGAGAGAGAGAGAGAGAGAGAGAGAGAGAGAGAGAGAGAGAGTGAGAGAGTGAGGGAGCGTTACCACGAAATCTAATTTATATTCACTTACTCATCACTCCTGAAGAGAGAGTGAGAGAGTGCCATCGCTCTGATGGTCCGTTTCAGTGCCTCGCTAGCCTTGTCGAATCATAAACGACGACTTTACTGGGGGGGAGGGGGGGGGGACACTGGATGACAGTTGTTCCGAGTGCCTGATCTCCCCCCACCAGTACTACACTTTTCCTACTTTTGATAGCCCTCGGATAGCCGCTCCGCTCGTAAAAATGTCCAACTCGAAAAAAGTGTCGTAAATTTTATGCTACTCCTTCGACGCCCCTCTGCAAGGTTCGCGGTCACCGATCGAGCGTTGTTTAATTATGCATGATTGCAATTATCTTTCGTCTGTGACTGTCGGCCTCATTGCATCCCAGGAAGAGGAGGAAGAGAAGCAGCATGAAAGGGCAGGAGATTCGCTTCCTTGGCTTCCACCTTTTTCCTCCAAGATTTCTGCCTCTTCTCGTCACTATCGATAGGGGAGGTGCGCATCTATTGATGATCCCCGCTTTGATCCAATATATATGATGCTTTGAGCCGTAGCTTGGGGAATTGAATCCGCATTTTGTTTTTCATTTTCTCCTCAACACCTTCCACAGGGTGTTGGTTAACGCAATATTGGGCCACGCAGTGTGTAAATGTCAAAACCAACCTTTCACCGCATCCCGAAAGCAACATTTACGGCTTCATCTAATATGAATTGTGTGAGTGAATATTTTATTGATGGTGGCCCGGTAGGGGTGTGTGTGACCGTTGCAAATCGAGGAGGACCTCATTTCGAGGACAGCAAAACCCGGGTCGGGGCCGCCAGGAAATCCAAGGAAGGCGTCCGTTTTTGGTGCGACCTATTTTTACGAGTCCTTTCCCTCTTTTTGGAGGGAGCAGCCAGACCCTGGGAGCCCCCCCGGTAGGTCTTTTCGCGAGATCCGCCCGTGATGGATTTCCGAACCACCCGATCCGGCGGGTCCGGATCCGCGGTAAGTGAATTCCGAAGCAACCTGTCTCCCGCCCGGTGAGAATCCCGGTGTCCTGAAACTGCGTGAAATACTCGCCGCACAACCCTTGCCGGGGTCATAAAATTTGATGCCATGCCACCAAAGGGAAAGAAGGACGACGAGGAAGAGCATGTGACAGACATGTTACGCACCTTCACTCTTCTCCCCGCGGACACCCCTTTATTGCGTGGCGGAAAAAGGAGTTCGCGGTTGCGTAAGTAATGTCCTCGTCCTCTAGAGTCGCGCGCGCGACCGTCTCAGGTCGAACAAGGTTTTATATCCCTTTTCTTCATCTTGTTCGTTTGCTTGTTTTTTTTCTTGCTCTTTTTCCCCCTCGATTTTTGGACTGATGGTCCCTGTTTCCACGGCTGTTTCATCGTTAACGGCCAAACGTAAACAAGGACGACGCACACACACATCCACAAACAGGCCACACAGAGGGACTCGGGCACGTAAATAATTTGGCACAGACCATTTTGTGTATTTATGACGTACACACGACCGTTACGACCGACCGACCGACCGAGCGTCCTGGCCCCTTATAGCGGACGCGGAGGAGAGGATACTTTACGGACAAAATGTGAACCTGATCGGAAATCGTAAAACCCCCCCCCGGCGGTTGTGACCGGGACCGGAGCTGAGGCTTGTCCGCGAAGATCCCTTTTTTTTGGTGTTGGTTTTGTCGTCCAGCGATTTGTGGAACCAAGTGGAACGGAAACGTGAAAGGCACCAAGTGCAAGGGCCGTAAAAGGGGGAAAAAACCACTAAGGGCTTAGCAGAGACACACACAAACACGAAGAAGAAGAAAAGGAGAAGAAGAAATAGTCTGACGAACGAAATGAATTGGAATAGAGAAACGAAATAAAACAAAACGCACCGTCATAAACTCATAATTCCACTTCCGCCAACAAATTCCAGGAGCAGGAACTGGAGCAGCAACCGGAGGAAGGACATTTGAAGGCAACTAATATTTATGATTGCGGAGGAACCGACCGGCGCGCACTGCCACCAAATAGAGACCACATATTTTGGCTTGATCGAATTAACATAAAGCCCGGGAGAAAGAAGAAGAAGGTACGGTACGGAATGTAGCAAAAAAAGGAACCAAAAAAGGGACCTCCCGAAACACTCTGCAACTCTCTGGCAGGAGCTCGGTTTCAATAAATAACAAAAAGAAAAAATCGAAACTTTCCCGAAATTGGCCCCGCCACTGCCAGGGAACTAACGAAGATCCATCCAGCGGCGATTGATGGAATTTAAATATATTCTCGGCGCAAACAGAACACTCTACAAAGAGGAAGAGAAAGTGAAGTGTCTCCCGCACACAGTACAGGCCACGAATCCACGAGCCAAGATTTGTGTTGGTCCCAAAAGTTGATTTGCGAGGTTTCGGAGTAAATTTGAATAATTCCCTGCACATCGTGCGGCCCGTGGTGGCGGTGAAGGACTGTTTGATCAAGTCTGGAGCAAGTCTGGACTGCACTAGACGTAACGACACCCGCCGAAAGGAAAAGGAAAGTATTCTGGAGAAGTAGACGAGATTGTTAATATCTTGAAATGGCCGTTAGTTACTCCGAGAAGGAGTACAAGTGCTCCTGGTGTACTATCGATAACTTTGTCCTCTCGTGGACCAAGAGTCCACGGTTAATTGAGTTACTGGCCACCGGGGGCGGGTGTCATTCCCCTTGGGGAGGAAAGTTTCTCGAAGAAACTCGGCTTCAATCAAACTCTGCCATGCCTCGTGATGACGTGATACTGCAGCGGATACTGCACTGGTGCCTCCTGGGGCCGAACCGAAACCGATCATGGTTACTGCGGTCCGGGAGTGAAACGATTTTAAATCACTTCCTGAGGAACCACCGCTACCACCTTACCTTCCCTACATTTGTGTTCTTCTTGAACTCTTGGAAAAGCAAAAATGACTTCCGATTCCGACGCGATTCCACATCCACGGCAAGCACCGCAAGCACTTGGCTTGGCAGACCGAAATGTCGACATAAAATAGGTCCGATGAAACGGGCCGTTGCCTTTGGCGCCCCCGAAATGGCACAACGGGTAGGTAGGAGTCTCTGCATTCAGCATTAAACTTTCAGCATGCCGTTTGCTGGTTGATTGTGGTGGCGGCGGCGGCGGCGGCGGCGGCGGCGGTGGCGCCCCTAAACTTAGGGAACAGAACATCGTTACCTAGGGTCAGGGGTCATTGCAAAAGCTCCACCCGAGGCGGGGGTAAAGGGCGACGAGGAAGAGGTCCATAAAGGAGAAGTTACAGTGGTACCAGGGAGTCGTCCGACTAGGCGACCGACCACCAATACACGCCAGGCGCTCCGAGAACGAAAAGTCCAACGTAATGACCGCAGAACCTAGCGTCTGTCGGACTCTCTCTCTCTCTCTCTCTCTCTGTATTTATCGTGCGCTAATTTTCCACCACCCAACATCCCTTTCCCATTGCTGCATATGAATAATTGAGCACCAACACCACCACCACCATCACCGCGCGATGGCGGCGACTAGGACGGCGACTATAGGTCCGGGTCCGAAACGTGGTAGACCTTCGGAAGAGACCTCGAACGGAGCGTGCACGATGGTCATAAAGCTGGCGACGTCCTGTCTACAACCTCGTACCGGGGTGTTTGTGCCATGCATGCTCATCACACACTGCGGCAGTTGGTGTGTTTTCGAGAGTCGTTCTGTAGAGACTGTTCCTGGTGCTGCTACTACTACTGCACACAATTCCACCGAGAGAATGATAGGGCCCTGGCGGGTATGTCAGCACTAACCAACAGAGAAAAAAACAAGAGAAAAGAAGGATATCAACTTTTCCACTTTATGGGCCTATCATGGAGTCGGAGGGAATTGGATCGCCACCGAGCGGAGCCGTTCTTATTCGGTTTCGGTGCCAAAGAAAGCCATTCTGCCGGCACCGAAGCGGAAAGGATGGCCGACGACGGATCGATCGGAGTAGCACCGAAGGACTCTAGAGGTCGCAGGACACGAGGGACGAAGAGCGGAAGTCGATGTTTTTTGGCTAGACGAAAATAATTACAGATTTAATGCCTGACGCCTGACGCGCCACGGCGGCGCGGTACTTGGAATCGCCCTGGTCAATTATTTACAAAAAAATGGGGGTTTGTTTCCCGGAAAAACGGCTCGTTGCTTCGCTTCGCTAGACACCTGGACACCACTGGGGCCGGAATCCAAGGCGGAAGGCCACGGGAAGACGCGCATAGCAGGTCATAAACGCACACTGCTGTCGCCATGGAGTAGCGTGGCATGGCGTGGTCTAGGATATTACCTGCAGGCACGCCACGGCACTGCAGTAATCACACCACACCGTTACACCGCACCAGGGGGACGGGACATTTACATTAACATTCGCGCCAGCACGACGGCGTACCAGCTACGTCGAGAAGTCCGGATCCTTTGGAACGATTTGTACCTCCGAAACATTATACCACACTCTCTCACCCTCCCGGGGCCCTTGTGTTAATCCTTAAAGAGTGAGCCAGTAATCTAGCCGATTTACTTCGATTCTTCGTTGGGAATCGCACAGCAAAATGTCACACAATGGCAGCACAGTAGGATGGCAGCTGTCAATCCCTCGATGGTTGCGACTTCCAGGATGTGGTCCCCAGGTATGTGTTGGAGTAGTATCATCCTCCAGCTACAGCAGAAGCAGTAAACATGCTTATCATGGCAGTGATACTGGCCAGCTGGACAACACTCGCTACCAACACCACCATCAAAGCTTCTTAACGTCAAAGTCGCAGAGCAGGAGCGCAAAAGAATGACTCCTTCTTTTCCCCAGCCACACAGGCAGGACATCCGCAGCAAGCTGGTAGACCGATAAGCACACCTTCCTGTTCCTGTTTTCTGCCTTTTCCTTCCCCAATCTCACCTCTTGCTCCTCTCTCTCCACCGTAAATCGCTTTCGCCCATTTCCCGAAAAGCCGTCATCATATCCCTTCCGGCGTTTGACATCGACACCGAGGACTTGGTGTGTGCGCGCTCGCCCGATACCTTTTCCCTGGGCTCTCGAAGCTGAAATCTCGACTTTCTCTCTCCGACAAAACGTCGCCCAATCCCCAGCCCAGGGTGAATCGCAACTCGTGATACCGATACTCGTTTTTCGGGGGCTTTAATCCTCCCGGACCAAACCATCCAACCATCGAGCCAGCCTCCAGAAGAACACTCACTGCACAAATGTATGTTTCCGGTGTGCGCACCACCACCATGATGGTTGGGGTGTTTTGGGCACTCGGGCATCTCGATTGCCGCCTTGCCTCTGCCCCGATAGGAATGGAATGGGGGATGTGCTTTAGAATCATCGATTGTATCATTTATTTTGTTAAGTAAATCGATAGCAACAGCAACAGCGCACTGCCAGAGAGCACTTCCTCGAAACGACATCTCGACTATCGGCAGCTGCTACATCACTGCCTTCCCTTCCCTTCCATTCCCTTTGGCTCCACGTCCACCGTTCCTTCCTGGCTTCGTATCCCTGGAGGCTTGGAGGAAAATGTTGTTCGATGGAAAGTGCCGCACTGCATCTCACTCTCTCTCTCTCTCTCTCTCTCTCTTCTCGTTTGTTATCGCCTTCAGGACATCGCCTTCCGTCGATATCGGTGGGGAGGTTACAAAGGGAGGGGGTGGTTGAATAATTTTTCGATCACTTTCAGTTCGAAGTTCCCAAGACCAGCGAGCTCTTCTCCTCTCCTTGTTGGAGCGAGCACAGGTGCTGTGGTGCCTTCTCCGTGGAGCATTTGGAGCTCTGGCGGGCAGCAAAGTGCGTCGTTGTCGTCGTCGTCGAGCCCCGTTGTGACAATGCGGTACCAGCGAGGGGGTGGGGAGAACCACGACGGGATGGGAATGTAAGCAAAAATCCCGGCAAAGCAATGAAATGAAATGTGTTTGAATTCACAAACGATGAATGTAATCCGCATCGCGCCAGATCCGCCGTGTAGCCTGCCAGTAGTCGAAAACGATCGTACGGTACGGAACGGCAATCGGTAAATCGGCAATCGGCAAATCGGCAATGGTCTTCGGGTACGGCACTGGCGCACGTTACATGCTTCTTTATGCTTCGATGGGAACGAGCAGCAGCAGCAGCACTAGCGTGCAGGGAATGAAGATGCGTGACGTTGAATGAAGAGGAAGCGGGAAAAGAGTGGCGGGGTGCTGCAGCACAACACCAACACCAGGATGCTTGCTTTCCATCCTCCTCCTTCCTGAGGGAAATGTTGTTCCTTCCGTTCAATCGACTTCACTATACACTGAGCCACAGCATCGGCACAGTATTTATGGAGGAATTATGCTCTCGCTTACGGCAAGGCGTCGGCCTCCCGGGTATACCAAGGGCAAACATACGCATAGAGGAGTGCGCGCATGTTGCCTCGCCACTTAATTGACGATAAATGACGGGGAGCGAATGATTATGTTCGCTGCGAACCCCCTCTCTCAAGAAAAAAAAAACAATTCACCAATCCACTTTCCATCGCGAACCACATAAACGAGGCAGCTCCCAACTGACTGAGAGATGGAAATCCTGGATGTGTCCTGGATTACGGATTATGAATTGGAAAGTCCCGTTGTTTTTGTTTTTTTTTTTTTGTTGGTTTCGGTGGGATTTATGCTTCCCGTTATGCGCCGTGGAGTGACTAGAGCAATTAATCGATCTCCTAAAAGAAGAAAATACTACGCATCATTTTCCACCATAATTCACTGACCAAGGAAAAAACAGGAAAACCAACATCTGTGCGGCGCATTAACATAAACGATAAATTTATGCTTTTTAGCAAAAAGTTGATGTAAAGCGGATCTGTAATGCGTTCGACCCGGCGGGGGGAGCGGAACCCGAATAGCGAACTCATAATCAAGTAGCGAGAACCCCCTCCCCCCACCCCACTTTTCCCTGAGGCGTTCACAGCCCAGTGGAGGAAAAGTTTGTTTATTCCATTCCATGGCTGGAATGCTGCGACCATAAGTCCGCCACGCGCTCAAGTCCAGCGTCCTGGCAGCATAGTACGCCGCAGGACACGCTTAATCGTGATTTACAGCACAAAGTTTAATGTTGATGATCCGTTAAGCCGGCATGTATTTGGGTGTATGCGTGTGGGCGAGAATATTGCGGGAATATTGCGAATATTCTCTCAAAATCCCTCTAATAGCTCACCTGCAAGGATGAAGAAAAAGAATGAAAAATGGGAAACATTAGCGTTAGGGAAAACATTAGCATGCGGTCATAATGATGCTGTCAAACAGAGAGATGCAGAGAGAAGAGAGCGAGGAGTTATCATCTCCTTTCATCGCGCCAAAATGGAAAACAAAAAAAGGGAAAATTCATCATCCCCTCTCTCACGTGTGTGACGTAGGGAAGCAATTAGAAAAGTCAACACACTCAATCACTCGCACACACAGAGCAGTTAACGGAAAGTTCTCCTCCTGCTGCTGCCGTTGCTGATGGTCGCTATGATCGCGTGTCGCTCCAACTAGCCAGCCAGCCAGTCAGCCAGCCAACCAGATTATCACAACATCCAGAATTTTTTTCCCACCCTCACAACCCCTTTCCACGGAGCGCTCCCCTCCCCTGCCGGCTGCGATGGCGTAACGGAAGGCAAATGAGCAACTCCATTAGCGCCACCAGAGCGAGCTTCCGATCGGTGGAGCTGCTGCTCCTCTTGTTGCTCCGCGTGGGAAGCAAAGCGGCTTTATGTCTTTTCCATTTTCCAATGCCATTTTTTTGCCCTGGTTTCCCCCCGCTAAAGCGCCCTCCGTTCGGTTGATTTCCGTGAAAAACCACGCGGGTCGGCGGCTGATTGACCTACTGCTGTAGCTACGACGAGGGGAGGTGGATGTTGCGCGATACCAGCCTCTTCCTGTCAGATTTTCATGGCCGCGAGCTGCGAAAATGCGAACCGGAAGCGGCAGAAGCGTGCGAGCGAGCGAGCGAGCGGCTGAACGGTTCTGATTGAAAGCCTCCAAAAGATGGGCCAGGCACCCTTGAAGAGGGAGGGATGGTGGCTGCTGTCAAGGTCTAATCTTTTCAAGGGGGGAAGCCACCGAAATCGATATTGTTTACGTGAATGGCGTCATTCCGGCACCACCGCACCGCACCTTGAACACAAATGCCTTAAGCCGCCTTATCTTAACGAACGAAAAAGAGGCCGCGGCTGGCGTGGTCGCGTTTCCGCGACGCAGAGCTAGCACACACTTGGTGGCTGTGGTTGGTTGGTTGCCGTTCATTACTTCCGCCAAAGAGGCGTCTGGAAAATCGTCGCGTGGTTCACGGCTCCGTGGCAGCCACAACAACCCAAAAAGCGCTCAAAAAGGGGATGATCTTGAAAAGCAGGGCACCTTTTCCCCGAGGAAACGGAAGGCGTCACACCGTGGCCGCCAAAAAACGCCCACATAAATCACACACTTCCTCGCTGTCGCTTTCATGCTCCAGATGCTCGAGATCTGATCTTGGAAATATGCTCTTTAACTTTGCCGCGCTAGCTTTAATTACATTGCCGTGCCGTGGGTTCGCAACATAATAAGCATAACAGGAAATCGAAGTGTGGTCGCGACACGGCAATACCTGACACCCTTTTGATTTATAATTCCTTTTGAAGTGCCGAACTGCTAAAAGCTGCTTAGTGCATCGCACACGAGAGACACACTAATGCGCTTTCGTGCACCCCTCCGGCCCGTGGTTAGTGAGTTGCAGTTTCAGTGGAAAAGGTCATGCAAGTGTCGAGTAGCGTCGAGTGCACTTTTGCTTCATAAATTTTCAAATAACTCCACGCGGACAGGGTATCAAAAGTACTTCATCGATGGCGATCGCTTAATAATTCGGATTATTGCCAACCTCCGTCGCGCCCACAATTACATCCTTTTGCAACAACTGTACTGCCCGTGGAAAAATGTGCGATCGAAATCAAGCACGATAATGGTGGTGCTCGATCATAATAGTATCACAAGAGCCAAGAGGTGCCCCACCCCCCCCCCCCCCCCCCCCCACCAATCCATATTCTGTTGATGACGCTGCTGCCAGGGTTCGTGTCAAACAAATGAAAATTGTTGCGGTTTGTGTTTGTGTCCGGTGAGCTCTCCAGAGACCGGTGTGTGGCGGTGGTGGTGACCGGCTAACCGAAAACCAGAACCAATCCAACAACCGACCAAAGTCATGACTTTCACCACCGCCCATCCGCGTCCGCAAAAGTGCCATCCTGGCGCCTGGAAATGATGAGCACATTATTGTGATTTTTCGATCTGCAAATCGGTCACCATTACCCCTCCTGTTCCCCGTCGGAACCGGATGCTTCCGGAACCGGAACATCAACCGCAGGGAAGGAAGAAGAGAGCGAAAAAAAAAACCTCACGGATCCACTGACGAAACAGCTGGCCACCGGTCACTGCGTGTCGCGGTTAGTAGTAATGCTGGCCGGAAGTGGAAGAAGAAGGGTGCCACAAAGGGGGATGGAGTGAGGGGATGGAAATTTATGGAAAAAATAAAATCGAAATCCCGGAAGCCGCAAGGAAAAATAGGCACCAACTCGCCATCGTCGAGTGTGATGTACCAGAATTGAAAAAATGGAGTGGTGGAGGGGGTGGGAACCACCTCTTCATCCCACTGCACCGCCACATGTGGAGTGCCGATTGAGCACTGTCAAGTCACTGACAACAAAAACAGACCAGCAGCAGAGAGCAGCTGCTCCTCCACCTTGTTGGCCCCTCATGCCGATGGAATGCCGATTTCATTTCCACCAACCAGCCAGGAGCGCACACCCCCCCGTGTGTGTGTGGGAGTCGAACGTGAATCACACAAATAAAAACTCATTAAACGGTCCCACCGGGGGCATGGTAATTGGATCCACTAAAAAGGCTGAAAACGCTCTGCTGCTACTGACGCTCAGTGGAAAATTCGTGCAATCCCCTGAAGCCAACCTGCGAATCATTTCAATTAAATCGGGGAAAAGCACGCGGACCGTCGAACCGGGGGAAAATCCTTTAATTGAATTTTAAAAATTCGCCCCCCCCCAGGGATGACCTCGTGCAAGCCATTGAGTCTTCACGCTCTCTCTCTCTCGCTTTAAAGACGATTCTCTCGATTCCGAGTGGCCAAACTGCACTCCGGGATTTTTTTTAGAGGGATGGCCGTAGTGCGTTCCCCCCCCCCCCCTTCCCCTCGGAACGAAAACTCTTTTGATCTTGGGCCGCCGGTCTCTGTTGCTACCGTTGGATCCGATTGCTGTTGCTTTGTACTATTGCGTTGGCATCAAATCCTTGTTGCACGCTCGGATACACCCACGTATTGATGGATTATGTTGAACTTTTCCTTCCCAAGGTTTTTTATGCTTCTCTTTTCACAGTTTTTTTCTGCGCTGTTTCTAGTGTGTACTTGAGGGAAAGGACTGACAGACATGCATAAGCGGGTGGTGCGTGATTAGTGGTTTCGCGTCGCGGCTTCGTGCTGATGATGCCGATGCTGTGCCGATGATGATTGCTAGCTGACTGATTTTTGCATCGGAACATTTTTCACGCCATTTTGAGCATTTGTGTGGAGAGGAGGCCTCGCCATGTCGCAATACGCTTCACTGAGCAAATGAATGGTTCAGATGGCGCGTTTAGGGTAGACGATTGATGTCTCGTCTTGGTCCTCTTTCCTGTAGGTTGGCGTTTACGGAATCCACAGGAACAAATTGCCACAACAAAATGTATCAAAGCATCGTGTTTCTACCCGTTTTTCACAATCGAATTGAGCTCCCAAAACAATGTCAAAGGCACAAATGAGAGAGAGAGAGAGAGAGAGCGCCACCAAGCGAATGCTGGATATGCTGGAGCTTAATTTAATTTTCCATGAAAACCGAATCCCACCGACTGCCGAATGGATGCTTGGATTTCCAAATCCGGCCTGGCGAAGCCCTGCTTTACCACCGGGAAAACTCATGGAACGGGATTTTCCAGGTGGTGAGCAGCACATGTGTGTTCGGGATGCGCCATGGTCCGGGAGAGAAAAAAAAGCGAAAAGAAAATCCTTCCTTCCACGAATTCTCCACGTGTACAGACACAAAGGGATGTGTGGCCGTAGTTGCCACCTACCTCTCCAGCCCACTGTTCACTCCTCAGCAGCACTTTCACCTTTTTTTTAATTAAAAACTATTATTACATTATCCGCACATTTAATTTCCTGTTGTTTTGTTACGGGGCTTTGGCTATTTTTAAACATCCCCTCCGTCCATTCCGGGTGGAGATAGAGTGGATGACATGATAGCGCAGCAGAGAGAGAGGAACAAGGCTGCAACACCCTTGAGCCCCTTGTGGAAAATTGAATTGTTCTCAGGGAAAGGAACGCTAGGAGCTAGGGCCCCTGGTCGGTGGAGAAGTTGGTCAAGTGCGCTACCGATGTCGATGAACAATGGTGTCCGAAG
>NC_064878.1:8000000-8035000 GCF_943734665.1 Anopheles aquasalis | reverse complement strand
TAGCGACAGGAGACGCGCCGAGGTTCAATTTAAGCTCATTATGCTTCCCAGTTCATTGGAACGGGCAATGCACCGAGGGGCATGTCAGTAGTATGTCCGCTAATCACACAGAATCCTCTCTTTAATTACGTTCACCAACGCTCCCCCTCTCTTCCGGATGCTGCAAAAATCGCGTCCAAAACCCAGTCAACAACAACAACCCAACTCCGGTGCTGCTGCTGCTGCTGCTGCGGTGACAAGTGATCTCATTAGTTTTATGACTATCGATTGCGGGTGGCAACCATCGCAGACAGAACCGATGCCACCGATTTGAAACATCTACCTCTCCCAACCCTTACTCGGTTGATTTTGTTGCATGTTGGTGTGTGGTGCGCGATTGCATCTGCGATTCGAGCTCCGAGACAGCTGAAAGCTGCCATTTTGGGGTGGTGTTGTTCAGTACCTTCGCCACCCACAACCAACAAACGACAATGGCTATGGCGGCGGTGGTGCTGGAAATGTGACCATTACTACGCTAAACCCACCAAAGTTTCCCGAGTCCTCGCGCGCTTTTAACGACAACACAACGCTCGTGGAAGCGTGTCTAACGGGGGGAGCACGGTGGAAAAATTCGATTATTTCACCTCCCTCTCTGGAGCCTGACACCCTCTCTCTCTCTCCCCCAAGGGGTGATAATCAGTTGCGAGCAAAACAGAAGCTAGCAAGCGATTGAAGCCAGCGGAGCGTGCTGCTGATGCTGGGTTTCGTTTTTCAACGAATGGAAAATCATCACCGCCTAGGATTCCAGTGAAAACACTATTCCGTGCGAGGGTGTGTATGTGTTGCTTATCCGCCAATATCCATAATTTCCCGCCCCCCCCTTTTTCTCTACAAAAACACCACACCGACAGAGCGATGGTGACATTTTTGTCGCTTGTGTATCCTGAGGGTCGCGCTTTTCGCGGGACACCGGGAGTGACAATCTAATTTTCCCGGGCGCCAAAAACCCCACCCCTGTGTGTATGTGAGGGTGGGCGCGATGATCACAGGCCATGAGCCGTGGCCGAGGCCAACTATCATCAGCGGGAGTGCAAATTTCATCATCACCAACCAACCGACCGGAGACCCGGCTGGCCGACGGACCTCAGGACGGGAGGACCTAATGCTCGATGGGTGTCGAAAGGATAACGAGACCGACCGGGACGTACGATGCATGTTTCGGTGAGGGTGTTACGGAGGGGGGGGGGGGGGGGGTTAATCTCGGTAATAAAATTATCATCATCATAAACATCCAATACGTATGATGTGATTATCCTTCCCGGTTATTTACGTTGTTCGTTACACTTCGGGAACCGCCCCGAGCCCTCCGCCCCTTCTTGCCAAGGGTTTTCCAGGGTCAAATCTAGGTGGAAAACGCATCCTCCTCCCTCAGTATAATGGTGATGTCGGCAAGGACCCACTACGAGTGGTCCCGTCGACTGCAGCTCTAAAGCAAACTTCATCTAAAGCCCTTTCTCTCTTTCTCGCTTCTCTGGCACGGGCGGCAAACACTCTGTGTGAATGTGTTTGTGCATCACATGGTCCATGGGGCCATGCGAACGACCTCTTGCACTGGGAGGCCAGAGTATAGGGCTCTACCGGGAGAGCTCTACTGGATGCTTCCAGGAGCTAAATATAAATTTCAGGATCAACGGGAATAATTGATTTTTACAGAGACTCCATCTCCATCGGATCGCTCGCATCGATTGAACTTCCTCCCGGTTCCTCCCGTGGTGGCGATGGCGTCGTTTTACGGCCAGCCAGCCAGCTAGTAGACGTGGTGCCAGTAATTGCAAAATGGAAAGGATCACTCGCCTAGGAGAGCTTTATTGATGGCACACTTTCACGGGGCCAGCAGTAGGGCTTAACGTCTCACGGTGCAACCAGGAGGGCACTCAGGTTCGGAGAGTGCTATCATGAGTGCATCGCTTGAACAGAAGATGGTAGTTTAATGTTTCAACGCAAAGTTTAAGTAGAACTACATAAAATAGTACTAAAATAAAGTAGAGCAGTCAAATGGACTGTAAACTTTGTAAATAATTGGAAGAAAACAACAGAAAGTAGTGATAATCTCTATCGAATATCGAATGCAGAGTTAACTAACTAATAAAATTATTCTAACACATTTAATTTTTGTGTGAAAACGTTAAAAGAATGTCACTTAGCAAAAAATCGATCAGAAAGAATACAACACCGTGAAAAATGATCATCGAAAATCTTGTTCCAATTCGAGATCAAAACAGCTGACCTGAAGGATGGCGAAGAGCAAAGCCTTTCACACGATTATGCCACAAGGGCTACTACTTCTACTGCCTGGTTTTGCGTGCAAATCCGATCAAAATCACTCCAATCACACCGATTAATTCATCAAAAAAGAAATAAAACACCCCACACACATAAATAAAGCAACCCAGCGTTGCTACCCAGAGAAAACGGTCGACGGAGCGACGGATTGAGTAAATTTGTGTTACTGATACGGTTTCGCGTATCAAAATATGCTAATAAGTGTGCGACCGGTGGAATGTCAATAAAAGCTTGATTATAAACCGCTCTCGCAAATTACAGCCAGTGCGATCTCGCAGTAGCTCTCCCTCACGCCGCAGTCGACGTCGACGAGCTTTATTGATTTACATCTCATTTCACGGAACCGTGTCCATGGGATCCGTGCAGCGGGGCGCGCGTCCGGTTCCATCCGGCACTGCGGTCGCACGGTTTTTTTCTCTCTCTCGCGACTCGTTCGCTTCCTTTTCTATTTGCTTAATCAAATTGCTACCGCAGCCATCGAGCTGTCTGACGGTGGCCAGGGGATGATGAAAAGGATGTTCTCCGGTGGCCCCAGCGACCGAAAGAATTCCGCTGGCCCGAGAGGGAAAAGGTTTCGTGCTACTAATTTGCCTGGGCTGCGATGCCGCGTTTTCGCGCGCTGCTTGAAATGGCTTTTAAGGATTTTCCCTTTCACCAAGGTAGGACCGGTCGGTGGACTTGTGTGTTTTTCAGCAAACATTACTTTAAAGAAGTTTGCATTTTTTCTGCTGGATTAATAAGGAGTAATGCTCAAACAAAGTCAAATGTGTTTACTTGCTTTGCCTAACCTTCGGCTTCCGGTTCCGGGGAGAATACTATTTACCGACATCTTGGCATCTTGGTTTTGGCATTCCTTCAAACAACGTTCTCGGTAGCTCGAGGCAAGTATCATAAAAAAATATAACCCAGGCCAAAGATCCAGTAAGACATTCCTGTTCCACGACAACCACCAACGCGACAGAGAAGAAAGTAAATAAACAAACTTCCAGCATCCCGTTCCAAAGGAACCGAGCTCACAACAAACCGAAAGGGGGTGCTGACGAGGATTTAAATCAGAAAATGAACCATTTCCGCTGATTTCCGCTGTTCGAGAAGCGAGAGCGAATCCCGATTACCCGGGCTATTGGCAGGGATATTCACCATTCGAGCGTTTGGAAGTGTGGTTCCGACAGGCTGCAAGGGCTAGGGTGGCAAGAACATGTCACCTACACCAGCATCAAGATGGATTGCGGAATAAGCACAGCAAAGAGGCTGCATGGCTGTTGGTGCAAGATGAAAGCAGCAGCAGCCGAGCTCTTGATTGTAGCTCTAGGCCACTGTCACAGATCATCAATGCACCAGCAGCACGGTATCTCTATCTCTTTCGTTCTCTCTCCTGATCGATTTGCCTCTTATTTAGTGCAAAAAGCGAACCCTAAAAGTGCCCTGGGCATCGATTGCAAGGATCTCTGTGAATGATCCACAGAACCATCGCAGAACCGAACACTCTGGGCATGAGGTCGCTTTTGATGAGCATGAGGATGACGCTTTGTATTTCCTCCTTTTTCTCAGTGTGTCCTTGTGTTTCCCACCTCCCACGTGATGAGAGAGGCAATGCGAGCGGGGCAACACGAGATTATCAGCATGACAGCTGTCACTGGGACAGCCCTAAGGTCGCGTTCGCCGGCACTTCGCAGGAGGATGAAGCACTCGTCCCTCAATCCGAGACCGAGCCTTCGATGGCCAATGTGCCGGTTGACAAAGGTTCGAATATCTGTCACCCGGGAGCATAATTTATCAGTGTTCTAATCTTGGTAAATGCCTCCTCTTTCACCTTCGATTGTCCTCTTCATTACTCCTCGCCTGTTTGTCGCCTTGCGTCCGCCAGAGATTTGTTTATTTGTGTAAACCACCAGTGATGGCGAATTTTCGACAAATTTCCCACCGAAATCGTGAGCCCTCGAGTGCTCGAGTGTCTCTCTACCAGCCTGCCTGACCTACACCATCACCTTAGCGTGCGTGTTTGGCATAATTTTTAGGGGGCACGATTAAGCTGAAACCAGCATTCCGATAACATCGCAGCGCATCGTCTCGCAAGAAGAAGATCATCGCCGAGCTGCGTTGAGGATAAAGTTTTTAAAGCAGCAGCCAACGAGCGCGCAAGCGAGCGAACGAACGAGTGCGTTCAGCGTTTTACATATAAATTGTTATTCATTTGCATGCATATAACCGAGGGCCTCGCGAGAGCATCCCACGGGGCGGCCACGTGAAATGAGAGAGCGCCCGCGTCCGTTGCCCGCGGCTTAATGCGTGCGTCGCGCGCGCCAGAATCAAGTTTCCCGCAGCAGCATGGAATGCAAGAAATGTGTGTGTTGCTGGCAGTTTTTCCCGGGGCCTGCGGTGAAAATGGAAAACCACGCGAAAGGCAAAGGCACGCGGCGTTAAAGTTTAATGGGGCGCCATAAGCAGCCGCGTGTCGCGTGCCTCTACTTTTCCTTTTTTCCCGCCCGAAAAGTCTAATGCTTAAAGATGGTTCGATAGGAAAATCCTTAGTTTTGCAAGGGCCATATGTTGGTTCGGGAAAATTCAAATGGAAATCCAGGGTACCCGGAACGCGCCAGCAAAACCGATAAGACTGCTTATTTTTTTTGCTTCTCCAAAGGCTCCGGATTTTCCATTGTCAAGCGAAATCGGAAAAGAAAGGATAGTTAAAACAACAATCGATTAGCGAAGCGATGCAGGCCAATCTGCAGAGAAAACAAATTTCATTTCGAGTGAAGTGGAGGCGTCCAATTGTGGAAAGCAAGGCGAGAAAAAAAAGGGAAAACAACTCACTGAGAGGTTCGGACTTTTTGCAAAAACCTCGAAGACAGTCCCACAACAACAGACAAGCTCTGCGCGTATTCAACTGCTTTGGGGACAGTGCGAACAAAGAAAACATGGTTTCTTCCTTTCTTTTCGTCAAGTGGTTGGCCGAGCGGTTGGACACTTTTTCCTTTTACTCGCCCCGAAAAGCTAAGTGAATGAAGTCAATTTCAGGGCTCGATGGTCCTTGGAGCAACCGTATGACAACCAAATCACACTCAGCCAAAAAGAAAAGCCACAAAAAAATTGGTGACAAAGAAGCGAGCGAAGACACTTGAAGGCAATCGTCCGTTGGTCTGTAGCAATGGCAGCACATGCTGCAGAGGAAGCTCAATAAATAACTGTTGGTGATCTCAGCACGAAACTCGAGAGACAACGACAGAGTGAGTCCGATCGATTGTCGCACTTCTCGTGAAAAAAACACAAATGAGCTCCACTCGCTACGATTCCATTGAAAAGTTCCACAAAATGGAGCCAATTGTTTCGATTAAGCTGTGTGCGAAAACACTGGACCCAGGGAAGGAAGGGGAGCAACAGTAGCACTTGGCCCAGAAGTTGCCCACGCGAAACCGGAAACCGAATCCCGGCGAATGTATGCGAATGCCACGCCACCAGCGTTTTCACGCTTTTCGCGATGCTTGTGGCCAGCAAGGACTCCTCACCGAGCGCCTATGGGGAGAGCAAAGTTCGCAAGTCGCGCCAGCATTCCGGCCGAACCATTGAGTGAAGCTGGACGCCAAGAAATTTGCGACAACAAAAAAATGGTAGGGAAAACTGGTGAGTAAAAATACCGCAAATACACAGGCACATTAGCAAACGCAGTGTGTGGTGAATTGAGGGAAGATTTTCTTGTTTTTCTCAGCGATTCTTGGCGAAGTGCAACTATAACACGGAAAACAGAGAGCGAGAGAGAGCGGGCGCCAACCAAACAATCGCTTCAGGTGAGTTTATTACACTTCTTTCGCGGGGGGGGGGGGGGGTGGAAGTAGGTAGAGTGAAGGTGGAAAACTCTGTACAGACCCAATGCTTCTACATTGTATTTCGCTGCTACGCCACCACCAACACCTTACCTCTTTTCTCCATCTCAGTCGGCCTTCGTCCTTGTAGCTCTAAACGATGCCAAAACTTTGCACCCACAATGCCCGCACACCCCCCCCCCCCCCCCCCCCCCCCTAATGGCACGCTCCCAGGCCGTAGGGTTTAGGAGGTTGTTCGCAGCTTCCGCAACCGTGCGCCGGAACGGAAGCAGCAAGCATCACGACGCGGGCAGCACCATAATGAAAATAGGAACCAAAATGACATCAAAAAGAACTCTAGCTCCAGCTGCTGGCACCAAGGTGGCCGCAGGAATCGCAGCGACAGAGAGCCAGAGAGAGAATGAGAGGGATGAAAAGTTTTTCACTTCACCCTCTCTCTCTTCTCTCTTCTCTCTCTCTCTCTCTCTCTCTCTCTCTCTCTCTCATTTCGAGTAATTCTGTCGCACGCACACGACGCTTTCCGCGCAAAAAGAGGCAACCAAAACAACCCGAAAAAAGCGGAAAGAGTCGCCGGAATGGCGACGACAAAGTGTTGATGAGAATCTTTGTGCGAAGGGGTGGAATTCCCCCCGTGGCCGGGTGGCCGCGAAGGGTGAGAGTTAGAACTTTTCCCCGTGTCCGTGATACCGTCCCTATTCGCCAGCATAAGGTGCCCCCCGGAACACCCGGAGAGAAACCCGGACTGGAGGAACAAAAGTTGGTGCTGCTCCAGAGGGAAGGGAAGGGAAGGGATGGAGCGGATATCAAGAGACACGACCGCCTGGATCCCTTCCATGGGCCAGTGTTCTTATCAACTTCTTCCCGTACAGCAAAGCGTCGTCGTTGTGTACAGACGCGTAACAGATGCACCGAACAGACACTCTTCTAGCCATCAGCCAAACATCTTGCTGGGAGGATCGCGTTAGTGACGCTCACTTCCTTGTGCCTCCGACTTCCGTGGACCAACCGGCGAAGCAGCAGCTGTTCATCGCTTGCCCTCTTCGAAGAATGGTCCCCCGGTCACCTGAGTTCCGCGCGCCACCACAACGACAAATGGACGTACGGATATTCGGAGCCACAAGGGGTCGCCAAGTAATTGATGGTTGTCGCCATCAAGAATGGCGAATGGTGACCGTTAGCTGGCAGCACCGGAAAACCGTTGCAACGTATCATTAGCCGGAGTCGGTCCACGGTTTTGCTCCCAAGTCTCCTGGTCAGCTGCTGCCAGACTTTTCGCCCTGGAGAAGGCCACATCAAGTTAGGTCCCGAGTAAGCAAACGAAACTCTGAGGCAAACCAGCAAAATTTCAATCCCGAAACGCAACTCTTGACTTCTCTCAAGGACACACGCAGGCATACCGGTGTACAGATCATTGAGCAATTTTCCGGACCGGGGCAATTGCGGCCCCGCCGGTGCCGAATTCAGCACAAAAATCCCCGGGCCTGCAGACACATAATGTGTGATGTTTATTCCTGCGTCTCATTTAACCGAGCCCGATCGACCCCAGTTTATGCGACGGCCGCCCGGAAATGGGAAAAGTTTTTCCCCTATTTGGCCGGAAAACATCAGCGTCAGAGTATGAGCACCATCGAGGCGAATGCGACGCGAATGCTGAGGTGGTCCGGGAGCTGTCAGCGGCTACGACAATCGCAAGGTGTTGTGGCGCAGTGGCTCGTTTGCTCGCTCGCAAACTTTACGCTACACGCGCACGATACAGGTGAACCCTTCGGGTCCAGACGGTAAGACGATGACAAACTTCAACCCCTACTAGCACCACCACCACCACCACTACTACTACTGCTGCAGCTAGTTTGGATGGGTTGACCGGATTAGATAGTTCCAGCTCTCTTCTATATAGCAGGATGCCAGCTGATGGGATGGGCGGTTGTTGAGGTTTTGAAATTAAATTACACCTTCATCGTCAGCAAATAATCGTCGTCACGGGCATCATCATCATCGTCCTTATCCTCATCATCATCATCAAATGGCAATTAAAATACTTTGCGGTCATAGTCAATCTTCGCCGTTCACCACTTGGATGAGGATGAGCATGCTGATGCAGTGTCACCTGGGGAAGCATATCATAAAGATCAACATATAACCGCCCCCCCCCCCCCTCCCCCGGTCCCTCGGATTCCGGTTGGAAGGATAAAGTTCAGGAAAATTGGCTTAATCAAAGCTGTGGTTTCGGGCTGTCATGGTCCTGGAGCCATCACCAGGCATATTGAGTGTCGCGTCAGCACATTTGCATTCTGCCGACGGTGTCGCATACATATTGGATTTGATTTTTGCTTAATTGACCGCTAGAGGTTCAATCAAATGGGTCAGAAAGACAGAGAGAGAGAGAGTGTGTGTGAGAGAGAAAGAGAGAGAGAGAGTGATCGGGTAATTCCTAATCCTGCGGAGCGGCACACTACCGGGGATCTTTGGCGTACTGCCACTTGAAGCGTATCCACAGAGCGAGCAAGTATCAAGCCTTTAGCGTTGCTCAATTGCCCCTCAAAAGTAGAATTCACCACAGCAGTAGCAGCAGCAGCAGCAGCAAACGGAGAAGAGTTTTCAACAACTGCCCAACCTCTCCGAAAAGAATCGCCCCAAAGAACAGCCGCAATAAAATGGTGGCTCTCCTGTTCCGTGAAAACATCTGTATTGGATGCGCGCCGCTGTGATACGGGAGGGGGGGTTTAAAACTGCAGGACGACCCACCGGAGCGCCGCATTATTTCATTCTTCTTCCGCCGGGAACTTGAAGGAAAAGCTCCCGGGCAAGCAAAAAGCGATGCTCGACGTGAAAAGTTTTGCTGCTGCAGAAATCCGAACGGTCATAACAAAAAAAAAATGTGGACCGAAACGGAATTGAAGGCACGTGGGATCTCCGGGAGTCCAGAAAACTCCTTCAATATCGACGTATTATGGTAATCGGTCGGATATTTCATTATTTTCCTTCAGCTTTTACCGATGGCGGGAGGAGGCGGTGGAGCACGGTGGGAGAAAAAGTGCAAAACTTTTCCACTGGACCAAACTGCAAACAAGCATATATCAAACCGCACTGGCACTGGCGGCGCTTAGACGCCACATACGCATAGAGAGCGCCAAAGGGGTTTTGAAGGATAGATCGTTCCTGGGGCTTCCATTTAATATATGAAATCGACGCAGCAGCACCGTAGCAGCAGCAGGAGCAAGAAGTCCTTCTGACTGTGGTCCACATTTCACGTTGGTTTCGTGTCCCATCTCGCTTTCTCATTCTCTGAAGAGTTGCGGAATATTTCAAATAACCTTTCTGCATACTCTACGCCATCCAGGAGGCATCGAACAAACAAGCTACGCCACTGAGTACGCCGGAAACAGACAAAAAAAAAGCGGGATTCTTGTTATCCTCCTAAGCGATGTGTGCGTTGGGAACATATGCTGCAAATGAACCCCGCAGTTGGCGATGCGATGGAGCATTTTATTGGCCTGGCGCGAGCTGAGGGCCACCAACACCGTGCACTTTAACGGAAGCATATTCTGTGCTCATCCACTCCTGGTATGCGCAGTATCTCTACATTTGAACACAACTCAACTCCGTTTCTCATTCCATTCACTTGCGCTACTTGCGTCGAGCCACTTTTGTCTGCCTAATTAGCAGCTCGCATTGAAACATTCATTTCGACGAGGAAAAAGGGAAATTTTCTTATCACAAAAAACGTCTTTCCACTTTCCTTTTTGTGAAAAACAGAAATTGGTTTGACTAAATGTTTCCATTAGGGTTCCCGTTTTAACTTGAAGCAGCAAATACTTGAACTTGAGCTCTGGCAACAACTAGGGCAACAGTAGCGCCAACGCAAGACGCGATTTGATTTTCGTTCCACTTTTCTCCTCTCCAGTAGAACCATTTTCCAAAACCATCACCATCACCACCACGTGCCACCTTGGCTCACATTTGCATAATGGGCCAGAAGCATCGCAGAACATGTCAAAGCAAAAGCCAGAGAGAGAGAGAAAGAGAACTAGAGAAAAAGAGAGAGAAACGGCAAGAAGGAGGAGGAGAAGGTCCGTTAAGCGCCACTTTTGGCCATTTTAAAAACACGCGAATACGCGCGTAACAGCGTATCGGTCGTCCACGATAAACGCCGGAGCCTTTGTGGTACGCGGTCAGACTTCCGGTTTTTCGGCCGGCCAGCAAGGCCACAAAGAGCTCTCTCTTGGCCCCCAGGGGTGGCCAACCGTGGTTCTGCTTTTGGTGACCAAATTTCACCACAAATCCCCACGCCTCCTCCCCAGGGAGGGGAGAGGGATGTGGGGTAGCAGGAATCACAATCTCAATCGAAACCATCAACCGAACCGGAGCAGAGAGAGAGAGAGAGAAAGAGAGCGAGAGGACGAGGAAAAGTCACCAAACGAGCCGTGAGGGTGAAAAATACCTCCCCCCTCGCCGTTGGAAATGCTGAAAAGTTGACCGATAATTTTCAGGAGCGGCTTTTTGCGGACCCCCCGCTCCTCTTATCACTTCCCTTTTGCTACCGATATTTTTGTCGTTCGTTTTTCTTTTCGCTGCTTTCCGTCCACTCATAATCGTAAACAGCCAAAGTGTGGGTTCGATGGGGGGGGGGGGGCTAGCATAGCACATACTTTGATGTTGGGCCGTGAATGGACCACACGCCACCAGGTGCCACCCGGGGGTTGATGACGATTGAGCAAAGATTGGCAGGGCAAGGGCACTCACGCATCACGATGCCGATTGGCGTCGTCTTTGGGAAAATTCTGGAGTGAAAAATTATCCCACCAAACAGAAAAACCTTTTCCACGACAACAGAGGCAATGTGGTTGAAAAGCGGGTGGAAACATTTATTTTAATACGTCCACCTCGCCAATGATGATGATGATGATGATGATGGTGCTTTTCATCGATTTTTTGTGCCAGCATAAATGAAAACAATCCCTCAAGTGGACCAGGGAACTGGTTCCTGAGAGCTCGTGAAAATACATCGTTGCCACCTGATCCCCAGGAACGAGCGAACGAGAGAGAGAGAGAGAGAGGGAGCACGCACGAGAATTGAAGTGAAGGACGCAGCGAGGAGGACGCTGACTGAGCACCCCCAGGCTGTGCCCGGAAATCGATCTGATGACGTTCAACAATTGGCAGTTTTTCCAATTGGATGAATGAACCCCGGACATACCCGGGCACTGACGAGAAGGACGCAGATGGACGGACTCTCGTCAATGCGGTTTCATGTTGCTATTCATGCCACCGGTAGATCAATGCATGATATGCTGGAGTGCCCGGAAGCCTTCCATGAACTCCAAAAAAGCTCTGCAACGCACACAGTCGGTGGCGAATCAAATAAGGATTATAGTTTGCGGCAGAAACCACCGAAAGCGACGTTTCGAGCGACAGAGAATCGCGGAATCCAAGCGAAATCATATTTAATAAAGCTTCTACGCGCATTCGAACCATTTCCAATAACCGAGATTCCCAGAGAGGAAGCAAATGAACAGGAAGTGTGTCAGCAGTGTCAGAGCGAGAGGGAGACAGATAGAGAGCGAAATGAATTGGAAATCAACTGCAAACGAACATAGGCCAGCAGGCATGAGGGCTTTCAGGCTCTGCGTTGCATCTAGCGCTGTGGTGATGCTAAAAAAACAACGCATAAATCGGTGGCACGCTGCTCGCTGACATCGAACATCGTTGATTGTCAAAAAATTCGATTCCTATTCGATTCGAGTTCCACACACGAGTGTCCTCTTCACAATTTCGGTTCACTACCAAACCAACGTTAGTGCCTCGCGCACCTCAAGTGACAGTTTCGGGAACCCGATCAATCCATTCAACTTATTAAATTGTCCACTCACTCTCTCCCTTATAGAATTCTACATTTTATGCTTCCCTTTCCGAGCTTACACACTTTTGCGCTGGATGGAGTTAATCATCTTTACTGCGAAGCGAAACACAAAAACGAAAAGAAAAAAAAAACAATCGGCCTCCCATCAACCGGCACGTTTTCAATCGAAACCACTCGCGTTCCTGTTCTCTTGGCATTCCATCATCATCATCATCATCATCATCGGCATCATCGGCATAGTGCATAGTGGTCTGTCCTTTTTTTCCCTCCCATTTTCATGCCGGCGGCTTACGGGATCCGATTGCAACTGTATAACCTCGGTGTGCGGTGCTGGACATGCCGTAACCGACAAAACTTCACCATTAGTGCCCCCACCCGGGGAGCCTCGATGGCTACTGTCCTCGTCCTCGACGGCTGCTGCTGCTGCTGCTGCAAATGATCGGCAGCGGTCAACGGATCGAACTGTCCAACATCGAAGCGCCGTGGCACTCTCTCGCGCTGGGCCCCGGATACGAGCATGTTGAATATGCTGCTGCTGCTGCTACTAATGCTTGTCGCTCCGCAGGACAGAGGCCTGTTTCCATTTCCATCGAAAGAGCGGCTGGCCTCCCTTTAACACACTTTTTTGTGCTAACGTTCCCCTGCACCATTTTTCATTCACCATTCACCGTTTCATCGGCGGAGAGTGCACGGAAAAAAAAAACGAACGGCCAGGATGCCTTTGACCGACCGTCGAGCCGAGGGGCGGACCGAGATAATATTGGCATCGTACAGCTGCCGGAGGGACGGAGCAATCGAGCTGAAGAGTCATCGAATCGCGGTAGCAAAGGAGGAGAGAGCGATGGTATTCTAACAAAAAAACGCTTTCCAAGCGACGACCACCGGCCAGAGGCTGGCCAAAAGGACGGACCGCAAGGACCGTCGGTGCGAACGCGAATGGTAAGCGCACTCGGTCCTGCGTTCAGCCAGCCAGCCAGCCAGCCAGGAAAACAACCATTTTCACTCGCCATAGGACAGGACACACTTTTCCCCGCTCTCTCACAGGCACACACAAAAGCAACTCCGCACAAAAACGAAGGAAATAATAGTTGGAAAATGGTAATGAATAATAACACTATCTGCATACCGGGAGCTGCAATGGACCCAACAACGTCCGAGGACTCGCTAAACCTGCTCTTAGATCGCTGTAATCGAAAGCCATCAGCCGAGGTGGCGAGTTTCGACGAAAGATTTTTGGGACTTTTCATGAAATTCCAACCGTTAGTTGACAGGACGAATGAAGCATCGATCACACGTCATCGTTGCGCTTCGATCTTTGCCCGACGTTCAGCGCTGTGGCGTCCATTATCAGTAAACAGCTTGAGGGATAAGTTGCGCACAAAATTATGCTCTCCGCATGTGCTATGTATTGTAATTATACGGCTCGTATGTGCCAGCCTTGACACACACAATGACACATGGTAACGTATCCCCTGCGCCACGGGACGTCCACTGGTGGCGCCACAACAATGCCCCGTGTCCCGTTCTTATCTCGCATCCATTAACGAGCACCGAGCGAACCCGGGCCCGTTCCGTTGTTCCGGTTCCCCCCCGTCCGTGAATCCATCCTGCTGAGACCACCACTGAGCTGGAAACATGATATGCTAATGAAAAGGCAGACTACTACTGGTTCAGGCTGGTTCGGGTAATAAACAGGTAACAGGCCGATACAGGGCGCCCCAGTACGGTACGGTACGGTTCGCGTGCCTTCCTCTTTATCCAGACCAGGCAGACAGGCAGGACAAAGAAAGATGGCTGCTATGCCAAAAAAAAAGGGACTGATGGCTGAGGTGTAGTGTACTGGCAGTCAACTGCAGCCAACGAAACCTGACCTGACCGTCACTGACCAGTTAGGGGGAGGAGGGGGGGGGGCACTGCATGTACCAGCGGGTCTGGAGTTACATTGTTGTGCCCAGATTTACGAGCTCACCCGGGGGCCGTATCTTCGAATAATTACTTGTCACTTCGCGTTCGATCTTTGCCCCCCGATAAGCGACCCACAGGAGCATAACTCAATCCCAATCAAAGCTATCCACCAGCACCACCAGGTACAGGAACGGAGCAACGGATGGAATAGAGGGAGAATAGACGAGATCCTCGGTCAATCCTTACCGACACTTGGCAGTCTGGCCACAGACACGACGACCACACAAGTTGTTCCGTATTGATTTGGTCGTCCGCCCGCCGCATTCGACGTGAACGTCAAGTCCCGTACTCTGCCGGAGTGAGTCATCACCGCAAGATAATTGCTCCCGGTTCCTTACATACCACCCAAGATGCTACTAAGGAAGTGGCGAATGGACCTTGGTAGAACGATCAGCATCAGTGTTGGGTTTATTGTTTTAACTCGCTAGAGCTCGCTCTAGAACAGCATCGTCCCGGGCGTATTCTAAACTTCCTTCCAAACGCCCGAAACTTCCCTGGTGGTTTAGCACCTGGCCTGACACCTAGGAACGCCCAAACTCCTTCCTCCTCCATGCCAGCAGCAAGCATTCTTGCCGCAAAGCAGCCAGCAGCTTGCAAGAGAAGGTCTGCCAAAGAGAGGTATTCAATGCATGGCGCGGGGAGAACCGTCGATGAGATGCTAGATAAACTCGTCCAGGAGCAAGGCAGCACCCGGGATATGGATGAAGACAGGCCGCCCGTGACTGGAGCGAATCTACTTCACACGAAACTCCTTCGGGGGTGGATGTTGGGTCTGTGGTTTTCCGAACGAGCCCTGGCCACCTCCTTTTTCGGAATGGGATCGAGGGCAAACTTTCGACGTTCTCGATTTTAGAAAACGAACTCCGTAGCTCTCGCTCCTGGATGGCTTGGATGTGTCAGCAGTGAACGAGTCAGGGGGTGATGGGGAGGGCTTGCTGCGGTGTTTGTTAAAGTTGCAAGAGTTTATCTACCGAGTACCGAGGAGAGGTAACGAAGAGGAGCACGGTGCTACTTCTAGCTGAAGGATCTCTCCGATGGAGTCGCAGAGGACGAGATCTACGGATGGTTGCTGCTGCTCTGTGGTCTCCGAATGGCACTCCGCACCGCAAAGCACAGTCTCTGGCGTCTTTATTTATGCTGCCAACCGAACTATTGACGTATAAACAGATTTATGTAAAATCAGAAATAAATCTTTCACCAAACAGAGCTCCGGTGAGGAGCAGCAGGAGACGTCACTCCATCTTCCTCCCCTGCCTCGTGGCTCTTCAAACACACAATTGCACACAATGCACTGCACTGCACACACTGTGCTTGTGGCCGTCTGCATCACGATTTATTTACATACTCAAGTGGCGAAACCACGCGGGAATGGGAACGAACTCCCAAACGTAGGGGATTCCCATTCCAACTCCTGTAGAAGGATCCGGGCACCACGGACACCTCGAACTCTTAGCAGCACAACTCGAGAGTTCGAAAGTTTACCAAGGGGCAAGGCCACAAAAAAAATCCCACCACCACCACCGGAATAGCAGTCCGCCAACGAGCAGGTTAGTGAGGTTAGAATATCGATTCGAGACGAAGATCCAACTAAGCAATTCAATCCCGTGATGGTGGGTGGGGCATTGGCCACTTTACTGGCATCGAATTCCGAACAATCATTCCCAGAGTAAGATTGTCCATCATTTCCCGTGCTGTGACTTGGGTCGACTGCGTCTCTGAAGCGTTAGAAATAAACCAATTTTTATCGACAACCTTAGCGCACAGACGCTTCCAGGGGCGCAACATACGGGCGATAAATAAACAAGACTCCTCCTGTTCCAGCACCACCACCACCAGGACCTCTTTCTCTGAAATCCTACTCCTGGTCCGATGAACTGTGGACCATGGACTGGTCTTAACCAACTGGGAGGATAGTTTTAGAGTTTATAGCTTCGGTCCGGCTGGCCGGGGGTGTGTATTGCTGTTTATGGCGAAACTATATAAACTAACGCAACCCAGCAGGCGTCCACATGCCCACACATGGCGAGTGGGTGAGCGAGAGAGAAGAAGAACCCGGAACTCTCCGCAATTCGCAGGGAAGGGTGGAACGGACATCCATAAAAGATGCATTACTCAAATATGGTCCTCGAATGGGTCGTTCCAGCCAGCTAGCCAGCTCAATATCCGCAAAACAACGATGTGCCTCAGCTCCATCATCAAGCGGAGAGGGAAGGACGAGCACTGTGCTGGTACACCGGAAGTACACAGACCATTGACGCACGGCAGGAGGGGCCTGGAATCGGATTTGGAGAACCGGATCGCCGACCGGCCGGACGCGACTCCCAAAGGCTAATTCAATAATTGCTCCAATTGTTACTCCGGTAAATCGGCCTCGATCCGGAGGGCGGATGTCCTGGGAATCCGGGGCGGGGGGGGGGGGGGTTGCTGGTATTGACATATGGGCATATTCTGGGTGAACGGGAACATCATGCGCACCTTGCTCCCATGGAGCGGCAACCAAGCAAGCAAGCCTTGTTTTGTCTTGTGGCGTTGTGTTAACGCAGAGAGCGCGCGCGCACTGTGTATTCATGATCATCATAATTACACAATTTGTCATAATAATCACACGTCACCAACGGGGTTTGCGTGGTAGTGCAGCCGAATGGCAACGGCACAATAGAGCTGGCTGACTGGCTGGCTGGCTGGTTGAATCCCTTGCTAGGTCCTCGGGGCACGCTAGACACGCTACGACACGGCCCGCTCTATGTGTGTAATCAGCGCCATTAATCTAGCTAAAATATGACACACTTCGCGCGTATCCTGGCCCTAGTGTCTATTCACCGGACACAGGGAGAGGGAGCGCGCGCGAGAGAAAGAGATGATTTTAGGGTAGAAGCACCCAGGGGACCGTCACACTGGCCAGCTGGCGGTGCGTTGCGGTTCCGCGGCTTCACGGACCACCGGACGAGGACAACGACGACAATTTGCATAAAAGTCCGGCCGACACCCTTTTTCCGGATCAACACGTCCCAGGGACCGACAATGACCCTCTCTTCAGGCCACTTCTTCTTCTGCTTCTTCTGCTTGGTCCTTTTATCCCTCCTGTTCCCGCGGGAGAGTCGTCGGGGTGTCGAAATTATACAAACATTCGTCACCCGTGCGCACTTCCGGTTCACCCTATTCGCCCTGGCACGTGTGTATGTGTGGGTTCTGAAGGTTTGCACGTGATGCACTGGTACCAAGGGATTGCGTCACGAGCTCACGCTTATCCCTAGGAGAACCTCGCGAGTCGGAAATGAATAGCCGCACCTTCGCCTTCCTTTTTTCTCGCAATTAAACCGAAGGGACCGGCACGGTTTCAAGTGCTCAGCGAAAGAGAGTAATTACACGCAAATTGCGGAAACATCGGATCCCCGTTTTTGCACATTATGCACCGCCATATGCCCACGACATCTAGATCCTTGGATCAGATCGCGGTCGACGAAGACGGCGTTGAAGCGACAATTACTTTGTTCTAACTGTGCGGCGTTGTATCGTCAGAGATGAAACTGATTTTCCCTTTTTCCAGCACTAGAAGGCAATCGACCATGAACCGACAACGTACGTCCTTGACCACCGTGTCGCTAGCATGCCAGCTAAAGCACCAAACACTCACACCGTCACGCAGCCCCACACGCACACATTGCGTTCGCAATAATCCACTTAAAAGCTTTCGACCATTTGTCGCTCACGTTTCCGGTGGTGGCGACGACGTGGGTTGGTGGTAGGTTTCCGGTTTACCACCCCTCCGCCGAGCCAGCACGGCAGCAGCCTAGTTTATCTATGGAAATGGATTTGCGCTGGTGTGGCGCTTGGAAAAGCCACTTTGTTGCTATGAGCGGATGAATGGCGGCGAGTGGGTCCTTCTGAGAGGGCCCTACACCACACCAAGCGCTTGTTACCTGAATGTAGCGTTCGTACAGAATGAAATGAAAATTGGAAATGAAAACGGCGTGCATAGGGGAATCGTGAATATTACCGTAGTTTTTAGGTCAAGTGCTTGCTAAAGATATTAACCCTGGTCCACGGTAAAGCAGGTGCCTTATCTTGCTTACCTGAAAGTAGAGAGAGAAGAGAAGGTTATATTGGAATATTAGTGAAAACAAACTTGATTTTTTTATTTACTATTTTTAATTTTATATCTTTCGAGAACCACACTTCAGCCTGTTTGGAACCTGTTCCTTCTGGCGCCATATTGTCCCCAGAAGGATTCTAACAAGAGTAGTGCTGGTTGCCCGGAACACTGTTGAGGTTAAATTTTTAATCTCCAACCTCCATCCAACCTCAACAAGCATACAGCAACATCATGCTGACCCACCACCGAGCGAGCGACCGACTTTCTGGTCGAATAGGTATCGTGCTGCTACTGCTGCTACTACTGGGGACAGGTACTCCATCTGTGCTTTATTGGTCAGGTCAGGCACCAGGAAAATCCTTGTTAAACCTCACACTCATACCGAGCGCGATCGCTGTGGTGCACGACAGCACGGCGAGGAGGTATAATCATGTAAAACATTTTTATCGATACCAGGAAACATGCTGGCAATGGGGTCATGTTGTCTGCACTGCCTATGCTATGACCCTCCGCACGACAACCACCCCCATTCCGAACTCCCAGGAAGGGTGAGGTGAGTCCAGCACACCACATGGATGGAGCAAACTTTATGTCCACCAGAAGTCACGCAGGTAGCACCGCAACTGTATCCCTTGTGGGCTCTCATGCTCTTCCTGTCACGCTTGCTTTTTGCTTTCATAATTGTTCTCCGCCACAGTGGACGTGGCGCGAAGGATAAGGTTTTATGACACCAAAGGACCAAAGGACAGTGTCACGCATTCCGAATTAAGGAAGAAGAGAAAAAAAACAGAAGTCAAAAAGGACCACACCATCACCATCTGGCATGGAAACTGATTTGAACTGGCTCACGGACCACTACCACTAGGGCACTGTTTCACGCCTTTTACCACCAGAGGGCAACAGACATTTCCGGAGTGTTTAACCTCGGCCCGGTCCGGTGCCAACCGAACGGTACACACCAGAGGCCAAAAGGGTTCGTCGTTCCAGGTATTTTAATCCGCTACCTGGCACCCTTCTTCGGGCGGCGGGTAGGAAAGCAAACACACACAGACACCCCGGAGGGTGAAAAGGGGGTTCCACCACGGGCAAGTTAATGAGTGGCCAGCAATGAAGTGGTAAAGTAAACGACCGCTAGAGCACACGCCGCCGTATGAGTTCGTCCTCTTCCGGCCACGTGGCCACGGTGTCACGGTGGTGATTTATCCTTGGGACAGCATCTCCACGCTCCGATCTCGTGCCACGAGGAGAAGAGAAGAGAACGAGACCCAACCTTTTGCCAGCGAGTCAAGTCTTCAAAATTTACCTCTCTCTCTTTCGGGTGAGGAGCTTGATAGGGGAGGGGTAGGGAAAGGAACCCTCACAGCTAATGTCACCCAAAAAGCACAAACACACAGAGACACAGCCACCGGGTGCACCGGGTGAAAGGTATGAACCCCAAAATGGTCCATAATGCCCACCCAGAAATGGCATCCCTTGTGCGAGCCCACGACGTCTATCCCGTCCGTCCGTCACTATCGCGATCATCAGTCTCCTGGGGCTGGCCGGCTGGCTGGCTGGCTGACGACACCGAAGGGGGATCGATGAGAGAAGTTTAATTAACTGGATGCGATGAGATTGACATGGTTTCGGACCTTTTGTCAGTTTCTGGGGGTGTGAGTCACCCATCGCCCCGAAAAACAACCTCTCTCACCAACCGGAGCAACCGAGACCCTTTTATTAGATTTTGTATCTCATTTCGAGGCCGGTGATTCCCACCGTAAACTATGCGCTCTCTGGCACCCCCCCGCGGAAGGGGTGCGGTAGATTAATTGATTAAATTCAGTGTCCGGAGGATCGGAGCAGCACAAGAAGAAGAAACATCCACCGAATGTAATGTTGTAGTAGGTTCGCCGTGACATCGCCAATCGGTTTCACTAATCGTCCGTCAGCTGAAAGGACTGCTGGAACCGAACGACCCTTAGCTAGCTATCTGGCGCACCCTTTGCACCCTCGCGCTGATTGCACATGTTTGCGGTTAGCGAGGGGATGGCGGAAGGGGACGGTGAACCTTTATGCGTTTTCTGCGCGCAAAGCAATAAACACGATAGCAAACATTGGATCGCCATCGCCAACCGACAGGGTGCGCTCTCTTCGGGGCTGTCCTTGAAGTTTATGAGCCACGCACACGATGGAGGTTTGATGGGACTTCCCTCCCCTTCAAACACCCTCTCTCTGATATCGTTTCCGCGATTGATTTCGTGGTCGCTCCCCGGTGGTGATTGCGTGATGTTGTTGAGTGTTTTTTTTTCACGGATCACAACTCTTGCTGCTGCTCCAACTCATAGCGATAGTCGCAAAGGAATTACAAAAGGAGTTTAACGATGCCGATAACACACCACACCGCGTGTCAACTGCGTTATGCTGCTGCTGGTGTGTCACTCAAATCTCCATCGGCATTCCTTCTACGCTGGAAGCAGCAGCAGCAGGAGCAGCAGCAGAGCATATATCAAGCTCAAAACCGCAACCAAATCATGTGAAGCATAGGGGTCTCGTCGTTGACCTCCTTTTTTTTTATTCCCTCCTCACCACAAGTAGCAAGTCCTTCTCTCCTTGATGCTGCTCGCGCTAATCCGCAAAAAAAGACCACCACAACCGCAACCACACAGCGCCTTCCTGCCTATCCAATGATCTCTGCTCCTCTTTCTCTCTCGGTCATAAACCATTCAAAAGACAGAATGATAACGACGACGACGACGACGACGACGACTGTGACTGCGGCTACGATTGCGACGAACGGTGGCACTCGTCTGTGCAAACAACACGAGTTGCAGAGTCAGCACAGCACGCTGATGGTACTTCAATCCCTAAAAGCCGCTGTAGGGGTTGCGTTGACAAACATGGAATTTGGTAGCATCAGACCTCGGAGTCTCTCTCACCTCCTTTTCCACCAGGCACCGGCAGCATCATCATCAACGATACAACAGTCGCAGCACGGGATTACCACCGCGGTAGGTCCGAGAGATCCTTTCGCGAGCGAACGAAAGAGAGACATTCCAGCCACAGTACACCGGCCCCACCAGCAGCAGCAGCAGCAGCAGTGAAGTCAGAAAATCATATTTCCATCTGTCACGTACTCCAGACGCCAGACCAGACCGGTGCGACGACTGAAGATGGGACAATGTCGCTACTGCATTGTCGGGAAGCGTCACATAACGATGACTGCAACGAAAAATGCATAACATCTACCACCACCACCACCACCACCACCACCACCACTGGGCGACTGCGACATTCAAATGTGAATGTGTTTTCTTTCGCTTTTCTTTTCGGTTTCTTTTTTTGGCTCGTTCAAGCTGAAGTGATGACTTTGCACCCCTTGCGAAACCTTGTGCCCTCCTCTCTTCTTATGACGTTCGTTTTGCTGTTCAGTGTTGCCAGCAGAACGCCAGCATTGTAGCAGTTGTAGTAGATACTCTGGTAAGATAACTCACTCACGTGCGGGGACTCCACCATCGAGAGGCGAACTGTTAAGGCTCTGGCAGAATGAAGTGTGAGCAGCTCATTTATCTTCACCGCACACACACACCACATCGAGAGCACACACAGCACATTGTGTCCATCCCGGAAAACTCTCGTCTGACACTAAGCTATCAGAGGACGGATTTTCGGAGGCTGAGAGGCTGAGGTGGAAAAACGAAAAAGAGAGAGAAAAAAAACATCCAAAACTAGCAGCAGTGCACCACGAGCAGCAAAAAAGGTCTGGTTACCTTCCGGTTGCGCTGGCTGCGCCATTCTGGCAAGTGTCAGAAAGTCACTTTCCGGAAGAACTGTCTCATGTTCCGTGACTTCTTCTCAGACATCGCATTACGGCGGTGGTACAAGGACAAGAGAAACACGTGCGGGTGGGAGCTAGTTAAAGGAAGGTGGTGGAGGTGTGATGCAAAATTGTTGCGGAGTTCTTTTGCCCGGATCTTTACCGCTCGGTTCCACCCGGAGGCGTTCTCGTTGGCGCAAGACGGAACCGGAACCGGAACCGGAACGCGGAGGTGAAACTAAAAAAAAAAACAAGAAAAAGAAAATGTCCACCATCGCGGTCACAACCGGAAGCAGCAGCAGCAGCAACAGCACACGTTTTTGGAAGCAAACGCCAGTGTCACAACACACTGGCCCAACGAACACCACGGTGTATGTGTGCCGAAAAGGTGAACGATGATTAATGATACTTGGCGCACGTGCTGCGCGACGCGTCAGAATGTTGCAGATTTTTGCTCGCAATTTTCCCTCCCACAACGCGCTGGAAAATGGAAAACTTTGTTGTCCCCGCACGACCGGGCGGCTGTCGGAACAACCTGTCGTCGGTGTCGGTGCCAACGAAGTGGCTGGACATCAGGCTCAGGTGACCAGCAGCCCCTCGTACAGAAAGTGAAAATTGATTTCATTTTCATCGATTTTCCCGGGGCCAGTATCAAAAAAGAATTATGAGCGCTGCTGGCGTTAGTGAAGGACAGGATGGTTGAGCAAATTGACGCTCGCCTCAACAAAGGAAGTTCCTCAATTTGTCACTTTAAAATTGGCGAAAGCTCGGTCGGGCTTATCAAACATCAGTGTGGGGGTGAGGAACAAGGTACTGCTAGTGACGCTAGAGGCGCTCATCACGACACTACCTGGCAGCACACTAAGTGGCTCTTGCTTGGGGGTTTGTTCTATTTTTCTCCAGAACACAAAATTCGAAAAGAGACAAGTTGAGTCTCCCAGGACCGTAGACGATAGTGCATCTGCCGGTGACATGTAATTATGGGTGTGTGCTTCGAAATGTAATTATTGGAGTGCCAGAACATGCAAATCCAACTCCCTTCACCGGGAAACTCCCAAAGAAGGTCCTCAAGCCGATCGAAAAATATCGTGTATTTTGGGGGCAACTCGACGAGGTGGTCTCCTCTTCCCACCCCTAGACGTACATTTTAATCGAAATCTAATCAACCGTCACCAGTGGAGCACTCACGTTACGTAACGGAACGGCCGCATCTGGTGAGCACAGCGGAATAACACAATCCTTCCGCAGTACATCCATTCCATCCGCTCGAACAATCCAACCTCCGTGCGGTGTACGTTGAATTTTCCCGGGAAAAACCGCAAAACCCGCCCATGCTGGTACACTCTCCATGATCGACCCATTGACGTTCGACCTCGGTTCACTTTTTGAGCGAGGCAGCGACTCTTCCGTTCGTTTCCGACGATTCCGTGATATTCCAAGCAGAAGCATCCCGTCGAACGTACCACCACATTGGACGTCCCCCGGGGAGTGGGCTGGAAAATGAATTCCCGTCGCATTCGGAAAATGCTCCTGCAGCTCGACAATGCTGGGGCAACTATGAAGGGCCTAACACCTGTAGTATCCCTGGAACGTGTCTGCGTCTGCGGCTGCTGCTGCTACCAAGAGCTGGTGGACATCGTTACATGACCACAATCTACAATGCAACGTTGGAGAACGTCCCGGGACTCGCGCGCAGTCAGGAATGGAAGGCAAATTATGAAAACGACCGGCGCCAGGGTGCGGCAATAACGTAAATCGTATCGACGAGCCCACGAATTTCAGTCGGCAGATCGTTTCTGCAATTGGACTACCGGTTCTCGGCGTGCGGGGGCCACGCATCGTTTCGCTTGCCAGGCAGGTGTCTGACCGTATCTCGGTCCTCGGTCCGATCAGTGTTAGTGTTCGTCGCTACCCTTCGAGTGGAACTGTTCGATTGCGTTCTGGAAGCGGAAGAACAATATCGGTCCTCGGGATGTCCGTCCGTACGACCGCCGAACTGGCCGATTGCGCCAGTAAATTAGGGCCGCGGGCATTCGCAGCAATTGCAAGCTTCTTCTTCTGGCGCGCGCGCGTGTGGGTTTGTGTGCGGCCAACCGAGGTCAATAGTCGTGTGGTTGGCTCGTTCTGCGCCTACACCGGATCAGGTTCGTCAGATGAAGATGCCTGATGAGTCAGGCTGGTTCGTTGACCGACCAGGGAGTTTGGGTGGCCCGTGACAGCAGCACAGACCGTATACGGACCTCGGCCTGAATGTGGGCTGAACAACATCCCGGTTCTACCTTCAGAACGGGGACAATGACCAGATAGACCGCGCTGCGTTGACACTGGACACTGGACTCTGTGCTATCCGTGGGTAGCGCCATCATCACCGCCATTGCCTTTCACCGTGCATAAATGGTGGAACCACTTTCTGAACAACCGAATCATTCTCCGAAAGCCGTGGCCATCAGCAGCCGGTTTGCCATAAGAAATGATTTCATTCGAGCCCGATAAGTTGTTAATCTTTATCAAAGAAGCGCTTTGATCGGGCTGCTGTCACTGTCTCGCGGTCTCTTGCAAAGCAATCACTGGGAATAGCACAAAGTTTGACGCTAGATCCGGTTGGGTGTTTTTAATGAATCCATTAACGCCTTAGCATGGTCATAAAATAGTTTAGCTATAGAGCAGCTTTATCTTTTAGCATTCCAAATGCAAAAATAAAACTAGTTTATGACACTTTTTGGAAGTTTCCGTAGATCAAACTTGATCGAGTAAGAAGCCATTCATGGTGTAATGAGCAGAGATTCTTGGAGCAGACCGTTGGATGCTTCTTCTCAAGAACTCCGTGACGCTGCCAAAAGTGCAACGCTAATCTGATGTTTTGATACCAAGAAAACTCATAACCACTCACAAACTGTCACACAAAGCGGTTCTGCACCAGACACTAACCTACAAAATTAAAAGCAATGCTCCAATTCAAATACCTGGTACGCATAGACACACATACTGCTGGAGCTATTCAATACTCAATCTTTCGATCTCTCAGCAGCAATCGAGACAAATAACTTTTCTTCCCGAGCAAAAGTTGTGTCTCCCTCCCCAGGAGCAGGCCCGGTGAGCCGGGTTTTATCACCTGTGAGAACTTGTAGTCTCCTCTCGTTCCCCTCGACAACTACTTGGTATCCATCATTCCACCAAACCAGACCAGCACCTCAGACACCTTACCGATTGCCTCAAATCGAGCCCCGAAGGGCGCGAGACTGTAATCGACTCCGGCGGGCAAAGAGGCAGCAGAAGTTTAATGATTCATGACTGTCGTGTGTTTCGCGATAGCACCAAGCACCACCTCTAGCCTTTTCCCCTTTTCCCTTACACCGACGACCGACCCGGAACAAGCCGTCGCACCCCGCGGGACAGACAATTCCTTTATAATTACTTTGGAAAATATTTGCCAAACTTCCTCCTGCTCCTCCTCTTCGCACCAACAGTTGAGGAGAGAAGCTCTGATGGCGCTGCTGCTCCTTTTGGAATTCCAATTCCAATTCGCTGCCACACGCGACCGCACACGCGCCATCGATGATGGTGGTGGTGCGAGGGACAGACCAACAGTTGACAGGTTTACCGCATTATTGAGTTACGCGGTGGAACGTGGCGGTGGGCGGTGGACCGGGAGTTCAACAGTTCATTGTGATCATCGTCATCTTCTCCTCCGCATCGTCGTCTTTCGACGGATAAGATTCGCGGTGCTGCGAACTGGATCGCCGCTCAAATGGCATCCGGCGCGCACGGCACGGTACGGTACGGCGCTTTTCCCGTGGAAAGTTTTTCCCCTCCCCCCCCCGCAACCCCAGACAACGAGGTGAACGACGATTTTCCGCCACCAATCGTTCGTTCGGCTCGTTCGTTCCCAGCGAGTCTGAAGTGAGTTCAATTTCCCTATTTTATTACTCTCGAGAATGAGAAGGTGAACCTTATCCATGAGAAAAGGAGAGAGAGAGTAAGAGAGTGGAGATACTCGACATTCCATTGCTGATTGACGATGAATGAAACGGGGCACAATTGCCACAAGAAGTGGGCAGTGCAGGGCAGGGCAGGATCGAGCTGCTGGAAAATGTTTGATTTATTGTCAGCCAGAAAATGGGGCGCGCAGCAGCAAAAGGCCTTGCGTGAAGCGGGAACAGACGAACGAAATGAACGATAACGTCCAGCGCGTGTGAAGTGCCACGAGGATGCGCCACGAGGAACCACGAGATTAACCGGCAGGGCATGTGAGGCGGCATGGAGGCGACGACCGAGGTCGGCGTCAGATAAAAAGTTTTCCATTCAATCAACATCCTTCCCCGGAAATGCAGGAAGAAGACCAGCAAAAGAACGAAGGACAGCTGGTGATGATGCTGCTTCCTCCGACTGGTGCTGTTTTTCCATCATCGCTTGAACTAATAACAGGCAAGTCAAGGCAAAAAGCACCATCTCACTGGGCACATCATCCCTGGCTCACTGACTGACTGGTTTGACTAACTGGCGAAGCAATTTTTGCTTCATTTTCCGGATTTTTTTTGCTATACACCCAAGGATAAAGAAGCAGAAAAAATAAAACGCCCGTGCCGGGAAAATGGTTTTCCACTTCGTCATTGTAGCGATTCTCCCCCCCAAAACGCTGGCTGTTCCAAACGAGTGCCTTCTTACAATGATAAACTCCTCGCCGAATGATACCGGGACCGGGGCAGCAGCAGCAAGCGTCTTTGGCACTCCCCCTGATTGGCCTTGGGACTTGGCCGCCTTTAAGCCACCTTCCGACAGATTCTTGCTCGCTTCTTTAAGGCAAGGAGGCTGCTGCTGCTGCTCCGGGTGAGGATAATGGCAAAAATGAAATTAAAATATGCTTGTACCCCCTCCCGCCAGGTCCCTCTCTTCCTCTGACCAGCGTTTGACTCTTGTTCGCATTCTTTCTCTCCCTCTCTCTCTCTCTCTCTCTCTCTCTCTCTCTCTCTCTCTCTCTCTCTCTCTCTCTCTCTCTCACTCTCGCTCCGTGGGTGGGAAGCCAAGTGGAAAATCGAGTAATTACTCGTCGAATCCCAAATGCATTGTTGCAGCTTCTTCCTTCTGGTGGCGCCCAGGATGGCAGGAGTTTAACCTGGAAGGAAGTTGCTCTTACTCGTTCTACAGCTCCAGCAGATAGTGTGTGGACGTGTTTGTGGGTGTTTGTGTGGGAGTATCAGTGTCTTTAGCTGGCATTAATGTTTCGCAGCGGTTTCCAATCCCTTCCCCCCTCTTGATGGGTCCTTGTGTCTTGTGTAAAACGCAAGAGAAGCTGCTGGGCTGTCTGGGCAGATCGAGCGAGCGAGCTTCGGGGTCGTAAGGTCATCCACATGAAGACACATCGGGCGCCTGGAGCAAAAGGATTCTATTAAACGGGTTGGATTACTTGAAAGTGAGCCAACAGCAGCAGCAGCAGCAGCGCCAGCAACTAACAATAGAACCAATGGCTTTGGTCTCAGCTCTAACAGACACTTAAACGGGCTTTCAGCTATTCTCTGAGCCTGAAAACAGCCAATGCTACTGTTGCACAGAGCGCACTACTCCCGAGGTACGATTTCGAAGAAACATTTAAACGTTACTTCAAACCATCTTGGAAACTCCGGAAACACACAGCTGCCGGTCGCTCGCTGCTGCTGTTTACACAAGATCTTATAGAAGTTGGTCTCCTCCATCTCTGCTGCGGACTGCAATCTTCCCACCAGTCTACGGATCCCGGTGCAACCATGACAACAGGACCGACAAAACGAGAACGAGGTGAATGCTGTTACTGTTACGCATCGCATCGCAAGTGTAAAACGACGCCTGAACGCTGCACACTCTTCACTCTTTTGATGAACCAAAACTTCTTCATCATTATGCTCCATCATCGGATGTTGGAAGCATTTCCGAGAACGGAGGAGGACGACCGCAAGCAGGAAGAGGGCCGTGGCCCCTTTCGCTGGCTAAACTTATGCCACGGGGCACGGTGCTGGGAGACCATCATCTTGGTACAAATTAGAAGTTTAAAAATGTCTCACTGCACCGTCCCATGGTGATCCTTGTGCAGTGGCATGGAGTGGAGTGCTGGTGGTACGTGACCCAACAACCAGACCAGCTGGAAATGATTGAAATGAGTATTCAGCTCCTGCAAAGTAACCAACTAGCGTTGAGGACGAGATAAGATGGACCTTGAAGAGCGCTGTTTAGTTTTTGACGATGCGATCTACTCCCAGGACTCGGCGCCGTTGCACTGAAGTGCTTGTTATTCGTTCTTTCTTCACTTTAACTCAAGCTACTACTCATCCGGGAATACCGGTAGAGATACACAAGCGCAGGAATGCGCGAAGCAGCATAATCATCGCTGTACACAAAATTTAATTTGTCCAACGTGATGGAGAACGAAAAGCGCCTTCGGTCTCGGATCCATTCCGTTTCGGTTCCAAATCAGCAAGCACCGAGACAGCAAAACACTGAACAAAACAGGACAACGATTCTAATCAATTGAAGTTGAAGCCACCCAAGGAGTGACAAAACGAACAACCGCGCGGGAGGAGCTCGGTGCCACGATTGCAATCCAATTGAATTCCAAGTAGTTTTTCCAGAGCCACGCCGTCCCCAGTTTGTTCCAAGCCAGCCGTCTAAGGTTGTGAAAAATGACACAAAACACAGCTTCGCTGTTGCCCCCCTGGGAAAAAAAACCGGAGGGATCTTTTGGTCGTCGAAGATCGACAAGAAACGAAGGAATGGTGAGGATCCTCAGGATTCTCTCGCTCCCAATCTCAATCACCGCAGAAGCGAGGCGTTTTTGTCCCGGAACAACTGATTCGTCGCAATCGAGAAGCTATTCGAAACCGGAAGTGAAAGCAAATCGTCAACGGGAAACCGGAACTGGAACTGGCACCAGTAGAACAAACACTCGGTATTTGCGACTCGATCTCCTCGATTGCACTTGCAAACGTTTGTGGTTTGGTTTGGGAAAAAGATGCCCACCGACTTCCGGAGTAATTAATGAGCTGCAAAGGACAACCTTGGGGCTCGAGTTTTCCCTCTCCCACTACCTTCACTAGCAACATAATTAGTCACCTTCGCGCCACAAGCATTTGCATCGAAAACATTTCGTTCAACCGAGTCCCCGGGAGCAACCTTTATGGCCATCATCTGGTGCTGACATTTGCTGGGCACTTCCGATCCGTGCTCGCCAGACACCACGACAGGCATGCGGACGGAAAGGTGGAGGTGTGCGAAGTCATAAAACAATACGAGAGAGAGATTGCATCAAGCGAGCGTGGTACCGAAAATGGCAATAAAATCCATTACAAAGCCGCCAGCATCGAAAAACCGTCTGGCTTTCCACTCCAGGCCGTGGTCGGTTTCTGTGTTTTCCTCGTTTTTTTCCCATTTAAAGAACACACATAAAAACCCGAGGCTCACATAACTAATTTATGCTGCATCGACCGGACGACACAACACAATCCAATGAAAACGAAAACGGCTCGGTCTCGTTCTTTAGCGCCGAACGCATTTTTTTCGCTAGAAATAAAGCATCCGGATGACGGCCAGCCCTTGATCGAAAGTGAAACCCCCCCCTCCAGTACCGGAATCCCTTTCCCTGCAGTCCGTTTGGAGCCTCTTGCGGTTGCGGAGAACTGGCATTGTTTCAAGGTTCAGCTCAACCACCACAGAGCTACTCTGTGATGCAAATGATGAGGTATTTTAAAAGCATTCATTCCGGGTGTGTGCGTGCGTGTTTTATGACAGCCGAGAGAAAAGGGGTAGACGATTTCGATCTCATTTAGTTTGGATGCGCTGTTAATCCAGCCAACACAATCACCATTGCTGATGATTAATGGAAGAACAAAACAAAATCCCACCAAAAATACAAACCATTAATCGGTACCTCCCGAGAACCTCTCGAATGCGGAATGTCGGTCAACGTACCTGTAACGAGGAAAAGAGGGGAGAAGAAAAAAAAACGAAAATGTTATTAACATGTTACATAACCTTGAAACGGTCGTTGGTTTGTGAAAGAGTCAAGAAGCATTCTTCTCCGTATTTTCTTTTGAGGTTTTCCGGGAGAAAAATTAAATTACTCCGATCCTTGAAATCATCCCCAAAAACCATGAACAATCAGCGTCGGCCCTGGCCTAAAACCCAACCGCAATTGGCGAGCATCGAACCAAAACAATATCCCCAAACGCATAGCGAGGTATTTTCCGGATTTCCCCCCACCCCCACCCTTTTCCCTCTCCAACGCGCACACAGACACACATTACGCGTGCCACGGTACACGGTAACTGCATTTCACGTAAAATCCCCAACCGGGACTCAAAACCCGGAACCTTCGAACCACGAATGCTCTCTCGGTCTAGGTGAACTGCTCACTGGGAATAATTATCAAAAAGCATGGTTTTGTTAAATCCAGTAACAGCAAAGAGGTAGAGCGAAAGGGAGCGAAAGGGAGCGCAAGGGAGGGAGAGAGAGAGAGTGATCCTATTTGGTCCTATTTGCTGCGCTCTTCGCTCCCTTAATCCCATTACAGCTCATGCGAATCGTTTCGTTAAAAGTAAAAAATAAAATGCTGGGGATCAAGGATCCGGGAGTCCTCCGAACCGAGGACACGTCCAAATGTAACATCCGCATCCGAGGGATGAGAAGATGGAAGGGCACATCATGCTGCTGCTGCTGCTGGAAATCTCCCGAATTTTTCATTCCACATTCAGCGGCGAGAGGAGCAAATTCGTGGAGGGGCTGTGGTGGAATGTCCATCACGTGAGGGCTTTTCCAGTCCAGGAAATGCCTCTCCGGGCTCAGCTCGGCTCCAGTTCGCTGACCCCAGGATATGGCAGTTTGGGCGCTAGCGAAAACCTTTTAACCTTGATTTGGCCCACCTTTCCCCAGCATTCCGGTCCATCAAGACTCTCGCAGGATTAGCGTCGAAATCTGTGGCGGGAAATGTTGCGGAAAACACAACCCCGCACAAGCACACACTCCCAACGGATCACCACCGGAATGTTTGCGCAGAGCAGCGGCCACAACAAAAACACCAAAACCCATAAATCGACCACCGACGAGTGGTTCATCTAACATCATCGCGCGGGCGCGCGCGCACTGAACCAACACAAATGGGATTCGGTTTTCAACTAATTAATTGTTTCTTAATCACGCACATCCCACCCCTAGCGTACTGCTTCCAACGGGCAACATATTCCAAAAACATTGTCCTCGAACCTCAACATTTCAATCGCAGGAGGATTATCGTGTCACGCAACATCACAAAGTATGCTTCGAAACCCTCGTGGCGGGGGCTTTTAAGTTGAGATTTCAGCGAGGACGATGGTTCTGTTCGATCCCGAGTGATTATCCCGCATGTTCACTGTACTCGCTTGAGTTGATAGAGCAACAGAGGGAGAGAGAGATGCAAATGTATAAACCTTCTGCTGCAAACTCCAACTTCACACACAACGCGGTACACAAGTCCATTATCCGCTCAGAAAAACACCCAAAAAACACATCCACACATACAATAATCCCAAACCCCCACCTTTTCACTCACGGAAAATGGAAACACACGTTATGATAAGGGCGCGTAGGACTAGCATCACCACAATGGTACAGCAGAACGATGGCGTTCATGGCGATGGGATGGCAGTCTCTTGTTGAAGGAGTTGACCACCACCCCGGGGGCGAACGGGAATCCAGGTTTGCTCAATCGGAAAGAATGTAATCCGGTCGCTCAAGCCCGCCTCTCAAAAGCCGACCTCAAAACAGTGGCACACAGCACCCATCCCCTTCTCTTTCAAAGTCAATTTACTCCACAAATTGAAATCGCGCGCTATATGCCCACGGGGCCAGGGGACACCGACCGACCGACCGACCGTAGTTGTATCGTAGCGGATGAATCCTTCGCGCTTCAATTAAACAGCGTCGAGGGCGCCTGAAGTTGCCGTTACTGCTGCTTTTGGCGTTTTGTTCAGAGTTGCCACATCCAGCGAGCGAGAGAGAGAGAGAGATTTCGGTATCCGCCCCGGTGTGGCAGCCAACGTGTGAGTCGTCTGGCCAGATGGCCAGAGGGATGCGAACGGATTCGTAATTCCTACGCGATTTCATTAAAGGCTTACGGTCGTGCCGACATCCGGTCTGCTGTGCAGTGCTCCGGAGCGTCCAGTCCTGTCTGAACCGTGGTCAGTTACAACAAGTTCGTCAGCCGAGGGGGTTTTCCGTGTGTGCTACAGTGTCGTGAGGTGGATGGATTTGAATGAAAATTGAAATTGTCAGCGTTTGCACTGAAGCGGAAAACTCGCTCATAACTCGGATGGTTGCTGTTGAGGTCCTCGATGGACCTGGAAGACTTGCAGAATACACAACCGAATGAAGAGGATCCCTTCGCAGTCGTGTGAATGAAGTGTCGCTCCGAGATAAGTAAGTTCCCTTTCGCCATCCTTAACCAATAAACGATTACAGAGCGAGTATCCCTCTTCTCCACTCGATCCCTAACAGCAAATACAATGCCGGACACAAGCGCAAGAAAGACATCAAGGAGATTTGATTAAAAATTATGCAAAAGTGATCATCGAGAAAAGTGGAACCCCAAGGTACAGGCACCAGATCTTCTGTCAACATAAACAAGGCATCTCGAGGAGCGAGGCGATCGAGCAAGCCATCTTCATCAGCGCCATAGCCTAGACTATAATCATATTCGGCCATATACCATTTCGCTACTCGTCCATTGGACAACCAAGAGCAGAGTACTCCATCAAGATTGGATCCGGTCCACACAGTGATGTCCTCACAGCATGTGCGGCCTCCACTCCAGCAAGTTCAATAGTTCCTCCGGAGCCAACAACTCGGTTACATCACACACTCCTTGTCTCTTCCACTCCACAACACCAATACCCCTGGATTGCAAATAAAAATCCATCATAACCACAGCGTACGTCCCTGAGACGTGACGAGGCAATGAGGATCCCCACCAAGACCAGGACCCAAAGGGCCGGAAGAAATGCATTGGCCATTGGGCGAGACTTTGAAGAAAGTATCAGCCGTGATGATGATGATGGCTTTGGGGTATTGGGGGAAGGGGTGATGCAATGGTAAACATAACAACAACCGCATGCACTCCCCGGACATACACCGACCGAGAGAGTCCAGTTTGTGTGAAGAGCTACACTTCAACAGCAGCAACAGAAGCAAAGCGCTTGTGACGCCTGTGGTTTCCCTCTAGGGGCCCAGCTAGAGACAGAGCAACATAACTGCTTACCGGAAGCCCTTTTAACAAGGGATGAAAAGGAGAGAGAGAGAGAGAGAGAGAGAGAGAGAGGGAGAGAAAAGGAGCAAAACGTTGTACGACGACGACGACAGGGGCGTTTAGGTGGGTGCTTGGAGGTGTTAGATTACGAAACTATGATACGATGATGACCGGTGCGGAAGAAGCACACACCCAAACACACACACCAACACACACCCCAAGGGCCGGAAGTACATAGTTTTGCTCTTTACTCAATGATTGAATTGGTTCGGTTTGTCCGTATACCGGGGGAGAGTTGTCCACCCTCCGCCCTTGCTTCAACCCCTTCTGCTCGACCGGCAACCACCAGGTCCTTTCGGGGTCGTCCTTTTCTCTTTGCCTTTTGCTTCAGTTTTTTTTCCCTTCTGCCTTTTATTTGTTTCGACGCGTCCCTTCTCTCTTCCGAAACGGATGAACGGAAGGCCGACGTGGAACCCTTTTGGGAGGATTGAGACAGCCACGAGCGCACGAGCGAGAGAAAGGGAGCACAGGGAGTAAAAACAAGGGTTGCCCTGGGAAGGAATTAGAAAGTGAGATCCTGTGTCCATGTTCACGTGTTTCCATGTGGGGGCTAGCAACCACTTCAGGACACGTACCGACCTCTGGCTCACGTCTCGCTCCGTCCGGAATGACCTCACGTTCGGTCGGACTCTCTCTCTCCATGTCCTCATCTCAACTTAATTCACTTCGAAAGTGTTCAATCCTGGTGATTGGTGAACCCCTTCGGTAGGACCCTTATCCAAAGGGGGTGGGGGGGGGGGGGGGAGGTGAGGAAAAAGTGAGAGTCAATAACGAACGAACGAGAGACGGAGATGTGTTTGGAGTGGTCGATACACCAAACCCTCACGGGTGAAGGAGAACTTGGAATACTTGTGGCAGCAGATTCTTCAAAAGTTTTGATGAAATGCTGGCCAGGATTCCAGGCAAATCGGAACTCGGAAGGTTGTGTAACGGAGCAATAATGCAACCGAGCAAACTTTAACTCTCTCTGTATCTCTCTCCGTTCCTGTAACATTCTCTATGCTAATAGGTTGACCATAGTCTTCGTAAATCCCTCGAAGATGTTACGCTTTCAGTCTAATGCATGTTCATAGAAAAGAAAACTTTTGTGGCTCTACTTTTGTGCTAAAGGAACATCATCGCTAACTCCATTATACGCTCCCAACTATGCTGCGTACACAAAATTCCGGAAAAGTTTACCTCAAACCTAATGATGCTAATGAAACAGTGTACTGTACGTCGATCGGTAACCAATCAATTCAGGATCCAGATGGAAACTACGCAGAGCTACAAGCTTCCTCCCCAAAACCACCACTTTAAGGGGTATAAACCCGTCCCCTAAAACCCAATACTCTGTAAACCCAGCCACAAAGACACGTCATCATCGTCGCGTCGCTTTAATGGAGTCACACCCGCAAACGTCGCAATGCACGTGCCGTGGGAGTGGCGTACGAGTTGCGAGCAAACACACAACAGCAGCAATCGACGAAACAATCGACCAAACTACTGATTATAAAACATAATCGTAAGCTCATTTATAGCAACCACCACCCGACTCCCTCGCCTCATGCAAACTGCACACCTTCCCGAAAACTCCTTCCCGTCCTTGTTTGCATTCGCTCGAAGAGCATTGAGTCGTCGTCTGAGCGGCCACGCGAAGCGAAGGAGAGCTTCGAGCTGAGCTTCGTTACAATTTAGATGTTGCCCGGCATTCCGCACACAACATACACAGAGAGAGAGAGAGGGAGAGAAAGAGAGAGAGAGAGAGAGAAGTCGTGAGGAGGGAGAGGAGAGTTGGCAGCCCGCGAATGGCTTCACCTTGCCGATGCCTCGAAGGTGCCCTCCGTGCAGGGCCACCGCACGGA
>NC_064878.1:7990000-7995000 GCF_943734665.1 Anopheles aquasalis | reverse complement strand
CGTACGGTGATGTTACGCTCGAATGCCCTCGCGACAAGTCACGTGGAACTGCGCCAGGTGGCGTGGCGGTGGTGGTGGTGGCGGTTGTGGTAATGAGCATGTTTACACACTACCGAGACACACACAGCGCACAACGCGGTTCTAATTCTGACAGTTACAACCGCACCCGACGAAACCGTGAGGGAAAAACTCGATGTCAAGCGCACCGCGCGAAACGCAAACGGAAGAACTGCTTCCAGATGCCGATAACTGCAATAAAGTGTGCTGTCTGCAGTACACCGACAACCGACCGACCGACCGACCACTCAATCATGTTGCCGATGGCGTACGGTATGTGAGGCCGGCGATACCAATGATTAATGATGCTCCCGGGGTTGGATGTGTGTTTGATGTAATTATCAAACTCCCTGTTTCTGTTGCTGGGCACATGCTGCTGGGCTTACCCCCCGGGTGCTTGAAGGTGGCGGTTAATGAAGTTACTTACAGCCGCAGCCACAGCGACAGCCACTGCTCAGCGAACGGCCTTACCAAAACAAGCGAATGTGATGATGAGCGACAGATGATGAGCCGGCTGTCACAGCCCATAAACTCACCGAAGCGCGCAACACTCACCAGCCAGACTGCTAAGTTGCTGTTATGATCACACGTTGCTGACGTTTCTAATCACTTCACCCCATCCAGCGATTGTGCGATTTGATTAGAACGTCTGCCTGCTCTGCTAATCTGGGGAGCGATTTGGACATTTTCAATTAGAACCATCATCGAGAGCTCATTTGTCGGCAATAAAACGCGTGATTTTTGTGTTGAACACATTAGCAGAGGTAGAAAACAATGTAAACTTGCACAAGCACCACGCATGACCGCCTTTTGAAAGAAAAAATGCATTCCCGGTTGTTCTCCAGTTCCCGGTGAGACACTTTGTCAAGCGAGTGACAGTCAACAGCATGTTCTATGTGGCTAGATGTCCTGCACATTCCGGAATGGGAAGCAACCAAAACGAGCGTGTAATGAAATCGAGACAGCGACTGCCATTGATCCTTCTGCTTTTGCTATCTAGCCTGGCTGGCTGATCCTTGATTCGTTACCACGAATCCGGTGCATCGGGGCGTAGCTATACAGCTCTAACACAAATCCGAATCCGGACAAGGATTGGCCGCAAAGCAGCAGCAGCATCAGAGGCAACTAATCGACCGAATAGAACCGGAACCGGAAACGAATGTTGGCTCCTCATCCTCTGCGGGTGTTTTCCACCATCTTTTTTATCCCATTTTGCTCTTATCCAGACCAGAGGGCCAGAGATTTCCTTTTCGTCCGGGATTGATGGTGTGGCGTAACTATGGAACGAGTTCCGTTCGTCCGGGCATCGGCAGAAGGCCTGCTACTGAAGCACCACCGGGAGAGCGAGTGCGCTTTGATGTGGTTGCACATCGAAACGGGAGCCCATTCCTTCGGTCGGTCGGTCGGTCGGTGCCCCCTGGAAAAGCCGCTGTCAGACGGGAACATGGCAAGGCGGAAACCATGTCAAAAGTCGATTGTTCGAGCCGGTGCATCCTTCGCTTTCTCCCGGCTCTTCAGGCAACTCCAGGGCTCCAGGGCGCAATGGGAATGGGATGAACAGAGAAGAAAAAAAAATCCCATGAAACCGGGGCGCGAAGCACAATCCTTTGCACCCTTCCCTCCCGGGAGCGCAAGTTTTTTTTTCTTCTTTTTTCTTTTTTTTGAAAACGGATTTTCCATTCCAAAAAAAAAAACAAAAAAGGAGGATGTTCCCTACCGTCGGCACAAGCATAGGGAACATCTTTGAAGTGCAGCATGGTAGAGTTTCACCCAGACAAAAACTGGTAAAAGAAAAAATAGAAACAAGCACCCTGACAGCCCTGTTTCTGTGTTGTTTCGCTGGCGCGTGGGAAATGGTGTTCCGCAACATCGCATTTTACACACAACCGAGGAATGGAGAGTTGGCGAGGTCAATGGTATTAAAGTGAAATGGAATCAGTCTTTTCAACTTAAAGCTAATGCTGTCAGCGTTGAGTGATGCACACTTTGGCAAACAAGCTCGAATCAGTTGATTAGCGCCATGACATCAGCAACACATCTTCAAAAAGGGGAAGCAGCACGCACTCCCTCCCCCCATACACCTTCCAACATCGTGGTGAGATCGTGTTATCGGACTAAAGTCGAGGTCACCCCGCTTGTCGGAAGTTCTGACAGGCAGCACACTCCGAAGCACGAGACGGACGGACGGGCAGGACAGGAGAGCTGACAAACACCATGCGAGCAATCCCTGTCGCACTTCACACTCAACGCAACACGAGCCCAACACCGCCTTAGGGCGACCAGCGGAGAGCGCTGGCTGGCCATTGTGACGGCGAGCGGAATGTAAACTTTTCTACCAAACCATTTTCCAAGACACACAACAACAACAACCACAGTAGCAACATACGTCGCCAGAAGGCTCCACGCGGTGCGTCGAGCTAGCCAGAGCATTAGTGAACAGCAACAAGAACAACGGCAGGACGCGAACACGAAACACCGAAGAAAAAGAAGGTCAGTGGCAGTTCACCCGCCCAGGTGGTATGGAGCGAAATGGAACAAAATAAAAGGAAAAAAAGCCCATAAAAGGGGCGGGACACCAACACACAGGACGAATGTCATAATTCATGCTGGAGACACCCGGGCGGACGGGACCGGTGGGTAGTGCCGGGCATACAAGCAATGCGTTTACCAGCGCGTCAGGGGTCTGGCCTCGGAAAAAATGTTCTCGGAAGTCAGCGCACTCGATGGAGGTGCCTGGTGCCCGGTGAGACGAGCTGACGGTATGTGTTTGAGTGTGTGTTGGTGGGTGATTGTTCCATCGCCCGAAGCCATAACCTCTGTTACACGCTCTGCGGTGCTGCTATCGGTCGCTGTTCCATCTCCTTCAACCGCATTTCTCCTCGCACCGCGAGCCCGCCACGGGGGGTGGTTGAAGCGATTCGCAAAGCGACAACAACATAACAACAGCGCCACCACCGCTGGTGACGGCGAGACACTAACAGGGCGCAACAGCATCAGGTTGATGTCTTTTGTGTTTTGTCCTTCTCGCCTTTCTCTTTCTCTCTCTCGTGGAATCGACATGATAACCATACGACATCCATATCCCAGGAAGTCACTCGTCGCCTCGGGCACCACGACACCACCGATGGAACAGAATGGAAGGAATTTCCGGTTCCGGACGACGGCAGTGGTTGGCACAAGATAAAGATGCAAAATGGGTGATCAGCGAGCGGGCGAGCGCATTAAGGATCCGGGGGCTTAAGGGTGAGGAGGAGCAGGAGGAAGGGATTGAGGCACCTCACCGGCAGTGACACATATGCGAGTGTGCGTGCGTGTGCTGGCATCCTGATGCAGATCCTTATCTGCTTGTCAAGCACACAACAGCACACTGCTGCTTCGTTGGTTGAAGTGTGCGCCAACTCCCTGGTAACAAGTTCTCCAGGAAAGGTCCTGCCAGAGAGAGAGAGAGAGCGGACGGTCTGGTCTGTGTCGTGACAGAATGGCATAACGGTCGAAGCAACCAACCAAGCAGTTCCGCAAAAGCACAAAAAGGATATTAAAACTCTTAACAACGTTTCCCTGCCCGTCTTTTGCTGCGACCCAGGTGAAAGTGACTGACCTGTGTAGCACACAGCCACGTGTATGCGTTCCAGGGACTTGTGTGGGTTTTATTATCCGTGATTTTTGCTGCTTTTCCCGCTACCGACGTGACGTGACGGTGGCTTGTTATTATTATTTATAACCCGAAGGCCTCGGTGCACAGCGCACTCGGGAGGAGAGGGAAAATCGTACTACAAGAGAGCGAGACCCATTACTTCTCACCCATTTATGCCTTTCTGCGTAGACCCAAGCCTACGAGGCCGTACCAGGGATGTAACGTCGAGGACACGGGTGGTTACACGGTTCGCTACGTCCGTACCGCGCCGCGACGCCCTCTTGACGTGGTAATTGCGAAACAAAGCCCCACGGAGCTGGCCAGGACGGAGCGGTGAGTGAAGAAAAGGACTTTTCACACCCGGAAGTAGCTGTGTGGCGCCACACGCCACCAAGAAGCGAAGCTCGTTTGCTAGGCTAACGAGGCGCCGGAGCGTATGCGGTGGTGGTGCATAATCTTAGCCCGCAAGTCCGTGTGCAAAGGCTTTCGCTTGTTGTGCCGTGATTTAATGATATTGTTCATGATTTAATGGAGGGCACTCGCCCGGTGCTCGCCTGCTCTTATTTTACTTGAGGAAAAGTGAAGAACCTCTTCTGCGTAAACGATTTTGCAAATGAAGAGAATCAAGAGAAGAGTGACATGGGCACTAGTGTTCCTTACTGCTGCTTCGATAATTTGTCCTATTCGTCAGAAAAGTTGAAATATTCCTCCAACACCTGGTCAACGGGGGCACTGCGTTCAAGGAAGTAGTTCCAAGAACGGGATAAGGGAGTCAAAGCCATCAAAGGACACCCGAAAAGTCTCCGAACCGTCCCCCGTTCGAGTCTGGTCAGCCACACCGAGAAATCACTTACCAATTATGTCCTCGAGGGTAGATTGGATTGAAAACTGGCAACCGGCCCTGTGTCCCTTGGGCTGGTGATGCTGATCTGAACAGCCGCCACGGTGCCAGTAGCCAGTAGCACTCTGGGATCCAACTGGGAATTGGGTGGAACCGAACACGAGAACAACCGAACGTCACGAACGACGAATGCTGAACTCGAATGGTCGACTACCAGCAATCCGTAACCGTAACCACCGTGTGCCAGTTGGAGACCGACTGGATCGAGAGCTGATTTTCATTTGCACATCCAGACCACCACCCGCATCACCTCCACTCTCTCTCTTTCTTCTCCTTTCACGCATTCAATGCTCAATTTCATTTGCAATCGCCAATGTGGCGGAGCGAACGGTCAAATGTGTACCCAGAGAACACTGAGTTCCATCGTCGTCGTCATCACCATCCATGGCAGTTCCCGGGGGCAACAAC
>NC_064878.1:7980000-7985000 GCF_943734665.1 Anopheles aquasalis | reverse complement strand
TACCACGATCCTGATCCTGAGGCCGAAGCGCCGATGCCGTTCGCGTCTAAGCCTCGTTTAGCTGTTTGCGGGGGAGGGTTGGGGTGATTTATATGTTTGGTCCTGACGGCGAGGTGGTTGTAATTTGTCCCTCTCCTTCCTCACTATACACCTCCTCCAGGAACGCAATGATTCGAATCGGTAGGGAAAATGGTATTTTTAACAGCCCAAACAACGGCGTGTGCGTGTATTGTTTTATTGTTTTTTTGTTGTCCGTGTTTGGTGTCATAAAACCCACCATCGCTACCTTCCCATTAAAAACCGAATATGAATATGTTTCGTTTTCGTTGTCGCGCACTTTCAAACATTTTGTCGACCAATCACCAACAGCCCCAATCATCGCATCGAATGTGACTCAAGATGAATCCCGGGGTCATTAGCGAAAGCGATCATCATCACAGAAGAACACACGCGAGGCACACGGGGTTTCAATCGCAATGCTCAATCAACAACCAGGGACACAACAACAAAACAAGCGAAAAAAAAGAAACTAAAAACTAAACAGCGAGCTGAAAGGATGTTTGCAAACATTCTCTCCTCGCACTCTGGATGGCTGCATCCACCGGACACTAATCGTCGCACATCCTTTGAAACATTAATCCTTTGCTTCGCCTCTCTCTCAACTCTCTCTCTCTGCACTGCACCATTGCCTTATCAATAGCCAAGCGCGAAGCACCATCAATGTCACAAACAGAGGCAGACAGCCACATCGGGCCACCGCGGGCATCGGGCTCGCAACCTCGATTTGGTCAAACGAGCAGAAAAGTGCTGATTTAGTTTTTCCGGCTCCAGCTACGGCTCCAGCTATGATGCAACGGCGCGACGACCGGTATCACGTCGTCACGGTTCGCTGGAGGCACCATCAGCAGCACCAGTAGCACCAGGGCGCGCTGCTCAGACACATGTGAACCAACAGAAACATGTGCTTCCACCCCAATATACTCCCCCCCGTGTGTGCAAGCATGTTGCATCGATAGCGCTCGGATGGCGCTCAAGTGGTGATGGTGCTGCTACTGATCGATGTTTGCATCGGAGAGCGGATTGGGTGGTGCATCACTTCTCTCTGCTCGCCGACGACGTGGCGGTCACCAGCTGTTGACCGAGAGTTGTATTTTTAATTAAGTTCAATTAAGAAAGTTCAACTGCATGAGGCACCACCACTAGGTTTTGTATGTGCTTCACTGTGCACTTTCACTCTACAAACGACGGAAGCCACTCGAATGCGAGTGCCGGCTTTTCCGATTTTTCCTCAGTTTATCCTGTGTTCCAGGCTGGCGTGCTGGAGTGTGATTTAGAATTTCGATATCGGCACACGGTGCTGTGGCTCCTCCTTTTGCATAGTTTATCAAATGAATCCGGCCGGCTCCATCTGTTCGTTCGTTCGTTCTATACGTTGACCTCATTCTTTTTGACCTCCAGTGTTCTGTCTACCGTCAGATTGACTCATCACCCGGCCCAGGTCGTTGATTGTCTTCCCCACGAAATGATAGTCTCGGCCGGGCCGGTGTTTCGATGAAAAACAATACGCAAAAAAAGAGGGGAAAATCACAATGACCAGAACCGAGAGAGAACGCCGAACGCGGCTTGGTTTTTGCGTCAGTCAGTGACCAGTGGCGGTCTGGACCTGGGCATAAACTATGATTAAGCTCTTTAAAACCATGATCTCATCGACATCGACGACGACGGTGCCGACCCAAACGGTAATGATAAAGCGACAAAAGGTGGCGGCTACGTGGGCGCGGCCCACCCGTTCGACCACGCGCAATGCTGCTGCTGGTGGTGGTCTGTAATTTTCCCATTCTGGGCCAATTACCTACTGCACCATTGCAGTGACTGGTGGTGGTGGTGATGGTGGACCGAAAATAAACATCAACAACGATCTGGAAAGCGGGGCATTGCATTACCATAACCGCAGCAGCTCGTGCTCCACTCTTGTGTCGCTCTTGCGTTCTGATGCTACTGCTGCCTTTGGCAAAGAGTGGTGGATGTTGCGTCGAATGTCGATTTTTAATGTCTTTGAAATCAGCGCACCAACATGCCAATGATCATTAACCAACTCGCTCAATTGCGCAATGGGGCTGCATATATACTCGACCAAGTAATTTAATACTCGGGAAGACACATCACCCGTTTGTGTTGCGCCGAATGTTTAGAAATGCTCTAGAAGGCACATCGAAAGGCGCATCGAATCTGTGGCTCCCGTGTCTTGGACAGAGTTGCTGCGGGCACAAAGTGGGTTAGGTTTTGTTTGCTCAAATAGACACAGCATATGGTCCATATGGATCCGCCCGTGCCTTGGAAGGAAAGGTGTTTAAATCATCTCACCACCACCAGCACCAGCACCAGCTACTGGTGAGCAACAGCAGCAGCAGCAGCAGCTGTAGCACATGTAGCTACATCCTGCTTATTTGCTCATCGATCATCGCAGCTTTGTAATCAAGCGCTACTAGTAACGGTACTAGCAACAGCACCAGACCAGCATTGCAAGTGCTTCAACTAAGCTGTGCTTCGATTTGCTAAACCCTGGAGCTGCTGCTGCTGCGGCCACTTTGAATAATTAGCTAAATGAAGTCCGCCATTCGGGGAGAACATTTCGTATTCTTCGGCAAACAACTCACAGAGACAGAGAGATTGCCACTCAGCGACTGAAGGAGAGTGGGGCATGTACTGAGGTTCTAAGAACAGACAAGCTACAGACACAAAAAAAAGAAGAAATAGACAAAACGGCATCCCCAGCACTTTCGTAATCCAATCGGTAAACTCTCCAGCACTCGAGCACTAGAGCGACGCAGCCTAGAGCGCGCCCTCAAGAGACCAGCCAGCCAGCCAGCTACCACTCGAACCACTTCCAACCCTGGGCCTTTTGCAAGGATGCCACCATCATCTCCGCCTCTTCCTCCAGGGCCCCTGCCACGTAAATATTGTGTTAATAATTTGTAATTGAGCGACCATGACGACGCACACTACGCTCGGAAGCGCTCATTCAATCCACAACAGAGATCTTGGTGAGATCGTCCCCTTCGCGGGGTGTACGTGTGCGTGCGTATGTTTGCTCGTGTGCGTGCGTATACGCGTGGGATGATCGATCGGCAGAGAAGGCCCCTTCCTAAAGGGGGTGGAAATAAAATGCAAATATTTACTCCATTCATAAACATCTCCTGCGGAACCGGGAGCCGGGTTTTATGGTGAATGCTGGTGGCTGCTCTGTTCGCCACCCTCCACCCCCACAGAATGTTGCCAAGGTCCCAGGATCCCGGTTTCCCTTTCCTTCGCACCCGCAAAGGGAGCTCATCTTCGATCAAATCTGCGCGTTCGCGACAAGCATTTCCAATTATCGTCTCTAGGACAGTGTCGCCAACCCAACTCACACACCCTTGCACATTCGTCTTCGTCACCCCTCGGACGTGGACGCAGCTCAGCAACAACAACACTAGCACCAGCCGGAGCAGCTGTAGAGCTTCATTAAAACACAAAAAACCCCTGGCGCAATAGCCGGACCATCGGTGGACCAACAGAAACGAACCGTCACTAATGGATTCGGTTGGCGTTTGGGGTGCCTAAGAGATGAGGGAGGGGGTGAAATTTTCGCTTCCAACTTCTTTTTTCCTACCACCAAACCAGTGCGTGAATCAGTTCAGCGCGTGCGGTACCGATTCCGTGTGCACTGCAGCTACGAAGGACGCCAACCCTCATTAATCCCGGTCAGAGCGGCCGGTTCTTGCCTAGGCCACTGGCCACCCCTCTGCGGCTCTGTTGCTGCACCCCCCTCGCTGGGTGCATCCTCATTAGAGACGATGCACTAATTTTGCAATTCATTAACACACACGTCAGCGCATCCTTTGCGTGCGTGCGTGCAGTTCGGGGTGGGAGGGTTGCCCAATTGGGGTGCCAAACCGCCCCTCAGGGTGCAGTTTGTAAATTATTTTTAATAATTGCGCACCACCACCACCACCACCAGCAGGCTTCAGTGAGCGTGCACGCAGGAAATGCCTTTTCTTTAAATAAATAGAAAACGCATTCGCATTTGAAGTGCTCCCCCCCAAGTGGAGTAGAGGGTGAAAATGTGGCTACATCACATGCATCCCTTAGGTTTCTTAAACGCGTAGTAGTGTGCATTATCTGCCGTAACTTGTGTGTGAAGGTTATGTTTTTAATGAATTATTGATTAAACATTTCATAAAACACACACCCAGAGGGAGCCTCGAAACAGACGCCGAGAGAATGAATGGCGAACAATAAGGAAGACATTGGTTGTATATCGTTTCCATTTGAAAGGCGTCCGTTGCTACCACCTACAACCACCTACTCTCGGCTGTTACAATGACCGTGCACAATACACACGCGAGAGGGAGGCGTGCCGACAGGTCAAGGTTGCCTTTCCAGCCCCCCGCCCCCCCCCCCCCCCCCCCCCTCGCCCAGTTGACCGTTTCTTCTGGTTACAATCTGGCGCAAAAGGCCCGTGACATAACGTGGCGGCGACTACGACCGAACAAGCTAACAATTAACCATTGTGTGTGCCTTACCCTCCCACACTCTCTCCCACACATGTTGCTGCTGGGAAGCATGAGAGACATATGTGTCTTGGCTGGACCGTCCTCCACGCTCCAAAGCCGGATGCGGTCGTTGAATGCGGCAAAGAAGCGATCTTAAGCGCGCGACCGAACGGAGAGCCGATAACTAATTACATCCCTGGTGCTCGAGCGCCCGTTCCTCCTTTTTGTGCTGAAGACGGAGTGTTCTCACAAAGTTGTGGCCCTCGCTGCTCCACCGTCTCCTTCCTCTGCTATCATCTAATAAACTGCAAAGGCCCTCGAATGACCACCGAATGGCGCACCGGAATGGTGTACCGGATGGATTCACCGAAGGCAAAGGCCGAATGTCTTTGCGAAAGAACGAACGCAACAGCAGCAGCAGCTCGCGTACCGTAGCGAGGGTGCTCCAATCACCCGGAAAATAAATTG
>NC_064878.1:7917500-7970000 GCF_943734665.1 Anopheles aquasalis | reverse complement strand
TCCAGCGATACTCCACCGACGCACGACCTGGCTGCCTTCTGACCTAGACAACGGCGCGAGCGACCGAGAACCGGTATCGAACGGGCGTGCTGCTGTCCCTTTTGTGCTACTTTACTGCTCGCTCTCCATTCTAACCCACAAAAAGGTCACAAAAGGGTGGCGCCAGGCGGGAGGGGGTGTAAGGCGATAAGTCACGAGATGCCACACTTTTCCACCTCCATCCATGGCTCCAGCTCTAATTCTCGAGCCTCGAGACGAGGAAGTTGTCATCCAGTACAGCAAATGAACCGTTTTCAAACTCCAGTCCAGCTACTCGCACTCCAGCGAACAAAGCGAACGGCGAACGAGTGCGATTTCACTGACCTTTCACTCCCAGGAGACTCCCTGGAGGATAGGAGAGTGCGGAGGTGGTAGCAGCAGCCTGGCGCAGTTCACGCCTCACGAGTTTTCTGTAGCAGCATCACCGCAGCACCAATTCATGGCGAGTGACGAGCTAACAACGAGCTACCGTTCCTTTAAAGGAGCACCTCACTCAGCTGTTTACTGGTCCACGGATTTCGTCAGAACCGGACAGTTAACGGGCTCCTGAATCGTCTGCTGGATGCTGCACCACAGCAACTCCTTCACTGACGAATGCTTATGCTCTGCACTTCTGCGTTGAACGAAAGTGGAACGCAAAAACAGAGAAAAACAAACTTTTTACGCTGCTCCTGGCACCAAAGTCTGAACTGATACACGAAAGAACAAAGCAAAAACAATCCACCGCAGCACCAGCCCAGCACAACATGGACGTCGTGAAAAAACGTCGAAACAAATCTTGTTCTTGCCCTTCGTCGACCATTCGTTCGCAGCGCAGCGCAGCGATTTCGTTTTCCATTTGCGAGCTTAAATTGATTTATGCTGGGATTTAGTTTCATCGAAACAAATTGATAGCGAAACGGGCGGTGCCGCAGCTTCTGGCGCTGTTACTGCGCGACTGTGTCTGCGACTGCCACCCCATTGGGACTACCCTTATCATTTCAACCCTGCCACTTACTTCTCCTCTTCTAAAAAAGGGAAGAAGCGATGGTGAAAAATGAGAAAATACGGAATCCCCTTCTAAAATGGGATGGGAGGTCTGCAGAACTACCAGAGAGGAGAGGTAAGCACCGGAAGCCGGAACCAGCTTTTTGACCACCTCGCTCTCTCACACACCAAGAAGCTTCTCATTTGCATGTTATTACTTTGGGCCAAGCGCGAGCACACTATGCTGGTGATGATGATGATGATGATGATGATGGGGCTGCTTGGATTGCTCTGCAACGTTGCTAAGGATCGTTTCAGGGCTGCTGCTGTGTCGATGCAGCCCACGATGCCACAATGCTGCAGTTGAGTGTGAAAGTGGCTGTAAGACAACGGAACCCTCTCTCTGGTCTGGTCTAGTGCGGTCCCTATGTAACCTTCTGATGGTCCCTTTTGGGGCGGAAATGACTTTAAGAAAATTGCATCCTACAGTCCCGGTGGTCGGATTGTTGCATTGTTCCTTGGTGGGTGTTGCAACTGTTGAATAAATTAGTTTCAACTCCAACAGCAGCGGCAGCACGGAGCAACAAGGGTAAAGAAATCGTAGCTTAAAGATGCGCCATTTGGTGGCACAGCAATTCACACAACGTTCCACACAATAAAAAGGGAAGGAAGTTCTCGATGATAGTAGCCTAAATGCCCGACTGGGTGTCGAACCGGTCGAGTCCTTTTTTAATTAAACAAAACGGTACCAATTAGCATACCGAACGGTAACTGCTCCCTGAACTCCTGGAGAAGAGCTAACAGGGCATGGATGAAAACTCCACTTTTCTTTAGGTTTTTCTTCATCTCATACCCACTGTCTTGGCCAAAGATTCCATTAATCAACCCACGAAAAAAAAGGCAACCCCAAAGGCATTACGCAACACGACGATCCTCGTCTTCTTTTCCATTTTCCTGACTGACTGACACCCCGTACATGTAGCGCACGTGGGCGCGAACATGACATGCATGCAGAGACCCTGGTACCGCGCGGTGCAAAACAACTGATGGTCCGTGTGGTGGCACTTCAGAACCGTTGGTGGCACTCGAGTGCTCGCGAACCATCTTCATCGTCGTCGTACGCCAACGCGCGCGCCAACCGCCACGAAAGAAGTGTCTTCGTCTCGAGCGCTTCCGCCAAAGACAAGACACCCCCGGGGGAGGGGGGATAGGTTCCTCCCTCCCATTTGAGGACATTCACAGATCCTCGGGCCAGTCAGTCATGGGTGGGTTTAAATTTAGACCGGCACCGGGACTGTGCGCGGTGCGATGGACCAACGGAGAACCTTCCGACGCAATACCGCCACATCAAATGGGGGGGGGGGGGGGGGGATCCAGCGTTCTTCTGGTCGAACTGATCGGTCATATCCTCCTCCAGAAGAGGTTCATTAACCTTCCGGATTGGATAGAACAGACACACTCGTGTCGATGACTTTATCGAACATCATTGTCCAGCTACTCCTGTCGAAAAAGCTGACCTGGCGTCAAGTTACGAAACTTAACACCTTCCCGAGGTGGCTGGACACGACTCCTTACAAGTACACAGTCCTACTGACTGGTCACCTATCATCGCTTCCCCCTCAAAAAAAAACCCCCCAAGATTCTAGCCACACACAGAGTGAGTTCAATGACCCTCCAGTCTTCGAGTTTGAGTTCTTGGAAGACTCACTGAGGTCTGTACAAACACCCAACTGAACGAGGCTTCCAGTAGATGATGCAAGGCAGCCAGCTGTTCCGTTTGGAGTGATTCTGGGCGTGATCCGGTACGGTGACATGGCTGGCTACCATCGCTCCGGGTCCGTTACGGCGAAATACATCCCACGTGGTACCCAAAAGGGGACACCACTCGGTACTAGTTAATCGTTATGTTAATTTAGCTGACCATGTGGTGGCCACTGGCCGGAGTCAAACTCTAGTGAACGCTGTGCGCAGAGTTCGAAAACTGATCGATCGTTCGTGCGGTGGGGAGAAAGGTTATCCAAACTCTCCCAAACAATAACTTGATCTTCACTCTTCGTGTGCCTGTCTCCCTCCCTCTCTCTTTCTCAGTGTTTTGCTTTCGAAACACTGTTGCTCCAGTTAATCAGTCGTTCGATCGCTTGCTTGCGAACCACTTGGAACACAAATAGCTGATGATGATGATGCTGCTGGTGCTGGTGCCACGCGCAAACCGTACCATCGTTGCTCTGACACTCTCTCGCTCTCTGGGGCGAGTCGAGATGCGTGCGCGACAGCTGCGACCGGACAGCATCATCGTCAACGCGCGCGTTACTCGCCGCGATCACACGATGACGCAATTTCAAACTGAGCAGCCCCCTTCGAAGATCTTCAGGTTGTGCGCTGCTGCTGCTGCCGCCATTCCCTAAAGGCGCAGAGGGTGCGGGCGCGCGCCTGCGTATCGAATGTTCACTCTCTTGCTCGCTCTCTCTCCCTCTAGTGGATTGTGAGATGATCAGACGTCAAAACCGGGGTGGACCATTTGGGTCTTTACATGCGCTACATCGCTGTCGCTGTTGGCTTACCATATCCAGAGAGAGATTACAACCACCACCGAGCGGTGACTTTCGACGGCGACTTGTGTGTTGTGTACAGGAAATTGTGATTAGACCTTACGGTGTAGCTCGCTGGCGAGCGGTGGAGTGAGGAGGAGAAGCTTGTTTGCAATTTGTTATCGACATTATGCATCGACATGACGGTGGTACCACGTGTTACCACCAGGGGCCATTACAACACAACGCGGCCGACGGCCTTTTTTTTATCCATGTTAAGACCTTCGAGGTACAGCTCGATAAAGAGTGTTGGATTCGATAAAGAACGGAACAGAAGAATGGAATATGCGATAAGACTGGTTGCCAGTCGAGTTGATAAAGATATTAAGCCCCTTGGGTCTCGGTAAGTGAGTCCACAGACTTTGCGAATGTTGAGTGCTCCAGCAAGCAAGTTCTCCTTCACTTTAATTGCTTTTCCAACCGCGCGAAAAGGGGCACCTTCAACCCAGGCGCACTTTGCGATGACATTCGCGGTTCTCTGTGTGTCTTTCTCCCTCTCTCTCTCTTTCCCTGAAGCTAAACTCCCGCGCTAATGGATTGTTGCAAACATTGGCGATCGTTCAGGCCATGGGGCCCCGATCAGGCAGAAGCAGAAGCAGAAAAAAGAACAAAAGGCGAGTCTCCAGCAGCGTCCAAAGGCGGCGGCGTCCGGTGACTCGACTGGCTGCTGTTTGTTCCCAGCACATCGCAAGAGGGGTAGAGGGGAGCTAGGAGACCCGAGGGGTGGAGTTGAGATCATTTAGCCACGCACGCACGCACCATCTAGGGATGGAATAGAAACTCATCATCGGGGGGGCCACGAGCGAGCGTCTCTAGGATAGCGCGGACTCCGTCGTCAAAAGAGACACTTCGGGGCGGGTGCGGTGGCCGCAAAAGAAACAAAACATCTTCGCGCACCCACGTAACCGGGCCTGCGTGACTGGCCGCCGAATGACATTTCGTGTTTCGTGGCGCGTGGGAAGCCCTCTCCCCCTTTCCTTCTCTACCCCCCGGGACCCATGGCCACCATTGAATTCAAATTTGCCCAAAAAAAAATATTGTTTACTCCCGGCGTATGCGAGGGGATGACGAGTGAGACGACACCCTCCGTGTATGTAGGGCCATCAAGCGATTGAGTGAACGGAGAACGACGCACGAGACACGTCACCATCGTACAAACCGCCATACGCTGCACCAATGCGTGAATGACCTTTGCGGTGATCGAACACGAGGCGGCACCAACGATCACTTTGCACGCGGCATCAAGCGTCCATAAATGGCGCCTACAGAGCCAGGCGCCATGCCATGATGGACCACGGACCGCGGATTTAAGGCAACTCTCGGCAACTCCAGTGCCTGGTTTGAGATGAGAGAGTGTTTGTGAGTCTCTGTGGGGACCATTAGTGGGGTCCGCCCGCACAGGAAGCAGTGACCGCTGATCTCCGATCCGGATTGCAGCCGTCAGTAGCCATAAAAGGGGTTTATGGGGCCACAGAATCTGAGTCATTCTTCGGTCACTCCAGCGTTCGCGCTGCTTGCGATAAACAATGTAAATCAGAACAAGTTGCTGCCCGTTCTAATCGAGGCCCAGATGCAGATATCAACGTCGTGGAATACCCGGGAAAGCCAAGAACCTCGTACCACGTGTTCTGTGTCACCGATGGTAGGAAACAAATGGATTTCCCAGGCCACTGCGATACTGTTTTGCACAATTAAATCCTCTTCAACCGGGGGATGGAAGAAATAATGACAAAAACATACACGGACCACGAGCCCCCAGGGACTCACTCCCTGATCCCTGGCACAGCAGCAGATCCCATCGGCAAACACACGCCACCACGATTGCTTCTATCATTAAAGAGACACCCCGTGGCTGGATGCGGATGCACCCCATGTGCAGAGGGAGGTGGTGCGTAGCCCGGAAGGCCAGCATCATGTATCGTTCGCGAGTGCACTCGAGTGTTGCGTCACCGCGATGCACCACCATCGCTCCTGGCCTAGGGGGGTTGATGGAATGGGGTTGAGGGGTGAGCGCGCACAACACCGCAGCGAGCGATCATCTGCGATTATCGGGCCGGGAAAATCTTTTTAAAGCGATATGCTACAGTCAATTGAAAAGAACCGCCATCAACCACCATCATCCACATCATCATCATCATCGCCGTCAGCGTTGGTGGTGGTGACGATGAGCCTCTGTCCCTCTGGCGGGATCAAGGGATGGTCGGTACGGCACCCTCATTCGCTCGAACGGATGCAACGGAATCGATATATCGCCTCCAGGTGCACCACAACCTGTGCGCCGCTCGAATTCGAATAGAACTGGAACCCTCTCGGGGGTTGAAACTTTCACAAAACCACGCCACTAACCGTGTGTTCCCGAGCGCATTGCAACTACTGCAGCACCTTTCAACGTGGAAGTGTTGAGGAAAAGTGGCGTAGAAAAAGCCTTAAACACGTCGACGATTTACCTCACAACGTGAGCCAATGTGCCACGGGGAATCGAATGCCACTGCGCACGGCGCTAGCACAGGAAACTAGTTTCGCAATCAATTAGGTCCAGCACCTGGCGTGGCAGTGGAACTTTTGTGTTGGGAGTTCGAAATGTCATTCCAGCAGGAGCATTCCGTACGGGAGCATCCTAGTAGGCGCCACTGTCAACGAGACAAACAAGCAGCAAGCCAATCCGAGATCCAAGTATCCTGTTCCTGAGTTTAGGGACCAAGCAAACCAAGAATTCAACCGGCAATCCCGTAACCCGGGGACGGACCATGTGTCATGTCACAACGCTGTGTACGATACGCTATCCAATGTCACACATGGGAATGATGATCAGGCGAAGGCGAAGCCTACTACCACTACTTGGATGGACACCCCCTCCAATGGACTGTGCAGAGTGCCAGGGAATCCCCCGGTGGGGGGCGCTCGTATCCACCAAACTGCAAGAATCTGTCCGTACGTTCCCACCATTCACAGAGGAACAATGAAAAGCGAAATTGATAATCTTCGCACGTTCCGTACCGGTAGAGGAGCCATGGTGTGCCGTGCATACGTGCCCAGAGCGACTGTCGGAGGAATTAGACGCGTCGCGACGCGGCGACAGTCAGACAGTCGTCCTGCCTGCCTGCCTATGCCTTTACATCGCCAAATCTTACCAAATATTGAACTTCGAACAGTTCCAGCAAACCAGCCAGCCGCCCATTGCCCGTTGGGAGTTACCCAAGAACTAGACTGCAGCTGTAGACGATTGCAACTGCGGAAGGTATCGAGTATCGATTTAATGGCACAACAGCACCGTCGGTCGGTCGGTTGGTTGGTCGGTAGTTACCGTACACGCAAACTCAACGCAATCTCCGGTTAGGCTCCGGTTTAGAAGAACCGCAGAGGAGTCTATGGGGAATACCGGGGGAGGGAGGCGGCGGGAAACAAGTTTGACTTTAGTAACCGAAGCAGCAAGTCTTTACTTCGTACCGGCGCAAGTTCCAAACTCGAGCTCCAGTAACTTTCAACCGGCGGCAGCGGTGGCTTCGAAACACAACACGCGGAACCGAGGGTCCCGGGGACAGAAAGTGGATTCGAAATCGAGTCCAATGCTGCTAGCTGGCTGGCTAGTTGGGTGTGGGCGTCTCCTGAGCATGAGAGGCACCTTTCACGTCGAGGCGCGCCGCGAAATGTTTGTCTCTAGCGAGCGAGCGTGCGAGCGTTGCACCGTTCACCTACATAAACCGGCGGACTGCATGCCGTGCAGCCGTGCAGGTGAAACCAGTTCTCCGGTTCTACTGGGGTTGAGGTTTTTCGCTCGACTTCGCCCACGTGCAAGTAACGCCCGAGTGCGACGGTACATCATCAGCATCACAAACCAGGTAGAGAGCTGGTGGTAGATTGAGAGATCAGCGCCACCACGAGGACGGGATGATGACGACACCGACGATGGCGTCGACGTATTACTCTGTTCAACTAATGAACCATTTGTGAATCCTCCAAAGTGCTCCAAAGCCTCCTTCTTCTCCTGCTGCTGTCGTGCATCGAATCGCAATTGTTACGATTAACTAATACATCGGGCTCGATGAGAGCGTCTGACTGATTGACAGGCGATCCATTTGGAGACTGTCTGAATCTCAGAATCACGGTGCTCTTCCCCTATCACTCACCCTCCGAAAAGGTAGACAATGATCTGGTTTCATTCAATCAACTAATCTCTCAATTCGTGCTCGATTCGATCAGCGGCCATCGGCGGAATTGTCGGCTTTCTGAAGCCGGCACCAAACCTGACATCGAACCCTGTCCAAGAGGACGTCTCAGCTCGACAGAACTCTATTGTTGCACAACTGCACATCACCGCCGGCCGGCCTGACAGTCCGACAGTCCCGCTGGTTGATGGCGCAACGAGCAAACTCACAGCAGTAGACAAGTGGCCACATCAGCGCGCTTAAGTCCACAAACCACAACTCAGCCAATGTGCAAAGAGGGGTGCACTTACTTACCAGATGGACCCGGGGCTTTCAGCTGGTGAAACAATTGATTGAATGAGCCGCATAGACGACTGGACTGGACACAGATGGCGACGGAGAGGCACACAGTGGAGTCAAAACAAACTATCTCCTTTTGCCCCATGATGCACAATCAATGCTGCTACCGGAAGGAAGTAAAAACCGAGAATTCATCTCACCAATTGACAGATGAGACGGGAAGATTGGTTAAACCGGTTCAGTTTGTCAGGGCCAGATACCAGTCGGTCGTCAAACGGGCGATGTAATGCATTTCGGCAGCCCTTCTCTTCTCGAAGTGCATTCTGGGTGAATCCAGAGCGCACAGAGAGAGATTGATTGATCCATCCTTACTATTCATTTTCTGTCCTCAACCCATCAGATCAGATGGCTGCAATCGAGATCCGTTTGTGAGACGTGCCCCTCTCCAAGATACACTCCAGGGACAGTCTGGTAACAGTCTGGAGTTACAACAATGCGAAACCGATTCCCGAGCTTGTCCATTCTGGCTTCTCTGTCAACAGAATCCAGATGCTGGCATAACGTTTTTTCCCCCTTCATCGTTGGGAGAGAAAGAGAGTCGGAGACAACAGCAGCAGCAGCAGCAGCAGCACTAGACTGGACTTGAACAAAAAAAACTGAAGCTATGCAAGGCTGTGTACACTACTATCGTGGACCGGACCTGCGAGAAATGAAAGTCAGGAACGAACGCTGGGTCACCCAATGAAAGGCTGCGTGGGCTTACAACAAGCGCGAACAATATGGAACAGCCCGTAATCGCTACGGCAAACAGTCGCCATCCAAAGTCTAGGAAGAACTGTACCGCCGGTTACTACAGCTGGGAGCGAACGTCAGACCATCGTCGGCGCCACGGCGCGAGCGCGACGGAAATGTCGATAGGAAATGGCGTATAATTGTTCTGCCATTCTGGTTCACTTCGAGAACTCCGAGGACACACCGAGGGGGCGAGTGCATGATGATACGCCAAAAACCACCATCCACTACCATCGAGTTGGAAGCTAAGAGGAGAAGAAGGAGCAGGAGTGTCGCCGGATATGACGCCAGTCCAGACCGGAGAGAGACGAAGAGCAAATGAACTGTCTTGACTTTAGAGCTAAGCTCCTGGGCGTGCACCACCGGCCCACCAGTCGGTCGGTGGTGGACAATTGAATGGAGAAAGTTTGACGAACGGACTAGGCATTACCTACAGCGCTCGAGCGTCTCCTGCGACGGACCCAACGACGTTATCTTTCGTCATCGTCGTCGCCGCAATCACCCATCACTTCTGCCAACTCATCATCATCGTCATCATCCTCATCATCATTGGCTCCAAAGGGCAAGAATAGGTCCCCGGGTAGGTCCGGATCCTCAGCTCTTTTGTGTTCATTGCATGAATGGTGGAGAGAGCTCGCTAGGCCCAGGTAAGCTCAGTCAGTCGGTCCAGATGCAAACACAAATCACCAGCAACCAACCCCTCCGAGACCGATTGTCGCAAATCATCAACATTCTTCAGCATTAAATCTGGGTCGAGCACTAACAGCAGAAGGAGCAGATTCCTGCTCAACCCGGCCACCCGGTCATCCCGACAACTTGGCTCCATATTGTCCGACAGCAAATAGCTAGAGCGAACCACTTCAGGATCGGCCTCGCCCCGTCCTCGTCCCCGGTCGCCCTGGCGCAGTAGCTCAAGCATGAAAACATAAATTTGATTTTAAACGCAAACTTGCCCAGCCCAGACCACATTCAGGCCAGCATCCATTACCCCCGGTCCGGTCCCGGTCGGTCAGTCTGGGCCCTGGTGTTTACTGTTTCTGTGCAGCGGTTTCATCGGAGAGTTGCGCTGGCCTTCGGACGCACTGCAACTGTCAAAATGTTTATAATTTATAAACTCCGTCCACCGGAGCGTCAGCCGGAGTGGAGCGCGGCCACGGGTGCTGGTGGATCATGCTGGTGATCCTAGGCACTAGCACACTGCGGTCACCGGATGGCTGAATGGCTTTTCAAGAACCATTTAAATGATTAGCAGACGACAATTTGACGATGAACGGCCGACCATCGCGCCATTTTGTATGAGCAAAGTAGGCGTCGCCGACGCGACGATGACGTTTTGCGCGGTTTTTGCTCGAAGGATCAAGCCAGCAGCTGCTGCTGCTACTCCGAGAAGGTCATTAGAAGAACAATGAGCTGTAATCATTCTTTCTCATTCTTTCGAATGGCCATAAAGCAGGTCCTGCCGTGGACCTTTGTTTCCCCTTCACTTGAAGGCCAAAAAGAGGAGTCAGGAATGGGGAGAGTAACCGTTTGAAGTAGTCATTCTACTTCAAACAGGGACCCTTCACAGACCTTTCGACACAAACGATGACGACGACGACGACGACGACGAAATGAGTCAATCAATTCACGGCATCCGTTTTGCAGAACTACTACTCACCCAACAGTCACGCAAACACCCCACAAAACCTCATTTCCCCCCGTTCATTCAAAGGCGTCAAGCTCAAGGACCCTCTCTCAAGGAAGGGAGGTCCGAGCCTTGCAGCCAGCCACGCGGGCGCGTAAAACACTTCCAATTTGCGTGCAATCGTGTTTGATCGAGCGTGGCACCCTTTTCTAGGTGGCGCATTATGATGAGGTCAGGTCCCCTTCAGCGTCTTTCTCCGCTCTCTGCTGCTGATGCCAAACCGCGCGATCGTGCTCCCGCTCGTGCGGCTTGCAGTTTTTGGTCTATCACGAATCAAATTAATTTATGCAATACCACCACCACCCAGAGGTATCCGGTTGTGTTTGGCGCGGATTCAATGCAGTTAAATATGCGTTTGACCTTCGGAGCACGCACAGCACGGTGGAACCGGTTTTTTTTTCGTTCGTTCTTTCGGTTCGTTCCGTTCGCTTGCTGCAGATTGTAACCCGCGAATCCAGGCTGCATTTATAATTATTTGTTTTTGTTTCTCCACATCCGCAGAGATCCGCGGGTCTTGTTGTCGAAGCAAAAGAGCGCACATCCTACGGAGACACCCCCCAAAAAGCCCCCACATTTGGGGGGGCGGGCGATCAATTAAGAGCTTACGTCCCCGAGGTCACCCGGGAGAGGATTCGATGAGAGTCGCCGGCGAGATTGCAGACGTATTGTCGGCCATTAACGAGAAAGATGAGCATCTGGCACAAAACATAACAACCGAATGGGCGACGCCAGCAATCGACCACTCCACGTTCCGCGCCCACGACTGACCGTCCCCCCGACGGACAGGACCATAAATGGTGAGTGAACAACTCCTCCAGACACGCTTCTTCGCCTTGGTGTCTCTTGGTGGTTAGACATTGAATGGAGATTTCGTTTCACGCCGCTCGAGCACACAGGAAACACACCCAGGGCAGAGACGATCGCCACTAACAACCAACAACATAAATATCTGGAAAACGCATTTTATCGGCCACAGTAACGTGAGGAAGAGGCGATGAAGGCGATCGGAACCGAAAAGCGTCGCGCTCTTTCACTCCTTCAACGCACCGCGGTCAGCGCGTGGGCCACCGCCCCCTCTTTATTTATGCTGCACAAACGCTCGCGAGCATCAATCATTTCGGAAACTTATCTTCTGTGTTTCTGTGTGCGTAGGATGGTCCGTTGCAGTCGCGTTGAAAGCGAAATGCGTTTATTGTGGTGCGGCGATCATCGACAGACAGACAGGGCGCATAATGACTTGGGGCCGCAGTGTACCAGTGTGAATCATCAAGGAACCCACGCATCAAGTCACCGAACTGTACGCTTCGAACAGAAACAATAACACACTATATTGGCAAGGGACCATCGGGCAAGTGATAATTGAGGTCTCCGGACGGGGGTTGTAAAAAAAACGGGGGTGAAAATCCTTGAAGGACCATCCGGCTAAACAAAAAAACACAATCCAGCACCGGACAGTGAGCGACCGGTGCGATAAATGGCACGATCACGTTAAGGGTTCACGTGCGACTTGTGCTACAAGACAGACACCACCCCACCCCCCCAGATAGCTCCAGTAAGGGTGCAATTATACCTTGTCCTCTAAACTCTTTCGTGTCTCGATCATTTTGTGCGCGGCTTCTTGGACTTTTGATGTTCTGGAAAACAAACTCGAACCAACGGTCACACTGGCTCACACCGTGTACAAGAAAGGAATGGAAGGGGGAAGAGGCACCCATTAGCAATGAGGCATAAATTACCGGGAGCGCACATGTTGTGCAAACAGATCGTCGCCTGAGTTCTCCGATAACAACAACAGACAGAAACACACAACATTGCGACTGCAATAGCCAGGAATAGTATAGCCAGGGGGGGGGCGGGGATGCAAATCCGAGAAAATCGTCACCAGTCTGTCGATGGAACTACAAGCGATGTACGATCCGTAGACGGGCGCTTCTTCAGATTGCATTTATAGCGATGGCAATTAGAGATCCATTCCGTGCCAACATTGTATTCACTGCCTGTTAACCAGACACGTCTCACCGCCGCTGGACAGACTTTTCCGAAAACGCAAACCCGCAGCAGCGAAGGCCACCGGATGGAACACCAGCACCAGCACCAATGGCCGGTCCGTTGTCTCGAGACCAGTCACTAGCGCGATGCAATAATAAGCATTGTAAATGAAGGTAATTAAATTTGCATGAAAACATATTGAAAATATATGTTAATGCGTGGTGCTGGTGCTGGTGCCGGCCAGTGTTAGGTGATGCGGCACAGCGGCGGGGGTTTTGAAGGTCTGAAAAGCGTTGATGTGATTGCTTGCGCGCGATTTTCCGATGCCGCTTTTTCGAGGTCTGTCCCGCACTGTCATCAAGGTGGGAGTGTAGAGGGGAGTAGAGAGAGGTTGTACACCCTCCGCCGCTCTTCACCCGGTGGAAAAGTTGTTCCAAAACAAACGAACACACAGAAAGACACACACTATCCATTTGCCATTTGGGGAAACAATGGAACAAATCGCCCAACCGGACGAACAAACGCTGGCCGCCCATTATGGGGTGTTGGGAGAGGGTGGTGAGAGGGAGGTGCACGGGGGATTTTTCACAAGTTTTGCTCCCACACCATTCCCACCACCACGCAACATTTCGAACACCGCATTGCAATGGCCGTACGAGATCGCCATCGGTGGCGCCAAAACGCGTTTCCATGGAAATCGATCTTCCATTCATTGATTTTTGGCGTCGGCGACGGCGACCGCATGGCAGCATTCGGAACAACAACAGCTGGCTGACGCTGTGCTGTGCTGGTGCTGCGCCGCACCGCTCGCCATTTGCAAACTCTAATTGATTTTTAAATGTTACTTTGTGCCGGAATGGGTTTTTCGCAGCGGCAGCAGCATGCCACAGGATGCCCAGGAATCGATGTCAGGAGACAGGATGGTCGCTGCGGGAGTTCGATGAGCACGCAGCAGGCCACGCGCGCTCGGCCGCTCGTTCAATAAACACTTAAAACGGAAAGATATTGTGCAATTGTTTTACAACTTTTCCATCCAATTGGCAAACAATTATCATAACGGGGCCCCCCACGAGGACCGACCGTGTCATTGTGGCCGACAGAAGAATCGATCGGAAAGTCCTTACGGTATTGCTGCTGCTGCTGCTGTTGTGGAAAGAGATTACGAAAGCTGTTCCCTATGCAAATTGAGGTGTCCAGAGTAACCGAGAGGCCAAGCGACCGAGAGAGTGCAGAATGAATGAGAATTGACGGCTTCATGTTCCGGTGTGCAGTGTGACCAGCGCCCTTTTCCCACGTACCCAGTTCCGACTTTCCTTTTTTCGACCAAAACCCAGCCCGGCAGTTATCGAATTTCGAATGTCCAGTGTCGCCGGTGAGTGCACAAAAGTGGAGACGAGATGAGAAACAAAACGAAAACGGTGGTGGAATCGGATTCTCGTGGCGTTACATGACCTCCCGGTGGGCCGGTGAAGCGACAAAATTCTGAATTCGACCATCGTCCACCACACCTCGTTTGTTCACTCTCTTTCCCCCGTTCGCTCTCTCTCTCTCCGTCACTCCGTGATCTGTAATTCAAATTAGAGCAGCATAGTTTTGGAACGAGCGGCAACGACTCGACAAATACCGATCACAGAGCGCCACGGAGCTAGTACAGAACCGAGTGACATTCGACAAAACACGCGAGAACACACAGTGAAGGACTCTGCTCGTTGCAGTGGTGGTAGTGCGCTAGTTGTTACGAAACACACCGGACACAGTCCAAGAAGGTATTCCCGCCGGTTGGTTGTTGATGGAGATCGGTTTTTCCCTTCGTTGAAAAACAAAGTTCAGTGATAGTTGTGCTGACACAAACGACAGTGCACAAGCGCTCTCTCCCCCTCGGTAACTGGCCACCAGTGGACACACTGAATATAGAACAACTCCTGGTGGTATGCGAAGGTGACGTCGCAGCCCAATTGGAAGCGGTGATTCGGCAAAAGTTCTGCCCAACAACTACTACAGCAACGCCAACACGTCGGGATGATGATTTTACTTTTTAATTTTCGTCACTCGCAGGAGAATAATCTTGGCGCCTCGGAGGCCAGTAAGTTCGGGATCTGGCACACTTACTGAGATATCGATCGGATTTTCCCTCCCAACCCGGACTGAATTGAATTCTTAAATCCTTTTTCGACTTCGGATTCTTCTCGAATCTCGGCACGATCCCCTGGACGGAGCGGAGATGACACAGGTTGCCCGGTGAACCCTCCTCAAATTGGTCTACAGGGGGGGGGAATGGTCACAAGGAAAGAGAGAGAGAGAGAGAGAGAGAGAGAGAGAGAGAGAGAGAGTGAGAGAGTGAGGGGAACGTCTTGCGAGAATCCGCAAAATGTCACGTAATTTATCGTGCTGCGTGCTGGGCTGGCGGGCGGGGAAAAACAGCCAGGGGAAATTTATCGTTCCATTTTCGGAAGGTTGGCCATCGCTCCGTCGTTCTCGTCCTGTTCCCGTTTTCCGGCTTCCAGTCTCTGTGTGCGTGTGGTTTGATTTTGTTTTCGTAGCCAAATCCCGGAGACAACATGGCACCCCTAGTTGCGCGTCGACCAGGTCCAGACGAAGAAAAGGGGGCGCCAGTTAGGGACCTAGCCCTGTATGGGCTGTCCCATGGCATTCTAGGGACCTCAAGACATGGTTTATCCTACCACGAGCGAGTGAGAGAGAGATTATACTTGCTTAACGACGTGTACGGGACCTTTTTTCGCAGAAAGTCCCGCGATAGGGCGTGTTCCAAGCGTTGGCAGGGTTGGACAAACATTGAAAGAGTTCCGGACTCCATAGCGAGTCCCGATTTTGCTGCTCCTGGCGTAGGGTGTGGGTAATGAGTGCAGCCAACCACCCTGGACTAACCTCGGATGCCCCCGGGAAGAAGTGTGATTGTGAAACAATGGCCCCGGGGGGAGGGTACGTCGATGACCCTGCCAAGGCCATTCAGGGACTTCAGGAAGTGCTCACACAACACTTCACTCCTTCAGTCAACGACTACGCGCATCAAGCGAGTGTGTGCGAATCCTTGAGTGAACTGAACCCCTTTTGCATCAAGCTCGCAGCCTGGAAAAGACCTCGAGGCGATACCGGTGCCGTTGATTGCCGGGATAATGTTTTTTTCCAAAAAAGGGCGCGCCACGAGACGTCCTCGGTTTCGGTCTCCGGGGCGTAAAGCCGGGCGCACTCCCGGCCGTTGTTGACTCATGCAAATTTTCATCGAGAACACCCTCTCAAAACCCTCTCCAGGAGTGACGTATGCAGTGGTACGTAAATCGATCAGGTGGTGGGGGAAGAGGATAAGTGCCACCTCTCGCTTCGCCTCTCCAAACAGCTCGAGTATCCGAGACGAGACGGAAAAGGTCGTCCGAACGGAGTTTGTGTCAGCAGTGGCTGATGGATTGCGTGCGTGCGTTGCTCCTGCTTCTGGTTTCGTCTCGTCAAACACCCCTCGACTCCTTCCCCACCATCGTATTGCAACTCATGGAACTGCCGGGCCAAACAAATGGCCAAATGGCAAAAAGAAGGAAATACTCCACACAAATCGACAGGGCGTTCCAGGGGCCACTCGTCGCGGGAGGTTTCCTCGTGCGTGCTTCTCGTCGGAACTTCCAGATTTTCGTCTTTTGCACAATTTTTCAATCATTTCACATGCTGAACCCCTGGAAGAGACTCTTCTCTCTGTTTCTAAAACGCTTGATCCGCTTTAGACTTGTACTGTGACGTCACATGACACTCCATGACACGGCTTCGCGCTCTTCTTCATGTCCATCGCAGCAGGCCTCGCCATACTCGGTAAACGCCACACAGTAGGCTTAGCAGAGGAACACTTCTCTCTTGTGGTCTCTGGCACAGCAACATCCCCCAAAGGACAGGAAACCACAAGTCCAGCATCCAGACACCCCAAAGCAGGGGCCAAAAGGATACAAACAGGCCAGCTTTGCCGACTGGACTGAAAATATATTTTCCGCAAACATGCATCATCCTTCCAAACATCGCAGGCTAAGATCCCTCTTTTGCTGGGCTGGCGGTCCGGTCTGGTCCGGACTCCTGGATGCCACCACAGCAGCAGCAGCAGCAGCAGCAGAGAGAGAGTATATCTTTTTCATTTTTCTACGAAAAAAAAATTAAATTCCTTTCCATAACCTACCTTCCGCATCATCCTGCCAGGACATCACGAGCCAGAGATGGGAGGGAGGATCAGCGGATCAGACCGTTATTAGCATAGGGGGGGGGGGGGGCATAGGCGCCGCCACGGATGACGCAAAGCCGGACCAAATTGCAACCAGGACCAGCACAGAGCACACACCCGGCCACCAGAGGACCCGAGGATGGCCTTAAGCTCAGCTTTCTTGTCGGCCAGCTGTGGCCAGAAGCTGTGGGCAGGCATCAAGCGCCAGCTGGTGTGGTCTTGGTGGTGGTGGTGGTGGTGGTGGTGGTGGTCTTCTCCAAAACTGGAGGTTGACCGAGAAAGTGGCCTAGACCATTTAAGCCGTCCGCCCGTCCGCTCGTCGGTGTCGAACCGAAAAACATCGGTCACCACTGGAGAGCGTGTGTGCCGGTGTATGTGTGCGTCGGGGTCGAAAGTGCAAAACAGCGAAAGTGTTGAAGTTTAATTAGTGGCATAATGTTTTCATTAGGGATGTATGAAGAGCATATTTTTATGGGCTCCTGGGTGAGGGGACACGAGGGTCAGAAGGGCAGGCAGCTGGGGTCCTGAAACTTTGACTCGTTTCGGACATCGCGATGGGTGGGCGCGGTGTAGTTGGCCGAAATTGCGAGCTCGACTCTCGTGAGCGTGGCCATAATCCTTCCGTGGTAGAGGAGGCGAAAGAGACAGGAAGGGAGGGAGCACAAATGGCGATGCAGCTCGCGCTGAAAGCTCATGTCAATTAGTCATGACAGTTAAGCGCCAGCGCCTACTCTGATTTCATACACAGCCAGCGAGTGTTGCGAGAGAGAAGTAGAGGGAAAGAAAGAGCGAGAGACGTACTTTATATCGATCACCACCGCCACAGTGTCGGCAGCCATCAATATTCGACGAAAACGTCAATCAATTAATAGGCGATACCTCGGTGACCAACCAAAATGGCCACTTTCAAAAGAGTGCGTAGGAGAGGTAAGGTCGGAGGGGAAGAAAGTGTGATGGCCACAGGAAAGGAAGCTACTCACCGAAATCCTCGTGGACGACGCATTTTCATAAATGGCTACCTCCGCTCTGCTCCATTTCCTTTATCGCGAGCAACGAAAGCAGAGTGAACCACATAAAACACGTTCGGGCGAGATGCAAATGATTCACAATTTTTCGGCCCATCCCCCCTCCCCTTCCAACCGGTATCATCATCACCGCCATACTCAATCTACCGGAAATGGCGAATTGATAGGCCGGCCACGGTAGTCATCTCGACGACGACGCTCGGATTGGTGCATCGAAATACCACAAAAGAGAACGCGGAAACGAGAGCCCCCCACGAAAAGTCTTCTCGCTTTTTCCTTTTCCTCCAAGGGGCAGGGGACCACTGGAGCCATTTTGCAACGCGAACGAATGACCACCCGGACGGACGGGGCCGGTGGAATGATGTAATTGGCCGGTAATCAAATACTCATTAATTGTTAACCAATAATCCGCGCGTTCGCTCGGTACCTTTTTTCGGAGAATCGAAAGTATAGAGCGGGGAGAAGAAGGTGGGAGGCATTGCCATTTCCATCGGCACCACCGCACGATCTCGTGATTGGCGTGCTGTATGCTACATGCAACTGAAGGCCAATTATCGTGCTCTTTGAAAATGGCTGAAAATGGAAAGAGGAACTGTGTGGGAGGGGGGGGGGGAAATGCTTCAACTTAACACCTTTTTTGGGTGGAGGATTGATTGAAATCTCACCAGAGATGTTTCTGTTTGGTTTATTGCTTAATCGCCTTCGAGAGATCGCCAGACGCGATGCGAGCCAATGAATGGTTGTAATTGAACCCCAATTGGCATCGCACATACACGCCCCAGTGAAGATCATTTACTTATCATTACCACCTGGGTTTGATTATTTAATCAGCTGTTTACTGATGGGATCGTTAATTTTGGAAATTACCCAACCGTTAACCGGCCAATTTCAGCAACGGCAGAATGTCACCAAACGCACCAAACGTGTGGTTAGAACTTTCGCTTTCCACTCTTTTCACCGTTTCTGGTTAACCATTTCCGGGCTACCGCTTTTGTGACGATGGTGGCCCCGGTCAGCGAAAGAATTCCGATGACTCTCACTTTTAAGCTTCCATCTCCACTTTTTTCATGCCCATTTACGTTGTAGTTAGATACCTTTTCATCAATACAAAAGGGTGCTTCCCGCCCCCCCCACTGGTGATGTTTTTGGGGCGAGCGAACGAGCGAGCGATCATCTCGTTTTCGTTGTTCTACCTTTTCCCTTACTGACACCGTGCACAACACCGTGTGACGCTACTACTTTCCCTTTTCCCTCGGTGTGAATTTCTCTTTTCATACCGCTCCGCACAGTGAGGTGGAGTGCAAGCGATCAAGCGATTATGTAGCGGTAACGAAAGGTCCGATGTTGTTGCCGAGGAGCCTGACACTGACAGCCAGCGAATATGGCGCTTGCCAGGCCGGTCAAAGTGCCAATTATCTGTGGCCAAAACAATGCCCCAAAAAACCTGCCATACAGAACTGCCGATTGGTGAACCTTTCGTCATCTATTTTATGTATCGCCAAGCTGGCCCATACCCTGGCCGGTTCGGTGGTGCGTCAATCCTTCACCAAAAAAGGGCAACCGCATTAAAAGGGGGGGCGAGCGCAGAAAAACCGGATTGCATGCGCCGGGCCGCGAGGGGACCACACCGGTAAAACAGGAAATCATCATCGAACCCCCGCGTCAACCGCCCGAAAAACCAAAAAAATAAACCTTTAAAACCTCGCCAGTAGACCACGTTGACGGTGAAGAAGGCGAAAAAACGCAACGGCTGGATGGATTTCAAGCGGATAAAGAAAACAGACCCAACACAACCTGAACCGAACCGAAGAACCGGAGTACAACCCACTGGCTGCCCAGGGAGGGGGGGTGTTTTATGGGTGACGAACGGTACATTCGGCGGAGGGTCGCTCCACTGATTTCGTGCCACGAATTGAAAACTGGATACAACAGGGGGTGGTGGTGGGAATGGGAAGAGAAGGGACCGCGGCCTTTCCAGTCAGCGACGACGACGACAACCACGACTACGACTACGAGGTACGCGCAGCCAGCCAACCGTGTCCAACAACCGTCGTGTTCCAGAAGCTAGCGGTGACCTCCCTTCCCCCTCTGCCCTTCCAGTCCCCTTCTTTTACCGGCATTTCCTCCCCTCTCTCTCTCTCTGTCATGATCACCTCAGTGGCTGTAGCGCCGTACAGCAGGTCTTGAGCTGGGGCCATGACAAAGTGATTAACTGCTTCGCCACAGCCACAGCACCGGCATCCATTAGCCGTATGGCCTTAGCAGTTTGGTGTGTCGGCGTGGGTGGAAATGTCAGCGAAACACCAGCCCGGGACCCAAAAGCCGCACGGTGGTGAATGCAACTCGCGGAGATCAACTTGCGCCGCCCGGAAGACTACACCGAAAAAGTGACAAATAATGGCCTCGCACGGCGCACAAGGACCAAATCATGGCCAGAACAAGTGGAAAAAAGGGGCGCAACGTTCCAACGTCGTCATCTAATCCCTTCCGGAATACACCACAGGAGTAGCAGGTTGGACGATCGTGCGATCGCGCTCACACAAAACCTGATCTAGAGCCAGATTTGCAACCACAGCTCCTCTCTGGCCCTGGGCGCTCACTCACGCAATAGGCCGCCACGTGAAGCAGCCACCGACGATCAACGAGTGCTCCCATTATGGAGTGAAACTTCTCCGAAGGCGCCCACTTTTGGCGTGGAAAGTCAACTTCAACTTTCAAAGCGCGATCGAGCGCGAGCAGAGGTAGAGGTGGAAGACGGTAAGCGAAAGGTACCGTGTACCGTGGGCTAGGTGACCGTCTCTCGGGGCCCCTTCGGACCTTTTTTTTTCCTTTTTACCGCCAGACGAAGCCTCCATCAATGGCACGGTACAATATCCAATTATTTTCTTCACAAACATCTCCACATCTGCCAATCGGCCAATCAAGGGTCTCATAATGAAGCTTCTTTAGGCGTGCGCGCGGATTATCTAATACTGTGGGCGCTTATGTTGTGCATGCCATCCACACAATGCGGTTAATAACATAAATGAGGGACCATCTACACGACCCGCAACTGCGTGACTCATCTGCGAGCGAACAAAAATCGAAAGTACATCACCAACGGCAGCAGCGAGACTCGACACCAGATAGAGTCAAAGATTCGTAGCAAGTCCGAACACGTTGCCGAATTAGATCACGATCCTCAGATCTCGGGATGCTGAGAAGGAGGAGGAGGATTGCACCAGCAAGCAGCACAACCAGAAGAAGAAGAAGAAGCTCACTCTGACCACACGGATCCCCGTTCGGGAAGTGAGGGGAGAGTTTTCTTTTTCGGGGTTCGCGCGTAGGAGTTCCACCGCCATGATGCTGCTGGTCGCACGCGGCACACAGAAGCACGGCCCCATGAACCACGTTTTGGAGGTTATATTAATTTAAAAATAAAAACCCAACACGCTGGCGCACACACCACCGACCAGCCGCTGTCCGATCTTGCTGCTGTCCGGTGCGATCAGTGTGGTCGCGCACCGTGTACCGTCGTGCCGGTTCTTCTCGGTTCCAAGGGCTAAATTTAGCGACACCAAAAAGCACACAGCCGCTGCGCACCCCGCGACGGATGATGACAACATCTCGCCACAAAACGGGAGCAAAATGTTGTGGCGAGTGTATCGTGCAGTGAGGAGGAGATCGCGGTTCCTCGGGTTGAGAAGATCGCGAGCGCGCGCGGGCGCGTGCGCCCCTTTGCGCACAATCCCGAAGTTGGTATGCGTGTAATGCAGTACACGGTTCGTTGGTGGCGCCTCAAGGGGTCCAAGGGGGTGCCGGAGGTGCAAAGAAACATTCAAATTCCAATTCCAGCGCGTCGTAGGGTGTGAACACATGTTTGATTCACGCAGCAGCAGCAGCACCACCACCGGAGCCCCTTATCGTCGTCGAGGTGGCGAGCGAAACTCAATATCTACGCTGCGGCCACCACCACCACCACCAGCAAAGCAAACACATTTCTTTGGGGGGTTGTTCGCCGCCACCCCTTTCAACGGCGACGACGACGACGACGACGACGACGTCTCGCAACCCCTTCATCGTCGTCGAAGCGTGTTTTTGTGTGCGTTGAAGCTGGACACGCATATCTCACCACTACAGCAACCAACCAATGGCAGCGACTAGCGTTTGGATGCCGATTTATTTATCTTTCACCCGCACCTCGGGGGTGGTGATGGAGATTCGAGAGTCACGACGCACGCACACAACTCGCACCGCAAGTTGCAGCAGGGCACCACTGTGACTGGATGTTTCGCGGATTGCACTCCCTCCCCGACCGAAAAAATCACTTATGAATCCGGGGCGCTAATGTGGGCGCAGGAAGCAACCGGTCCACGGGGCTCGATCTCGTTGTTTGATCGAGCGCGCGAGCCACGTGCCACCGCCAGTTGATCGTCGCCAAACTCGCTGGTTAGTGGTGGTGGTGAAAGCCATCAGTAACCGTCTGGTCCGGTTGGATGCAGTTTTCTCGAAGGCGAGACGATCTCGATCCCACACACCGGACTCGGCTCGATGAAAATGTCGCCACCAAGAGACACCTCGCGCCTCCTCAAAAAAAAAAAATGCGGTGACCGGGTGCTGGGGGGGTTTGAGAAAGCAGCGTTGAGATCGGAAATGGCAGGGGAAAAAACGGAACGCAACGGGGAGCTCGAAAAGCGGAATTAATTTGAAGGAGATGGAAGACGAAAAAGAAAACAGGAATTGCAGTTGGATCCTCAGCGAAGCAAAACGGATTATGATGACGCACGCCACCGGCACACACCGTAATGTGCTTAGGTGGGGAGGCGCAGAGAGAGAGAGAGGGGGGATGGTGGTGTTCGAAATTTGAACGAAAAATGGACGGATTATTATGTGCATTTTTAGCCTCACGCCTCAATGCGTTCCGGCAGACGGCGGCTCTGGCTCTTCTCACCAACACCAACACCCGCTCAGGTGATCATCAGGTGTGCGCGATCTGCTGCCAATGATAAACGGATTCGGAACGGACGCAAGACGATCGCGATCCAGAAAATGTGTTTCTTTTTTTAGTGTTGCAAACGAAGGGTGAAAATGTGCACGTGACTCACAGGAACAGAGAGTGAGAGAGAGAAAGGGAGGCAGTCCGGGTGCAATTTCTTATCTCTCTTCTGGAGCAACCGTCGGCGCGGACGTGAACTGATAATGCGGCGTGGGGCTCGCGATCTTATCTTAATTCAAACAGCAACGCAATCTCCCCCGTTTTGTGATAAGCTGTGATGTTAATTCTCGGGCTCCAATCCGAGCAAGGATTCGACGGTGCTGAGCTTCACGAACACTGCAATCGTCAGAATTTATCCCGAAAATGTGTGAAAAAAGGAGCAGAAAAAGAAAATGAAGCTCTCTTCGATGAGCGATGTGTGTGCGTTTTTTTTTGTTCTCTTTTCTTTGGCGCAACAAGGCGCGCATGTAACTAACATAAGAAGCATAACACGCATAGGAAGAAGCCGGCGCGCGCGCGCAAAACGAGAGCAGCGACAACGAACGAACCAACAAACACATAAACCGAAACCGAGGGAACCGGTTTGACCGGTGTTGTTCCTTTTCGCCAGAGGGAAGATCCTCTCGATTTGCAAAAGCTGCACACCGCAGCACTAGCAGCATCGCCAGCACAATCCCTCCACGAAGAGCCGGTCGTCGCCAGCCAGAGAAACCCTTTTTCTGGAGTTTTTAGTGCTTCTTCTTCGGTTCGAGCCGGCTTCTGCTTCTTCCTCTTCCTCATCCTCTTCGTTTCGAGATTTTTGGCCAATTTTTTGGACCCAAAAACGAAACGAAGGGGGTCTGCTCCAGCATCCAGCTCTTCTGTTTGCTGTTGTATCCTTCCACAGTTTTGCCGTTCGCCGGTTTTCGCGAATAAATTTCCGCATTTTGGGGGACGGGGCGCGATGGCGGTGGTAGCATCAGCATCAGGAGCCTCCCAGTGCCCTCTAGACCCCTCGCGATGGCCGGACAGACAGACAGACAGACAGAGAGAGAGACAAAGAGAAGCGAGAATGTGCAATGCAAAAATAACGAACGACGCGCGACAGATACTCCTCCAACTCCGCGAGTCGTGCGCGAAAAAAGAAACGAAACAGATACAACAACGACAACGTCCAAGGCAACTGCTGCTGTTGCTGCAGCACAGGACTTGATTAATGGCTAGCTAGCCAGCCAGGCAGCCAGAGAAAGAGATGGTGATGGTGGTGATGGTGGAGAGAAAGTGATTATTTTTACCTTATTTTAGGGAATCTGATTCACTCGCTGTCTCTCTCTTGCTCTCCGCTGGTGCATTTAGTGAGGATGATAAGGCACTTTTTTATGCTACGGCAGATGCTGCGAGTTATGCTGCAGCATAGGCGCTCCAGAGCATCCATAAAACGTGGTTACAACCTTCCTTCCTGCCACTCCCTTGGTTGAGAGGCTTCTCATTATGCTCCCATCTCTATTTTTTTTTATTGATTTTCTTTCCTTCTGTTCTGCAACAGATTCAAAATGCAAAAGGACAAAATGACGGAAACATCAACAGAAAACAGGTAAAAAGGGAGTCCATCCGGGAAGGGCAACAATGCGGCTACTAGATGACAGCTGAATTGCTGAATGTTTTTGCTCTCGAATCGTGAACTTAAGCTCCTCGCTCGAAGCTGTTTTGCTGGAACTTATGCTCATTAGAGGGCAGCAAAAGAGCAACGAGAAGTTTGCATCAACAGACACACACCCACTGAGGCCACAACCAAATTGCGAAGACCAAATTTAATAAGTTCTGTGCACTCTTTTCCTCCCTCTCCCTCTCTCTCTTTCCATCTGGTTCTGTAATGCAATCAGTTCGCGCACCTCACCGAAAGAGTATTCTCAAGTGCCCGGTTCCAGTGTCAGTTCCCGTTCCATTCGGCTGATCGGGTAACTACAACCGAGAAGCAATTAGGACTAACTTTCCTCCCCCCAACCCCCCAAAACACCCCTTTCGTGCCACCCTCCCTCAGCAATGGGCGTACAAAAACTTTTCGCAATCGCAATCAATTCGAACAAATTCGAAGGAAAATGAAATCAGCCAGCCAGCCAGCCAGCCAGCGAGTGAGCGAGCGGCACATCATCACGGTTTTTCCTTCACGGTTCTCCGCCTCCGGTGAAAAAGTTATCCACCAACCCGTACCCGAGGGACCCCTTCAAATGCCTACTTTGCTTTTGGGGTGCAGGAGAAAAAAAAACGGCTGGCTGACGAAGCTGACCTTCGGCCCGTGGTGACCGTGGCGCGGAGTTAGTTGTGTGGAGCCAAATTACCGGTGACAGATTGAGATGTAACTTCGAGTCGGTTCCATGGATGCCCGTGGCCAGTGGGGCGACGATGGCGGAACAGATGAATAATCAATCCTGACGCCGGACTTGCGAAGAAAGTTTGTGGTGCGATGATTGGTGTGTAGGCTCTCGCGAGCCACGGCCACATGATGACGCTGCTGCTGCTGCTGCTGCTGCTGGAGACAAACTTTTACACAGTCCACGGATGCTGTGACGCACGCGAGCGCTCGCTCGCTCGTTTGTCACCTGCGTCTGATCCGTCAATTAGTGTAATGAATTTCCACCGAAGGAAAATCGATTTCCGATCGTGAAATCGTGTGTGCAACGTCGTGTTCGCAGTCGCGCGATCGTCGCCGTCTCACTTCCTTTCCGGGGAATGAAATGCCGCCCCAAAAATAGCCTCCCCGGTCGGTCCACGGGTGTAATGTGGGTCAGAGTCGAACAGAGAGAGAGAGAGAGGGAGCGGTTTCGTGAGATTAACACGCTTAGAACGCGCTTCTCACTAATCCAGGGACGGGGCAGGGCGGGAACTGAGGACCGTCCGGTACGGTACCAGCACGGATCGGCATCATTTACATCATCATCATCAGTGGCCGTTACAAAATATGGAGCAAAACCTCCGCTTTGGCACTGGCAATGGCAGCAGCAACATCACACAGAGCAAAGCAACCCAGTACAGATGTGTTTCTAAAAATGAAGTCCGCAATGGCCGCCTTCGCTCGTACGGGCTGCGCTGTCAATGTTCATTTCCGCCAGCAGCGATGCGGAGTGAGTTTCGAATTTAATCCAACCACCGATGTGTCCGTGGTCGGTGTGACGCAGGATTTTATCCAACACGGACCGTGACAGGGGGGAGGGAAAACGGGACAACCTTCCTTCCGTCTGTCACTGCTGCGAGTGTTTGACGTTGGGGTTGTTTTTGCGAAAAAAAAGAAACAGATCTTTTAATCAACGATGCTTGTAAGCTAAAGCAGAAATAGAATACAGATGATACTGCGGAAGGTCCATTTGAGATCAGAATTGGACGTGATATAGGCTTTTTTGTGCGTCATTTGCATAGAGCTTGTGTTCCCTTGATGATCTTGAAAGAAGCTTCAATTCTTAGTCCAAATCCCAATTCTAAGTCCAGACTAAGTCCGATCAGGAGAGGAATTAATTTGAAAAAAAAAAATGGTTGTCTTACGACCTACTGAGAACGCTTCAAATAACTAACAAAGCGCCCTGTCTGATGTTGAGAACGAAGTCACAGCAACCCGGACAATGTGACGCCCAAAGATGGGGTTGTCAGGCCTCGCGTTCTTCGTGCGGAACTGTGGGCACCGGTGGCCCGGTTTCTTTTTGCATTTTGCCTGTTCCAGTTTTCATTTTCATTCCGTCTCCACTTCACCGAGGCCACCGTTTGGGGAGGAAACCGGCATCACCGCACTTCCTATGCTAACCACCACCGTCACCATCACCACCACTAACTCACACTCGCACCATCTTTGGCGAACAGCAGAAAACAAAGAAAACATAACAACATTCACAAGACAGAGCCACAAGCGACATAGAAAGAGAGAAGCGCATCTTCTCGCATCTTCGGTCTAGAGCTCCACCGCTCTTCTCCACTGAAGACGTGTTCCTCCAACACCGTGAAGGAGTTTCGCTTTCGTTCTTCGCTCGATTGCAGCACCTGAACTGGGAGTTCTCCCGTGAATCCCGCCAGATTAGCGGTCTTGATTTATGTGTGGCGCGTCGGATCGAGCTGATCGTGCACTCCATCATCACGTCGTGTCAGCATAATGAGAAGCAAACAGTGCTTTGGCGCGGTTGGCGTCAGTGAACGGCGCTTCCAAACTGTGAAATAGGTTTCGAATTGAATCGCCTCGCGTTATTGGGAGTCTCGCGACCTCAGCAGCCGACCGAGCATGAAACCTTAGAAGGGTTCCCCCTCCCCGGTAAAGCGTTTCACGAATACACGCTCACGGAGCCCTCACTTCGACCGCGGTGTGGTTACCGTTGGTGACCGATTTCTTCATCTTCCTTTTCGTCGCCTACTTCTTGTAAAGTAAGCAACCACACCAACACAACGGCCGCAGCACCGTTGTCTGTTGGACAAACAAAACATTTATCACCGAAACGCCGAAGATGCCTATTATGCCGCAGAGACGGTTGACGAGGCGATGGCCACACCGGTTCCGGCTCCTCGACACTCACCCACCGCACGCAGCACATGTGCACGACTAGGGTTACTTATGCCGGTTTGCTATGAGTGTATGCGTCGTAGCAAAAGATAAAATACACAACAGCACCACCTTCGCACCATGCCCTCGGCGTTTCTTTATAGAACCGGTCCACTGTGCCGGGCATGCCGGGTGTTGAAAGAACCTTGAAAGAACGGTGCGACAACACACACCTGATCGCACACTCGCGGAAACCCTGATCATCACTTAATACCCTCCGAGAACTTTTGCTACTTTGCAAAAACCTACCTTGCTGGTTGGCCTTTTGGGGCGCGAGGCGATGACTATGCTGCTGCTGCTGCTGTTGCGGCTTGGGAGGAGGCTAGTAGCGGGATCGGGGATTTGCGGTACTGCCCGGCGTAGCTTCAACAAACCGCTTCAACTTCAAACACCAACTACTACTTGGCTTCACACTTTTTCACACTTTTTGATACGCTGCAGGTGGCAATAATCAACCGATAACAACATTATGCCATTACGGGGAGAGAGAGAAAGAAAGGAGAAGGATTTCGATAAGAACGAATGTGGCACACAATACACACGGCAGACGCACACATTTGAACTGAACACACGTGATGATTGGAACCAAAAACCAAACGGAACTTAAAACCAAACAAACAAGGAACAAACCGTCACAAAACGTCACACAGAGACGGATAGAAGGAGTAGAATTTAAGAAATGAATGTGTAAAGATTTAAAAGGAATAGAAGAAACATTCGAACAGTCGAGAGAGCTCATCTGATTCACACTCATTAAGTTGCTTGTTCCTGGGAAAGGGCTGCTTTCGCTTATTCCGATCAAACACTATTCATCACATTAGAAGAGTTAAGAAAAAGCTCCAGGTGTCTCTGTGGGGCATCGCATTGGATTTCGAGAAGTCTATTGGTATTGGACCGGCATGACTCCAACGGAGCAGTATCCGAAATGTATTGCATGTTTATTAAATAGACCAATCCTGTCTGTCGTTACAGAAGGTGATCACGAAATCCTGCTTGACAAAACAACAACAATAGGCGCAAAATCGAGGCCTCGAGAAGCGCAAAGAAGCCTTACGCTATTGGCGCTCGAAAACCAAAACCGCAAAGAAGACAATATTTGTCGTCTTGCGAAAGGAAGTTCCGAAAACCTGGGTGCCCACTGACTTTGCCGTTGCCAACGCAAACAGACCGATAACAGACCGGCTCCGGATCGCGGTTTCTCTTCCCAACACCACCACGCATCGACACCAGGTGTTTCAACAAACACTCTCCAGTCCAGTTCGCTACGCCGCTTCTGCTTCTCTCCCGTGCGCGCTGCTGATGCTCTACGCCAGTTTTCCATCCAAGTTTTTCGCCATTTCGATGTCGGCGATATCTTTCCTCTTCGATCTTAGCGACGACGACCCAAAAGACGACGACGCCGCGACTTCCGATTTTTCGATTCCCACCAAATACAACCACACACAACAGCGAACAACACACAGCGAACCACGCACAAACGTTGCGTACACCGGATAGACCGGAATGGGGAGGGAGCTGATATCGGGCACTGTGCCGGGGGTTGTGCCGGGCCTGGCCGGCCCTTGTGTGTCGCTATCTCTAAATTGCTTTTAAGTGTATTTCACTCGCGACAACCGCGCTCGAGTTCGCAAGACAGCGCCGCGACGACCGCGAGCGCGAGATGGCGCGCGTTACACACCACCAACCGCCGGTCACAACGTGATATCTCGAGACGCACACAGCCGCACACATATTCACACACGTTAGACGGACGCCCCGGGGACCGGAGTTTAATTTTCCGGAGTCGTTTCGCTTTCCGTGGCACCTTCTGCAGCTACGTGGGGCTATTCGACACTTTGGCCATCGGGGGGGGGGAAAAAATAAAATAAAATCCCCAACACAACAACACCACAAACCGATCCCGGACGTAGTTCGAGCCGAGCCGAAGTTAAAGACCACTGTCGTTTGGTCTGAAGCTGAAGCTGGTACGCGGGAAACAGATTTCGCTTTCTTCAACGGGGACCAACAAACCAGATCCACGACCGGAACTACTACTGCACCGCGAAGGTAACGTGTCTCTGTGTGCTTTACGTCAAATTAGTCGACTGGAACTGGATCCGTGGACCGGGATCGAGGACTTTTACTTCCTGCACACTCACTCACAACCACACTGCCTTTCTCTGCCTTACATTAATAAGCAATAAGCGGCAAAAATTGATCTGCGGGGATGCGAAACAGCGAAACGCGACCTCCGCCTTTAATCGTAGTCGCTTGAAAACTGAAAACGCGATGGCGGCCGACGCACGACCGTAGTACCGCGTACCGAGGGTTGCGCGAGTTCCACGAACGATGTTGCCACCACCAAGAGATCCACCGAAGTTGACGACAACCGACGACCGAGGGATGATTCAACGAGGGACCGACCGACCCCGACCGGGAGAGACTGCTCCGGACCGGCTTTCGGTGAGTTGCGTGAGTATCTCAAACATCAACCCTTCTGCAGCATTCGGAGCGCAACGGTGCGGCGTGCTGCGAGGTGGAAAACGAACGGTTCCGTCTCGGTTGGCCCCGGGAGGTTCGGTGAGTGATTCCGAGGTTTTCCCGCGGTCGTCGTGAAAACAGCGGTGGCCGAACTCGAACTGTTCGAGTGCCGACTTCGTTCCGAGGGTCTGGTTTAGCCAAGACACCTTCCAATGGGATTATGTGCTTTGTGCCGGGCCGGGTTTGAATCAAATCGCATCGAGCATAATTTGTGAATAATGCTTGCGGCATTCTTTTGGGCTGAAGCGCGGCACACAATACAATGCACGAAGTGTCTTCGCTTCGTTGCGGATTGGTTTCGAGTTTTTGTCTTCTGAGTCTTTTGATTCAAATGGAAAGAAATGCGCTGGTTGAGAAGTTGATTTGTGAGGAAATTGATATCCTGCGACAGATCGGTGCCAGAAATTTGGAAGATCTTATAACCTTACAGTCGCGTATAACTGTTCCAGACACAAAGACAAGAACAAGAAGGGCAAAGGACAAGTTCCGGACTAGTTGCAGATGATGACCGTCGAGATAAATATACGGGAACGATTTAGAGAAAAAAAATCAAAAGAAGTAAATCGGGTTTTCCCTAATGTTGGCTGTGGCTCATCACCAACTTTGATACTTAAGGTAGAAGATTTCGTCTAAAAAATGTCGCATTTTTTGTCGGTTAAACGCCTCAAAAGGTGAACAGACAACCGAGTGGCCCCTCATTTCATAGAGAGAACTCGAGGGGTTGCAGCTTTTTTGCTGTTGCTACATATGCCGGTCATCGCGGTCAACCGGTCAGCATAGTTTCAGGTTAGGGAATTGGAAGGAACTGTCCATCGGGGCAACCCAAAACCCCTTCTCAGCGAGCAATGTTGAAGGGCCTTTCACCAGCAGCCACCACCTCTCAGGGTTACCTCTTGGTTGTCACGTTTGAAAGTTATGCTCTAGTTTTGTGGCAAAATGGTGTTTGTTTAACGACTGCTGACTTACCGTTGCAGCGAGATGAACCTTTGGCGATACCTCAGAAGCGATTGGACTCTGGAGAAGAAGAGAGAAGATGAGAATAGAGGAAAGGGAATTAATTCAATTTTTCAAGAAAAAAATTAATGCAGAAGCACACACAACACATTCCATGTTGCACGAAACCGTTTAGTGGACTTTACCAATCGCAAAGCATCTAACCACCCGAGGGCGAGGGAACGAGGCGGACAATTATCATAACGAGCGCGCCTCTCCAAAACCGGAACGTTCAAGGGGTGCGTCGCGTCGTAGGAGAAATTCACAGACACAGACGAAGAGGTGAATGGCACAACGGCCACACCAACAAACCAACAACAATTAGCGCCGATTATGATCAGACGCCTTCACCGAAAAGAAAGGTGATAACACAAGGCACCCCAGCCCGGGGAGGAAGCCATGGAGAAGCCTTAAGCGGCGAGCGCTTCCGTCGGACACGATACCACCAGGGTATCACCATCATCACCACCTCCAGCACCTGCCCTGACCTGACCTGATGCCAGTGATGATGATTTCGTTTGTCGCCGGATCTGGAGCGCAATTTTCGACTTTATGGCCTCAATTTCACGCCATGGCCACGGTGCCATGGCCACCATTACTGGGCGGCTTGCTCTAGGATCCATTGCCCATCGGGGTCTTTGGCTACAATATGCACAGGAACCCTCGACACACAGGCGCGTGTTTTTCCATTCCTTTCCTTCGCTACATTCCAATTCACCATGGGCAGCGCGCCGGTGTCCTTGGAAGTTGGAATCCGGGGGCCCCCATAACTATTTGTTAGGAGCTGCCAGCCTCGGACAGAGCCACGCGCCGAAGGATAAGAAATGCAAATCCCCTACGGTGTCTTTGGTCTGCGTGTGGATGGACATGACTGGATGGTCCGTGGGTAAGCCGGCACCCTAAGAGTACGCGAAGACATCCGCAAGACTACTACTACTCGCCATCGTACTTCTCCATTATCGCTTAATTCCTTTATCAATTTTTTAATCCTCCCATAAACAAACGCGACAAAATCCTCGGCCCCAACGCCCTCTCGGCGGACCTGGGCTTGGGCATCTTCTTCCCTCTCCCCCCAATCCTCGTGGCGGACTTTGCGTTCGATAGCCGTTGACGTTGTTATTGTAATCAAAGATTCAAATCATGCTCAATGGTGTCCCAGTGACAGCAGTAACAGCAGCAGCAGCAGCAGCAGCATCAGCAGACCCCATTACCAGCTGATGGTCATGTTTGTCATGCTGCTCAAAATGGAAGCCCCCCCCCCCCCCAAAAAAAAAAGAATGCCAGCAATTCGAGAGGTTGGGAGAGGCCAGGAGCAGAAGATCGAATCGAGAGTTTCGTTCCCTCTGCTGCTGTTGTTGCTCCTCTTTTTCGCTCGGTGTCCGTTCGCGTATCTTTATTTCCAAAAACCGTTATCATCTATTTTCATCATTGTCGTCATGTTTATATTATCTCCTTTCGGTGGGTACGTCGGGGAGAGTGAGAGACAGCGGATTGCGTTCCGTTCTACTGATGGCCATGGAGGGTCCAGTGATTGGACAATCGGTGACAGCATGAGCTGCAGAGCACGAGATGACAGAATTCGATGGATAATTCGTGGTTATGTTTGTTTTAGAAAATTCTGGGCAAACATTACACCAAAGACAGTGATATACCTGTAGGATAGCTGTCAAATGCTCAAAGATTTAAATTTTTCATTTTAATCAGTCCACGACTGCTCCATGAGTCGCACTTGATACGGAAGTAACGCTTCAAAAAATGCTGAAACACATTGTCCATCCCCTTCCACCGCCGCTACGGATCCACATCCCAAACCCAAGCCAGCTTTTCAACCAGCACCCATAAACCAACGCGCAGGCTATGAAACGAACGAATGCTTCCGGTTCCGCTTCGTGCGCTACCGGAACTTCGCGCCTTCGTTCGCGTGTCCTCGTGACGGAACCGCCGCGGACCAACACACTTCGGCCATCCAACAAACCGTACCGGGCCCGGGTTCGGCTTTGTCAGGAAACTTGGAACCTTGCTCCTTAACACATGCTTCTCACGCTGTATGCGTGTGCGAAGGATGCTCGCACGGAAGTGTTGGTGGCCGAGCCTTGCCGACGACGACGACGAGGACGACGACGGAAAAGCGATTTTTCCATTGCAAACAGAATGTGGAAAAATTCGACCACCCTCTCGTGCGCACTCCACAGACTCCTACTGCTCCCTGCTTCACTCCCTTCCTGGAGACGAAGACGAACGAAGACGCAGCGAAGATGAGCAGCCACCAACCAGCAGCAGTGCGAAGGAACTCTCACTCGCTGCGTAATCATTACACGGCCAGGGAGGGAGGAAGGGGATTGTGTGTGCTAGTGTGTGCGAGGCCACCTTTTTCCAACCTCCCTGCTTGTCCTCTTGCCCATTCCCGGACGTTGCTGATGTGAAGGACGTCTGTCGGCCACTCTCTCTCTCTCTCTCTTCGACGGGAGAAGGTCTGGAGACTTTTTGTTTGAGTTTTTCCTTTGAATCCCCCCCCCCCCCTCCACCAGTGCCCTTTTCTTTCATCCCCTCACTCTTTGATCGAAGGCGCGACCGCGATGGTGTCCGCTGGAATGCAATGATGATTGCGGAAGAGAAGGAACAACAGGACACAGCAGCGAGGGAGCAAAAGCCTTCATCGCGCATTCCTTGATTTTCGATTTTTGAGGTTAAGCCACCGGATGTCCTTTCCGGGATTTTGGCGGCTCAGAGAATCATTATCGTGTTCCCGGGGTGTGGGGTTTTTTTTTTTGTTTCGAACAAAGTTTCCCAACTGAGCAAGTAAACTGAATAAACCAAAAAAAAAAACCATCAATCCAAGCATTCCGTGCACTGGCCCAATAACCAATGGCTACTACAATGAATCGTGAAATGCGTCTCCCTCTATCACTGGCATCTGTATTCCTGGCGCGCGAGCCCCCGGCAAACCCCGGGAGGTGGTCTGATAATGGTGGCCGAATGGTGGAGGAAATTGGAAACAATGAATATAAACAACGACGCGCCGCCGTCGTCGTCGTCGTCGTCGTAATGGAAGAAATCGCCGCCATATGCGTCGAAAACAAGCCGTGCATAAGCCCATCACCCATCACCTACCCATCCCCTCCCCACCCCCGACCTCACTCGCACCCAGTTGGCTCTCATAATGTACTGCGAAGACCGCTTAAGCTTCTCATTTTCTCGTGCTTCAAAACCTCGTCCTCGGTGTGTCCGTGGTCGCGAAAAGCGATGAAAAAAAGCAGACAGGGCAGAGGGCAAACCGTTAGAAGCTCCAGGAATGCCGCTACCAATGATGATGATGATGATGACGATGAGGTTGATGATTCGATTAATATTCTGATCGTGTATTATGACATTCTTGAGGTATTTTGCTTTGCTCTTGCTTCGTTTCGGTATCTTCTTCTTCATCCTCAACCAACAACACGTTGCATGGGCCCCGGCAGCTCGGCAGCATCCTTGTGTCTATGGACAGCTTTACGACCTTCACCCTCCTTCCCTTCTCTCCGTGCGCGTGTGCGTGCTGGCCTACAGCTTCATCCCTAGCTCCAGGAACCTTTGGGTGCCAGTGGGGGTGTAGGTTTTAAAATGACAAATTGATTTAGTATAAATAATTCCCTGCCCCAAAACGGCGAGCGTAACGTCGAGGGGGTGACGAAGGACGAGGACGATTCCGAATGTCCTGTCCCCAACCTCCGTCAACCACCGCTCTTCGAATCGATGGTCGTTTACTCCATTTAACCGACTATTCGCTCGGGAAGGTCGATGTGGTCGTCAGTTCTCCTCATTCCTCCATGACCAAGGGACCACCGTGACCCGTAAGACAATGGCCTCGCAGCCCCATTCCGGTTACGCAATCGTCCCGTAAGCCCCGTTTTGTCGGTCCCTCGAGCCTCACGTGGGTCACGATGTTTCCTCCGAAATGGGCGAATCCTCCGTTTGGTCCTTTGCTTTGGTTCGAAGAAATCCCGGACAAACGAGGCCGTATCCGGAAAAGGGGTAACCCAACCCCAAATCACGCGCTGCTGTTGGTGGTGGTGGTAGTGGTTGGTGTGAAGGTACAAATTATAGGATTAATTTCCGCACCTTCCGCATTCGTTATTATTGACAGTTTTATTGCCTTCCGGCCCCTAGACCCACGGACCCACGCGGATCTGATTAATTTGATCGGCCAAGGTGGCCACTTTTGGGCCGAGAGAAGAGGAGAGGACCACTGGCAGCAGCAGCAGCAGCACCGATTGCTTTCGATTTTGATTGAGCGACCCGTATTGGATATTGGTTTTGGCCAAAACGGAATCGAGATTTAAATGCTGCTTGCTGTTTGAAGTGAAATGGTTTTTCGATTTTCTTAAACCTTCCAGCCAACCATTCAACCAACTTGCGCCATTCCTTTTTTTCCAAAAACTCCCTCTCTCTCTCTCTCTCTCTCTCTCTCTCTCTCTCTCTCTCTCTCTCTCTCTCTCTCTCTCTCTTGCTCTCAGCATTCTCTGGACAGTTCTCGGTAAGGAGCGAATGGCAGGAGAAGCACCAAAACCGATTGCAAAAAGAAAATGGTCCGTCTATCAAAGGAGCATTCCAGTGTCCATTAGCTTTCCATTTCGATGGCACTTCCATTTTCCGTTCTCTTCGTTCAGCGCCACGACCGACCACCCTGGACCACCCAGGAGGACAATCAGTGCGCGGCGAGCAGCGAAGCAGCGAAATGATATCCCAACATCTCTTGTGGTCGGTCGGTCGATTGCACCGAACCGCACACAATCATCCGGCGGCTGTTACGCTGCAAGTGACAACGAGTTCCCACGACCACCACTTTCTTCTTCTCCTTCTCTTGCTGTTCTCGTGGAAAACGGAATTCCACTTTTCACGCAATTTGCAAGAAGTCGAGAAAATCCAAACGGGGAGTCGTTGTTGTAGGGGTTCATCGCTTCTTCGCGGTTCGGTTGTCCAGTATCCTGGCGCTGGATCACTGTTGTTCACGCGTACGTTGACTATCCAACTCCAACTCGGGACTAACAAGCCATATCTCTTCTCCTTCTCTTCAGCGCCTGACGACAAGCAAAACACTCGCTCGCTGGACGCTCGATGAAAATCGATTACGAATGCCTCGCCATGGGACAATGTCAAGGGGAGAAAGGGACTCTGGAAGGAAGGTACGTCAAAAGCAGTGACGGCGGCATCTCCACCCGGATGGCCGTGGCTTCAAGGCTGAAAGGATTCGTTGACTGGGTGCCTTCCGCGAAAGGGAAGGTCCGGGATGGTTCGCGAGGACCGCGACGAGACGCGAGGATTGGATGGAAATAAATAAATTGAAATCTATTATTTCTATACCGCCGTTTGGTTGCCCCTTGTCCTTGTTCATTCACTCCCACGGCCAGATTCTGGTCCAAGGACGAAGGATCGGTACTTACTCCATTTATTTTGTTGGCTTTTTTGTCGATTTTTTTTTTTGGGGTTATAAGGAAATCCCCAAAAAGGAACTCAAACCCTCGGCGATCGGAGAAGAAAGGAAACGCTCCTTCAAACGCGCAGCACTTGCTCTAAATATCCAAATAAGAACGGAGAGCCCGTTTCAGGGGACACAGAAGTCACAAGCAGTCCGCTGATTGATGATTGAACGGGTCTGAGAGGTCTTTTCGGCATCGGAAAACGGATGCTGCTGTGACGCAAGGCTGCCAGCTCTGTTGAGGCCACGACGGATCAAAAGACGACTCTGATGATGATGATGATGCGAATGCATCGGGAATTCCGAAGGCTCTCCAAGAGTCTCCAAGGACTCTAAAGAGAAGTGCAGCAGCAGCAACAACAGCAAACGGAACGAAAATCCAAAGAGTGCCTCTTTCTCTCTCTTTTCACTCAGAAAAGCATTCCCCAAAAGTGCATCCCCTGACAACCCGGCGATGGTATGAGGCCATTTTTCGAATTTCCCAATCACCGACGATCACCGACGATCTCTCAGTGGGCAGCGCGGTGGAATTGGCAAAATAAATTTAATCCAATCGGGAATATATTTATCGACGATGATTGGTCGGGATGATGGCGGTCGATGGTGGCAACCCCTGTATGCATTCCCTTGTTCCCCCGCCTCCCCCTAGCGTGCGTGTCATTTGCGAAATTGCGACAACGACGATGGTAACGCCACCGACCTTTTTGCCAGTCAATTTGCGAGTCGCGAGAGTCGTGAGAGGAGATCAAATCCAACTTCGGTTATCGATATTGCCACTCCTGCCACTGTTGCTACCGTTACGGTGCGTGGATATGTGGCAGAGGGCAAAGATCATGATCTCGCAGCAGGGACCGTGCCGTGCAAGGCATGCTTGACATTTTCCAAATAACATCGAGCGAACAAAAAGCCAACCACACGGGCGGGTCCGTTCGCCATAAATCCGTTTTCCACTCCCCCCACTTCGATGGCCCACTCCGGTGGTGGCGTGGAGGAAGAGTTGGAAGAGGTGGATTGTGAAATCGTGATTTCAATTCCAGATGAATTCCCCACCTGGGCATTGAGTGGTGGTGGTGGTGGTGGTGCACAAAATACCGAGACACAGACCAGAGGGATCTCCGCTGATCGATCGAGCACCGGTAAGGAAGGTGTTAATTAAGAAGTGACGTTCTATTTATCCTGCCAACCGGTGCGACACCAAGAAGAGCAAGGTGAATCGCTTATCTTGTGCAATCATCGCCCGACCGAAGCATCGAAAGGAACATTCGTACGCGAATCCTCCTGTGCTCGGAACATGCCACCTCTTCTTCTCCTTCTTTTGACGCTTCGAAACGATGGATTTATGCATTCGCGACTCGCACCACGACAGAGAGTGAGAGAGAGAGAGAGCAGAGCGCAGCACGTGTCACGGACTGGCTGCTGATTGCAGCGGCGCGAACGACACCGGGACATTAGCTTTTGGAATCGAAAATTTAGCAGCATCCCCCCCGGGGAAGGACCCTGACAATCGCTGTGTCTCAGATAACCCCCGCGTGCGCGCGCCTCGAAACGTAACTCAATCCATTCTGCTGAAGCGCACATCACATCACAGCATCACAGGGACCAGGGAGTCACATTTGACACACGATAAGAAGCGATTCAGCGTTTGCTGCTCCTGTTACTGTTACCTGCCAAGCGGCCATTATGGGACTGCCGCCAAATGCCACCACTTTTCGCTCCCCGATATGCATCTTTTCGGTGTGGAGTTGAGCTCCGTTACTCAGCGTTGAGGTGAACGGCGAGGTGTTTACTAGTTAACATTATAACAAACACCGTTCCCTGATAATTGATAGCCTAGACTGTAAGACCGCGCTTGAGGAGCTCGTTATCGATGTTATGTTTAGTAAATGTGTTTCTGTCACGTTGCCTCAGCGTGTGGTGGGACGGCGAGCAGTGAAAGTTTTGATTTAAATTGATTTTCCAATCGTTCTGTTACTCAAACATTCTTGTAGATCGCTTATCATGGTTAGTTGCGGCGCGTTTGAGGTCATAAATAGTTCTAAATATCCCCCAAAAACATTCATTTAATTCTTCCAAGACTACTTGGATTATATGCGAAGCGGAAAGTTTAACAAACAACGTTCTACAACTCTTCAAAAATCGTGTATAATATCGTATAATAGTTACATAACACGCATCGAATGATTAAATGGAAATGATGTTCTAATTGTTTCGAATTCGTCCTAGAACCTGATTCCGCTCACCTCACCAGACGACCTGCAACACATTGGGACACATTCCGTGCAACACTTTTCGAACCTTTCGAACCCTTCCCCCCGCAAAACGACCTCGGATGGCGTTTTAGAACGAAATGGAGCGAATCGTTGACAAAGTGTTGCACTTTCCCTTGTTGTTCCCCCCACGGTTCTCCTATGCCTCATGCTGCATGCTTGCAAAGTCAAACAACAAACACAATCACCACGGTAGCAGAACGACGACGACCACCAGCACGACGACGACGACGACGATGAGACGAGATGAGTAACTGTCAACTGCATATCGGCTGGACATGCGGCTGTTCGTCACGGTTTGACACGCGGCCTTGCATGGTGCTGCAGCACCAAAAGCCGGAAGCCATCGCGGATGCCAGCCGTCCTAGAGCACCGGCGTCCGATTGCTCCGGTACCACCGACACACGCTCTCACGGGGAGCCACTTCCGTCGATGCATTTAGCGAGATGCAGAACCATCAATCCCGATGGCTAACCTACATCGAGGCTGGACATTGGGGAATTGAGTTATCACTCCAGTGGCCACTGGTCCGAAACGGAACGGTTTTTGGATCGATTCCAAGAGTCGGAGATCGGATCGGACACACACCGGAGCGGAGACCGTGCTCCCTTTATCGTCTGTGGTAACAAGACAGTACCAGCAGTAGCAGCAGCAGCAGCACCAACCGGACACCATCATTATGCATCCGGTTTAGCTGCCATCGCGAGCTGCATCGTGACTGTCGTTTACGGAGCGCTCACGGCTTATTTGCCAGTTTTAAGTGTGCCTGTACGTGTCCAAAGACACACCAGGCACACCAGCACACATTATGCATGCCAGTGACATAAGGAATCCAGGGAAGGAAGGCAGCCAGCCTTTGATTACATGATATCGATCATTGATTTATGCGACACCCCAGCTCAGCCAGCCAGTCAGCATCCGGATTATTCAGAGCGAGGAGACTCGGAGAAAGTGGTTTTCTTAGGGGGCCCGGTCGGTCTTCACAGTGTCATGGTGCGCGAAATTGAAAGTGCACCACAGCACCGGCAGCACCGGCAGCAGCGACGCTGGACGTCTGCATCTTCGTTCCGCCTCTGCCAATCGAGTGTGCGCTTCGTATTGTTGTGGCATAATTTATGTTTTGTCAGAGTCACAGCAAAGCTGGCCCTAGTGCTGGACAAGGGAGGGTATGTAAATCATAGCTCAAGTTGGGACTACGTCGCGTGGTTCGTGGTGCTTGCGGTGACCTTCAACTCCTTCTTGTCTGACACGGAACCTCATGGGTGCGTGAGTGTTCCAGAACACTCGACAGCGTAGGCCGTTGCTAGTCGTGGCCGTTGCGAAGGTTCTTATTTCGCGACGAGACGAGCGATTGTTGATTGCGCGGACGTCCACGCACGACCTGACAAGGCAGTGCACCAATGGAGAGTGCCTGCAACAAACTAATCGAGAAACTAGTTTCCGTGTGTTCGCGCTCGCCGTGCACGTTAATTGAAATGAGGTGTAAGTGGGCCAGGGTGGCCAGGGGGTGTGGCCCATCATCACCGACGTCCGAAGCGTCATCTGTCGGAACAACCGCACTCCAATCCATGGCGGGGGGGGGGGGGGGGGGGGGGGAGCGAATGTCAAACCAAAATTCGATTTCAACAACAGCACCACCGCACATCCCGTTTTCTGTCCATCGCGAACAGTAGCCTCGATGGAATGCTATCTGGTGCTATCTGGCACACATACCCGCACGAGCACACATACACCATTTCACCGAGAGCACTGCACTCATCGCATCGTGATGATCCGGATCGACAGAAGAGATAATCGGTAAAGCTGCTCAATATGAAATTATTATCCATTTATCTTCATTTGACGAGTCAACATTTCATTTCAATCCCGCCCCGAAACTTGGAACCATTTCACTCCACTCCGCTTCCCTGCTTCGTCATTCCGATTGCATTGCCTCGGGGATGACGGGGATAATGCCAACGGGCCGCCAGCAGCAGCAGCAGCATGGCGCATGGTGCGAGGTTTAAAGTGAACCGGAAAATTGTTCATCCAATTTGACGGTGTTCGATGACCAGGGGGTTGAGTGGCGCTATCTCCTCACTCACCTGCATCATCTCCACGCTCGCTTGTCGATCGAGTGCGAAACGACACAAAAAAAAAACTCACACAAAACATTTCCACAAACGTCCCAATGTGCGCCACGACGAGGACCTCGAGGGTGGACCCAAATGTGTAACCCGTTCCGTATCGTCGGCGCAACGTCATTTTCGGTTCCGGTACAAAAATCCGGTTTCGGTCTCACCGTCGATTCTGTTCCGTTTCGTTTTTCTTTACGGGGACGTTTTAGATGAACCAAAGTGCAGCGTTTGCTGCTTTCTTTTCGTTTGCTACCAGGTTGCAACAGTCAGCAGGATGCTGGATTGTCCATTGTCTCGTGTGCCATACCGAGAGTCTGTCTAGGAGTTCGACCAGTGAATGGTACAATATGGACCATCTGGAATGGCCATCAGTATGTTTAAATGGGAGTAGCGAAACGATTGTTAATGGATGGTAGAGCATATTTTTTATTGAGTGTTATTAAGTACTATGGTGAATTTGAACTAAATCAAGGATTTTTTAGCATTTTTTCATCTAAAAAACAAAATCCATGTTTTTTCACAAATTCTACAATTGAGTAAAACATTTAATGAATAGTTTGATAAAATGAAATGAAATGAAAGGTTGATTCGGGTCTCAAAACCGGCTCTCATTTGTCGATTTTTTGTAAAGAAACCATGCAGCTTAATTTTTTCAAATCTAAGTCATAATAAACTAAAACTTTTCAAAAATATTCGATTCTATTTTGGGGAAGATTTATTAAAAACTTCATCCATGGTATAAAAATTTAGGCAGGCGTGTCTTCGGCAAGACACCTTTTCCGGTGCTCATCGTAGCTGCGTGATAGGTCATCAGAAAAATACAAATCAATATTCATTTGATAGATTATAAGTTAATCTTGGCAGTTCCGTTAATGCTTTGTTGAATTTCCCATTTTTTTGGTAGTTTTTTTAAGTTTGAAAAGGTATCACGCTATGATGTATTATCAAACCGTCGGGTTCGTCGCTTATGACTTAAGGGACAAGTCTTTTGATATGCACCAAAAACGAAGCTCATCGTAGCTGCGTGATGGGTTATCAGAAAATTATAAAAGAATATTCTTTTTTAGATCATAAATTATTCCCAGTAGCTTGAATTTTAGTTCCAATTGTTGGACTTTTGGCAGATTTTTGGAAAAAAAACCTTTTGAAAAAAAACACCAATTCCATCAAGACCAGCAGTGCTTTGCGTAACGATAAGGTCAACGAAAAACACCAAACACACACCGTACATGCACGCCAAAGAATCGAATGGGTTTGCCTCATTTCACAATCCCTACTGCCACTGCCATTCTGGCCGGGGGCATCCAGGGAACGAACCCACAACAATATCGAGAAAAAAACGGGCAAATCACGAATAAAAGGGACTGCCAATACAGGAGAAGAGTGGTGGAGTGAGCTGGTGCGCTGGATCTGGCCGGTCTGCTTCTCTGGCTTTTATTTTCAATTTTCATCGTGCTTATGTCGGTGAAAATTTTTGAAGCATCATTAATTTATATTACCTGCCCCCGGGAATTGAGGGAGGGCGGCGGGGAACAATTCACTAGCATCGTACAACACACAGAAATGGTCGCGAGGTGGTGGATTGAAGTGCAAGCTTGCTCGTTCCGGGCGCGCACGCGGTCGTTCCGAGTAGAAGCGGAAACAAAGCCCTCATCGTCATCGCCATCGAGGAAACTACTATCGGGGCGGATGATACCACGGTGCGGCTGTTGTTGTTGTAAAAAGGATACTCGAAAGGAGGCTCTGTACTCGGAGGAAAGTGGGAAATTATTTTATAAATTGATTCTTCGGACCTTCGGACTGAACTCCTGGAACCTGGTGGTCGCTGGTTGCGGATGCTCGGGCAGCAATTAAGGCCGTGGCCTACCCGATTCGTGGCCGGCTGTTCCGAAGTTGATTAATCGAAGGTCGGGGCTTAGTGGTAAAATCTAGTCACGTCCCAGTAGCTTGGGACCAAGGGAAGAGAGTGAGCACTCCACTGGCGACCGTCCTGGAACCTGGTTAAAGATCCGGACTCATCGCTGTTCGCTCGCTTGCACCTAATGGCATTTCGATTGTTCGAGGGATCAATCAGTGTGGGAGGGAGGGAAGGGAAGCAGAGGGAGTCAGTAGCTTTCGAGCGGACGATGAACTCCGAAGCAAATCCTGCCGCTCCCTCATTAAGATCCTGGCACGACTTGCTGCTAATTTTCGGTTCCGCTTTTCTCCATTTGTCTAGCCTGGAGGAGCTGTGTGTGGGGTAGCTACCGACAGTGCCGCAACTCAAGGAGCAACAGGATCACTCCGAAAGGACGACGAGCTTCTTCCCACCCCAGATTTGCAACAGAGGGCAGCGCAGTGGCGTTGAAGTAAAAGAAATTCTGTCGAGCAATTCGACTCATAATCACGCTCCGGCGTCCCGTCGATGCTGAAGACGATTGAAGACAGAAGACCAGGCCACAATCTGACAGATCCGCAAACGCAGCGTACCCCCAGTGCTGCTCGCTGCAATCGTCTCTCCCTTTCAGTCTCTCCTCTCAAAAGAACGCGGCCCCGAAGCACGGAAGCAGCAGCATAAGGCTCTTAGTATTCATAAAGTGTTGCATATATTTCCTGCCAACTCCCTCCCCGCTACTGTCTAGGTGATGGTGCACGTCGTCGTCCTCAATGCGGCGGACCTGGGCTGGAGCAGGGGCCGTGGAAACAAATTTTGTGGCAGCAAATTTTGCGGTGGTTTTCATCTTTCGTTGATTTATACTTCCTCATAATCATCTCAAAGAGCCTCCACACGATGAAGAGGAAGAAAAGAAGGCAGAAAGGCAGGCAAGAGTCAGGATCCTTTACATTCCTGCCCGGTGACCACTTCGGTGTCTATATGGCGTCTTTGGGCCATAGCGTCCGCTCCAAAAAGGCACACTGGACGAGCGAATCCTCCAGACAGTTGCCAGGCGCGGGGAAGAACGGAGAGTGTCCTGGCACCGCACACCGAGTTGCATCCTTTTGTTGAGCCCGAGCCGGGCTGGCCGGGACCGGGACTTCTTGTTGCAGATCGTTAGAACGTGCTGGTCGGCATTGAATGATGCATTTCAACAAATGTTTCAACACCTTCCAACCACTGTCTGGCAGCACTGTTCAGCGTAGCAGGCTGTGACCGAGACGTCACTGTCGGGATAGCTCTCCTTTTGGACTCGACTCAACGTGGAACAAATTGGAATTAGAGTGAGAGGCGCTGAGCACGGTGTTGGTGGTTCATTTCCAGTGGTTGGCCATCTTCCTAGGAACCTAACGTCGGCTGGTGGTGCACGTTCGGTAAGAAGAAGAAGAAGCCGGGTAAGAAAAATGTGAGTCAAAGTCCTCAAACCCTGAAAGTGCTTCAGCCATCACCGCAGACATCGGAAGGAAAGCTGCGTCTCTCTCGGGAGATGCTCTCTCTCTCGTGTGGCGCGCGTGCTGCAACTTCGGATTCGGTTTCATAAAATTTCATAATTGGAAAACATGACCGAAATGTGGAATGAACGCCACGAGCCACGCCACGGAATCGAAGCGCAGCATCCTTGCAGGAGAAGCAGAATCTGCACAAGATGATGATGATGAGGAGAGCGATCCTCAAACGGCTTCTCGGCGACGGCGATGAAAGATACTGCGGCGTCCGTGGTGCCGTAGGTTGCTACGATGGAAAGTGATTAAATCAAAACTAACGATTTATGACAAAGCACAGTGGCGTGTGGTGCAGCCATCGAGAGTGCATCGAGAGTGCGGTTGGTTTTCAGCTTACCAAGAATTCCAGCAACGTTCCAGAGAATTGGTCTCGAAAAAGGCAACAACATCCTCATTAGTTCGTTGACATTGTCGAATCTCCGGAAGTTCGGAATCATCGTAGCGCTTTCCATGCAATCACGGCAATACTCGGGGGTTAATTATACTTGAACTCGCTTTCGCGGAGCGCGGTACACTCCCGGCTTGGCCCTCCATAAAGAGCCAGGGAACCCGGATTTTGTGGCCAAATTAAACCAAGATGGAGCATGGAAATAAAAAGCATCCTTTTCCACCGGTACTGCTCCATTAAACCAACGGCACCAGGAACCTCGAAGGACCCTTTTAACCTTTAGCTTAAAGACTGAAGCTTCGAGGAACGTTTGGCAGCATGACTTGGTCTGGACTGGTTGGTCTGGAGGGTTTGAAGCACGTTCCCCCCTAAATCGCCTCCCGGAATCATTACGAGAGCACCAGCTGCCACGGGACCTGCTCCTGCTGCTATTCCCACGGACGCTCCCCGCGTTCACCGCACAAGATGGCCGCCCGAAAAAGGTTGTTGTATCATCTTCGTCCAACCTCGAGACTCGGGCCACTCGAGGGAAAAGGTTAAAGTTTCCGAGGGCAATAGCAAATATATTTTTCCCAGGGAATTTCCCAAACCCACGGCCCACCACCACTACGTTCAAAGCTACCTCCAGCTCCAGGAGATGCCCCCGAAAACCGCGAGCGATTAAGAAAACGAATGGAATCCAGCGCCGGGCGCCGGATAGTATCCCACGACGGAACGGAATGGAACTCCAACACGCTGGCCTTGCTTGCGGCGCTAGCTAGCGAACCCTCTTCCACTAAAATGGCCTTTTCCCTGTGCTAGTGTCCCAGGATCAGCGACGTAAAGGTGCAGTGGAGGAGCGGAGATGAAATAAAATAAAGAAACGGTACGGAGCCGTGAACTGCGAGGGACACGTGAGGGCTCCCAAAACTATCCGGGACCGGTGCTACCAGCGGGCTACCAGTCGCCTCAAAAGATCCTCCCTTTCGGTCTATTCCACTCCGCGTCTCACTTGCCCTTGGTGCACTGGCTCAAGGGGGGGAAAGCCAAACTAGCGAAACGAGGCTGCTGCTGCCAGCAAGAAATTGTAATATCACTTCATGTACAATTCATTGGATTCTTCATTCCATTTAAGGAATACGAAGGCCCAAGAAGCCCGTCCAGCCAACCGCTCTCTCGTAGTGTGCTCGCTCGAGATCAGAAGATGCTGGCAGCCGGCATCGGCATCGGCATCTCGCTTCTATCGATGCTCTTCTCAATGCTTCTAATCCGAATCCTTCCAATACGATTGGTTAGAGAGAACAGAGTTACTTTGTAGTGTCTGTATATCCGCGAAATGCTCCAGAAGTTTCCTTTTTTTTTCCAAGCGACCTCCGGGTATCATTGCAGAAGAATCGCGAGGGTAGAGTTTACAGAAGCGAGCGGGGGCGTCCGCTTTTCGATATCTGACTTCAGATATGCAGATGAATCCCCCGGGGGTTGATGGTGGTTAGGGGGGGGGGGGGGGGGTGAATAGTATTTTCTCTCCATTCTTCCTCATCCTTTCCCCTTCTTTCTCCCTTTCCGCGCCACTCTTGTAGAAGTATTTATGTTATTTGTTACTCCGTGAGCGAGCGAGCGAGCGAGCATTGTTTAGCGCGCGGCACCGCGGCCGTGGCATGGGATTTTATATGACGCCCGCCAACAACAAAGCAAGGGCTGCCAGCAAAGGAACTGGGAAGGGGGCTTAGAAATCCGTGGGCCCACCAGCGGAGTAATAAACAATAAAAACATAGCGCACACGACATCCAGGCGAACAAGCGGCCCCGGTGTCGCCCATAAAGAATGCCACCCAAGGAGTAAGGGAGCAGCGCAGAAGCTGTAGCTGAAGCACCAGAGCTCACCCCGTGCGGTGCGACAAGGCTGAACATCGCGACAGTAACGTGTCAGTTCACGGTGCCAGGCCAGGCCAGGCCAGGCCACCGATGAACCACAGATCGTTGGCAGAAGCAGTAGCTTGGCAGCAATCCTTTTCACAAAGAAAGCCAACAGACGGGGACGATGGCCACTCAAGATGCTTTCATATCCTGTCCCTCGGGAAGGGTGGCCGTGAGAGAGTGAGGTTAACCGCCCCCCCCCCCCCCTGATTCCTGGAACCAACCAACGAATCGAAGCATTTTAATATTGCACCAACCGAGACACAAGACACTGCCTACTTCTTCTCTTGTACCCCCGCAACATCTCTCCAAAAAAGCTGCCAAATCCGGCGCCCTCCCTGCCATTTGAAATCGGAATCTAGGGCAGCACCCGCTTGGTACGTCAATACCAATCGAAGATGCGACGATTCGACACAGCACAGTGCTGGTGCTTCTTCCGGTGGACATTTCTCGCCATCCCCAACCAGCACACGGTTAATGTCCTTTTTGGGGCCGCTTCGCTTCGTAACGGAATTCACCTTTATAGACGTACCGAACGGTCCTAAACTATTCTGTACCGAGTGCGCTATAAAGGCGGGCTCCAAATGGGGCCCGGGGGCCATAAAGCGAAGCGGACAAATTATGAGCTACAACCTCACAAATCACTCACCCTGCCGCGAAGGAGGCAGTTATTTAAACGCTGTGCGCTGGATTTAAATCGAAATCGGGAATGGAACACGACGCTGCCGCTGCCTTTGATGACCCAGAATGCGCCTCGCTCGGCAGGGACCTGCAGGGACACCAATGGGATCGATATCCAGTGTGCCAGTGAGCGCGATGTAATGCCACTCCGACACACAGCCCGTTACACAAACAGCGAACAATCCGCGCGAAACGACAGCGCGAATCAAAGGCAGGTATTCGAGTCGGAATTGGTGCAGGACCTGCGTGACCCAGAGCGCTCTGCATGGTCGCACCGGGTCTCACTTTGGTAGCAAAGTTTCTGCACCGGGGAGGAATCGATCAAACGCGCGCGCGGAAATTATTACAAGACAGTTAGGTCCTAGTTCTGGGCCTAGTCTGCCTGCTGTGTGCCATTGGTGGGAAGGATATTTATTTTCTTTATTTTATGATCAGAAGCTTCATAAAAAAGGACGAAGCGGCCACGGTGCGTGAGTCTGTCTTTTGGACACTAACTCTATAACAAACACAGCTTTCGGTGGCCACAAGGGCATCCGATTTTTTGCTGAAGAAGCGAAAGGCAGACGGACACATTAATCCTTTGAGCAAAGCGTCCGCTCAGCGTGGGTCTGCTCCATTATCATATTAACACATTAACGATGCATCAATAACAGCGATTTTAACAACGCACACAGCGACAGACAGAGAGAAACCTTTTTCCCCATTTTCCACCACAAGAATCCGGTGCTCATGCGTTGGGGAAAAAGGCCCAACCAGACCGAGACCGAGACATACCGAAGCATTACACGTCGGACGCCACTTATCCTTCATTTATTCATTTCGCTCGGCACGTGTCCTGTGACAGGGGGGAGGGAAAGGAAATGGATAAGTGAGGGCATCCTGGTGTGGAGTGACATCCTTGTTAGATCGAGAGAGAGTGTAAGAGAGAAAGAGAGAGAGAGCGCAAGCAAAATGGGGGAAAAAAGTCGTTCCACACCGAACAGGTAATCGGTACGTAATTGACTCCTTCTCCTTCTCTAGCTCTGGCTTTTCCTTCCCTGCACCAGGAGACGGTGATTTACAGGCCCACACCACCGGGCAGGCCAGACAAGGAGAAGAGGCTCCTGTTTTGGGGGACGGAGCGCCATCCTCCGCCATCAAAAAACCCCGAGACATAAATTACTCATCAGCTCGCCGTAGCATCCCGAGCCAGGATATGAAGGCGATCGAAGGTGTGCCTCGAAGGAGCGCATATGCTTCACCACCATACCGTGGTGGCCATTCCGGTCACCAAAGTGAGCAAAATGAAAGCGAAAGAAGTTGTCAGCACGACCATGAGAGAGCGAGCAGCATCCGCAGGACTTCGAGACCACCATCGGATGGATACGTGATGGTGATAAACCCCCCCTAGCTCTCTGGCAGCTGTTTACCACGAGCAAGCTGCCAAAGACCACCCCTTCCACCCTCCAGGGCACCACCACACTTTGATGGACAACTAATTAAGCGAGGTATATCGGGGGAGCATCGGAATCCACCCTCGGCAGTAGCGTAGTTCCGAGTATAGTACCAACGGTCTGTAGCAGCTGCTGGTTAGGATGCTTTTGCCAATGCCAAGGACACGTGTGTGCGTGCATGCGTGCGTTTGGGAACGAGTGGATGTGATGGTGTATTAATAAGATTAAGTTAATCCAGCCAAGATGCCAACCGGGGGTGGGGAAGAGGGCGTTAGCGGGAGCTCTAGCGATCCCGGTGAGTCACCAGCAATGCCAACGGGGCGCAGACTGGTGAAGCAGAAATTGTTGCAGCATTCCAGGGGCTCTCGCAAGGCCTGCTCTAAATTGCAACCAATACTGTCCCGCCGCCATTTAAGCCGCATACCGGTATTTGCTGGCTGATGAATGTTAAGTGTGCGTTGCCGGGGGGGACCTCTATTTGCTAATTAATTTACTAACATAATTCTCGCCCAAGCCTGTCATATCTTTGGCTAATTGGCCATCGCTGGAAGCGCCGGAACAGGACTGAAGGAATAGCGCATTAACCTCTTTCGCCGCCGCTGACGCCGCGAACGCACCTGCTTCACAACACGAGCTGCTGTTTGTGGGAAAAAAAAACAAACGTCCCAAGGACCGAAAACCGGAATTGTGGTCCACCAGCTGGGACCACACCCCTGAGTTGAAGAGGAACATGAAATGACCGAAATTACAACCAACAGCAGCACCAGTGCTGAAGGTGATTTAAATACCGTGGCCATCCCGGAAGACGCAAACCAACCCTAAAAACGAAGCGACCGGTAAAAGGATAACCAGCTAGCCACCAGCTTAGGAATCCCAGCAGCATCCTTTTGCTGGTTTGCCATTTAAAAGTGTCCCTAGGAAAACACAGGATAGGGGGGAACGCTAGGGAAACGATTAACACATTTAATTCGTACAACAGTGCACCTGCGTGCACTCGCTGACGGTTCTTGGGACCGTCCTGCCAAGGAATGGACACCCCTGGAACTCGGAAGTAACGTCCCGAGCCAAATAGTCGTTTCTAAGACGTCTCCGACGACCAGCGTATGATTATGGGAGGGATTAGATTTTTTTTCCTCGTCCTTCTCGTCCTCGTTTAAACGTCCCTCCTGGGTCTCGATCCGGCCAGGGCCCGGGGGGACAAAAAAACACCTCACACTCACACTTTAAAACCAGTTCCGCAAAACTCGTTTTTTTGTACTCCCGGCTAGACATTACCGGAGGTGAATTTTAAAACTTCCACCTAGGAAGATCCGAACGATTTGTCCCCGCCGGATCCGGTCAGCAAAGGTTGGGCTGAGAAGTTGAATTTCCCGTTTTATCTCTTGCGATACCGTGGATGCTGCTGCTGCTGCTGCTTCTGGCGTATCAATCACCAAACCGGGCGTACTGGACCAGCGAGGAGCGAGAGTGTGGGAAAAAGTTCAGTGACGTTCAGGACGCAGAGCGAAGGTTACGTTTAATGGATTCCTGTTTAACGATTTAGGGTCTCGGCGAATTATTTTTCACAAAAAAAAAAACGGAAAGAAAAACAGGAAGATCCTCTAGGATGCTCATCTGCATCTCACCTTCCACGTCGTTTTCCGTTCTTGCGCGCCTTCTGCGCCAGCAATCTCGGTCAGCAGTCCGGAAGGCAAAACTCAAGCCCCGAAACCGGTCGCTCCAGTGACAGACCAGAAGCAACAGCTGTTGATGCGAGGCAGTAGCAAGCAGAAGAGGGGAAGAAAAAGGCAGCGAGACAGGCAGCGAGTTTCCTGGAGAAACTCTTTCCCCCCACACTGCGGCGCCACGAAAAAGGGTTCCTCTAAACCAGCACACACGCGGAGGCAGCTGTGATGCCACCCTCCTCGTCGGTGGTTGATTTTCCAATATGTACATTTGCATATAATTTGTATTTTGCATTGGCCCGTGTGTGGTCGTAGGGGGTAGCGGGGATTGCCATTTTATGCGACCACGGCAACGACAACGACGACGACGACGACGTAGCGTAGTGAAGGCCGCTTGAAGTCTATCTATGCAGCCAGCGCGGACCAGGGAGCACCATCCAGTGTGACATGTGGCCTCCGGTGTTCGAGGTCCTCTTCGAGTCCTTGTGCGCAACCTTTGTCGCGTTTATGCGCGCGTGTTCGCTGCTGGTGCTGCTCCTGCTGAACGTGTACGCTAGCCGCCAGTGCGCGCGGTCTATGCTAACAACGGGGAGTTGATATGACTGCATTAATATTATATTCAGCCTCGGCACCATCCCCGCCCACCCTGGTGAACTCTTGTACCCGAAAAACTAGCCGACCACCACCAACCACAGAGAGAGAGAGAGAGAAAGACCAAAAATGTCCACGGTGCTCCACTCAAGCGGTGCTGGTTCTGGTGGTACTGGCCACCACACCACATCGCCCACTGGTTTGAGGTTTTTCATTCGACCAGCGAAGGGTTGGTTCACGGACGAAACGTCACACAGCCGTTACCACCTTTTGCGGCCAGGTCCCGGAGTCTAATTCGCGAAATTCCCCCCACCAAAAAAACGGTGAGCTGAGTTCATGTGGAGTGGTAGGTCCCTGATGTTGGTGAATTGGAGATTTCTAAAAATACTCTTTCGAACACACGTGAAGTTGGAGTTAGTGGCGGGAGCTTTGTTCCGAGCGCACCATTTGGTTTCTATTGGAATCGCACAACCGTCACTGAATCGCTGCTCTCCTTCGCTTTGCTTCGTAAATAATGCATTTGCTTCTAAGAAAAGAAGATGCTCGATGCCAGGTGGTGGTGGTGGTGTTGGTGGATGGCAAATGATCATGCTGAGACAACGCGCCCAGCAGCTTCTCGCCGGGGTTAAGGAGCCAGCCCTTGAACAGTACCGGACTTTAGGAGTCCACCGAGGGAGCTAAACTCTTCCCCATACTCTTCCTCCCGAAATAGAAACAACATCCACGGGCAGGTATCGGAGGGGAGATTTGGCCAAAAAAAAAATTGCAAACATTTATACCTTGAAAAGGTATCGAATCGACATCGACACGGGGGGATACCAATATCCGTATCCGTAGAGTGAGCCAGCGACCACATTTACGATTCCAGCCGGTCCGAGGACCCCGTGGTAGCACTCGATTTTTATGGCCAGCTCAGCTCCCAATGCGATACCATGCACCACTTCCAATCGCATCGTACCGCAATCAGAAAAGGGGGGCCTTGATTGTAAAAGACGTTAGGAACACACCCAGGGAACAGCTCAAGAAGCCAGGAGCGTCGCGTGGTGGCAATAAATGCGTACAAAATGAGGCCTTCACCTTCGGGTACCTTCGAGGTTTGTGGGAGAAGAAGCGAATATGATGAAGCTGGAATGGAATGCTCGTTACGTTACAAGCCAAGAGGGCATGACAGTGGCGCCTCCTTTGGTTTCTTTTCTTGAAGGATACTTTGTAAAAAAAAAACCGTAAATTGAATGTTAGTAGCGGAAATATTCTTGCAACCTTACGTTAACTTCTCGACAACTGTACTGTTCTAATACTAATTAGTAATCGCTCCATCAACGCATGAACAGCTTTTGCTAAGACATTTAAATTAAAAAGCAGCTAGCATTCCCGATTCTCTTTCCACAAGATTTGGTAGAAGAAGAAGAAAATATCATTATCCATAATCGAATAATTTGGTGGAACTTACACTTCACATCGTTCTGTTTCTTTCGCTCTCAATAACGAGCCCTCCTCAAACATCGTATCGGGCGGAAGAATTGATGATGGCTTATGAAAATTAAATATCCTTCATTACTCCGACCACCAGCAGATAGGAAGAAGAGAGAGAGAGAGAGAGAGAGAGAGAGAGAGAGAGAAAGAGAGGAAAGGAGAGAACTTGAAAGCGATCAAGCCAGACACGTGCTGATCGGTAGTGCAAGTTGTATGTCCGGGCACGTCCGTTTGACGCAAAACCGTCCATCCAACGGGGGGAGCTCCACCATCCCAGATACATCATCCACATGCCCCCTCCACCATGCACAAAAACCGAACCGGAACACAAAAAT
>NC_064878.1:7890000-7912500 GCF_943734665.1 Anopheles aquasalis | reverse complement strand
ATGCTAGCGCACGTTTGCGTGTATTAATCCCGCGGTTCGCGGTTAATTGATCGGCATTTCTAATTTCCTCCCGGGGGCTTCCTGGACGTCACCATCCATCAAGCCACGGTTGCCCTCCCCCCTTTTCGGGTGTCATGTTAATTCCTCTCATCTCCAGGCTGGCAGCTTCTGCCACAGCAACTGATGACGCTGATGAGGTCCACGAAATGAAGAGCCACCATGCCGCAGAACATCCTTCCGGACCTTCAGCTCTATCCAGGGCAACAACTCATCACAACGCGCCATGGCACCGACCTGTCAATCTTCGACCTAGCTCCCATTATTTGGGATCAGGATTGAAATGGATATGCCAAGCATGTTGCGTTTCGCCAGCCAGCCAGCCAACCAGCCAGCCAGTTCTTTTTGCCCCTGGATTACAGCCTCACCGGGCTGTCCAGATTCCGCAAATGCATCAACGTAAAGGCCAATGGTTGCTGTTTGGTTGAGTTTTGATGTGGCCAATGTACCTGTGCTGTGCTGCTGGCTCACCGGCTGGAATCCTCGTTGTGCTAACCGCACAGACCAATCAGTTACAATCAGCTACCGACCAACCTGACTGGACCTGACGCGGGAGGGTGGATATTATCCATTGCAAATGACACAACCGCAAAGTAGCACACATTTCACACAGAGACACGCAATCGGACGAATACCTCACCAGGTCTCAATATTAATTGACAACGTAATTATTGATTTTCGGTCCCTCATGCCAGGCTTTCCCTCGCCGTTTTTTTTATTCCATTTCATCCCCTGCAAAGGCAACCCCCGGGCTCACCCCCCCCCCCCTTAAGGGGGTTATTTTTGTTTCGGAAAATGTCCATCAGTCAGAGTCCGTGACCGAGGACGAGGCCGAAAAAAAAGAAACAGAGGCAAAAGAGAAAGGTACGCGAAAACGTGTACGCGACCGCGAACTTTGGTCATGTTATTATGTCGAATTCGATCAATCACCCCACTGCGGCCCCAGACCCGCCAGGGGTAGCTGGCTATTTACTTTACAATTACACTTAATCACTTTCTTGGAAAACTGGTCGCCGGACGCGAGACGAACATGACTGTGTTTGAGCTGACGGCAATCCTTTTCCACGAAGGGGTGCGATTTCATCCCTTATAATTTTTTTTTGCCGTGTATTTTTAATGAGAAACCATACCGATATCTGCCTGCCGGAATCACCAGCGTTTGCCAATCGAATCCCCTTCCCATTCCACGCCTTTTTTTCATTAATCAAATTCCAGGAAAGCGGCAGGACGAAAGCACTCACCCCTTAAGGGGGGATTGCTACCAGGAATTGAATCGCATTTGCTGACAATTGCAATCGAGCTGCAACCGGAGGACTGCGGAGAATGGGCAGATGGTTAATGAGTAATGATAATGCCAACGGTAGCACTCCATCCACCCACCCACCCGGTTATCTTGGGTCGTATTTTATGCCCTCAAGTAGCCAGGACACGTGGACGCCATTGCAGGGGTGCACGGTGCATGCACATAATTCACCACCCTTTGCGTACCTTGAAAGGTAGGAAAGGGAAAAAACCTCTGGCTAGATTAATATCGGCCAACCTGGTCCTCCACCAGGGCGAACGGAATGTGTCGCCTTACGTTGCTACGAGGGACGGGTCTGTTCCGTTTCCGGTCGGGTGCACCGACGACTTGCAAACCGCAACACCGCCAGCCAGCCAGTCAGCCAGCCCGTCGGTGCTCCGTTCATTTCGTTAATGCATTCGATCATATCTTGCAGGGACTCGGTGTTCCTCCTCGCCTCTTCCGGGGGTGCTTGCAAATTACACCAGCAATCCGGGGGGGTGGGAGGGGTTGCTGGCGCCAACACCACCCTTTCATCCCTTCCGTCCTTCGCTCTATGGCGACCCGCGCGAGGTCGAGGGAGTAAACATGTTTTTGCCTCTCGCGCTCGCGGTCGTTCCCTTTCCTTTTTTTTTTTTTTGCCAACCCAACCCAACCCAACCCGATGGGCCATGCAGTGCAGTATGCTGCAACGTGTTTCCGGTTCCCGCAGTCCGTAAGGCGCACAGGGAAAGGTCCCCGCGACCCCGGAACGGATGGTCCTGACAATCTTAATGCACTTTCTGTGCGCGGTAAACAGGCAGCCATCAGCAACAGCAACTAGAAAACGGGAGGAGCTAGGGGGAACAGGACATCAACCTGGATATCCTGGACACGTGGACCACCACCACCGCCATATGGTGTCGTACAAAATTAGGAAAATTTTGCATAAAATGAAATTACACTATTTCACCCCTTTCTGTTTTGCCCAGGGAGTTTAAAGGAGAGTCGTGATCGTGCAAAAGTGCATTTCTCGCAAGTGGTGCTCGGTTGGGCGTTAGGGTGCCACAGGGGGACGCAGTGTAATTGTACGCTATTATGCAGGTATGATGGGGTGGGATTTGGGTGGTTAATTATGTTATAATTACAATCGAATGTTTGCTGCCGATAATTATTGAGGCGCTCCGGCAGAGAGGGAGAGAAAGAGAGAGAGGAGAGCGAGCGTTGAGATGGGAAGCTGCTGCTGCTCGCAACAGTTTTCTGATTGATCAATTCAGATGTGCAAATCTCTCTAGTTTTTGGCCCAGGAATCTCTTCCACATTTCACACTCTACGGTACTAATTAGTGATTGTTTGAAAACAAATCGGCTTGCTCCAATTTAGCGTACGAGGATGAAATGCGTTCAGCACAAATCCAGCACAGCAGCTGATGAGGTTTCTTGTTCCATGAATTACATGAAATAACAAACGCAGCAGACGAGCGCAAAAATTGAGAAGTGCAGAGTGGCGTGGAAATTCAAATTTCAGCTACTCAAACACACAAACTTGCCCGGTAACCGGCAACTCAACACACAAATCCGCCGCTTGATCTGCCCTGATCTGCGCACTGCGCGCTGTGTGGTTCGAGGAAAAGCTTTTACATTTAATTAAATTCATCACACTTTTAATTACCTTTTATTTGCCGACGACCAACTGAGTCCGACTGAGCGACCGACCAATCTTTCGCGACTTTCGGTGTGCTGACGCTACTGTATCGTTGCGTTTTCCTCGGAAAGCGATTTTCCCGCGAAAAAAATGCAAACCCACACATGCACACTCCCTCCAACATACCGGTACATACCGACCAGCAGAGTAGCGAAATGACAGTAATTAAAAAAGGAAAAAGGAGATAGAACTAGCGGAAAACAGGACTCACCGGATGACACTTGCAGAGGTCAGCAGCCGGGGTGGATTTTCCCACGGGGGCTGCGGTACTGGAGATGGTGGAAAAGTGCGTGAAACTCGCTTTTCTACTTGTTCTTCTGACTTTTCACTTTTCCTCGCTACACACCGTGTTTGTTTTTGTTTGTTTGTTTGTTGTGCTTTCAGTTCACCTGGCAGAGGGATGCGGATTAAGCTTTCCAATGGATTTTCTCCTGAAATCCCCCGACTCTAGAATGTGTGTTTTTCTTTTCTTTCGTCTTTTTGTTTTTCTTTGGTTTTTTTTCTCAATTTTCTCGTTGCGTTTTACGAGTCCTGTTTATGGTTTTCCACAACGACGACGACGAGGACAGCGTTTTATCGTAAACATCAAGCTGTCCCCCCAAAAAGCACGCACACAGTAGTGGTTGAATGTAATGGTGAGTTTCCACCACAACACAGCAGCAGTCGAGAATCAGAAGGATCCAGATGATTTCCCACAAAACACACTGAGGCGACGGTGCGCGCGTTTTCCGGCTGATTCAGGGGGTGGTGAAGCGAGTGGAGAAAAGCGTTTTACGCGCTACCCGATACACTAACACATGCGCATGGTGGCGCCAGTAGCAGCAACGAGCATGGTTCCGGTTGTACTATCCGAGTAGCGCCACGGGACAAGGACGAGCAGCGCCACTCACTGACACTAGCGCTCACTACGGCAGCTCACTAACGGGAGCTCACGGGAGGGCTGGTAATAAAATCAAATAACACCTGACACCGCACCCGGAGGATGGGGAAGGTGGGGTGATACCGAAAGGTCGTCCCGAAAGTCGGCAAGGACATAAGAGCTACCGGAAAGAAAGCAGCGCTGCCACGAGTGTTTGTGTGCGTGAGAGTAAAGCTCAGTGCCACTACCAACACACTCTCAGCCCAACAACACACGCACGATCTCCTTCCTTCCTTCCTCACCCGTTGACTCGCTGACGTCCACGATTTTCTCACGGCGAGGAAAATTCACGGCGACGCACCAACAACGAGCGTACTGGCGAGCGAACGAATGCAGCACACGGCAGCGGGTATAACACGCGGGATAGTGTACACGAACACGCACAGCAGGATAAACGGGGGAAGGCCGGGTGGACAGAAGGGATGGTAACGTGCAAACGAAAGGCAGGAGGCGAACACTGAAAGCGGAGAGCACAACGATGATGATAGGCAGGGCAGCAGCACAAACAACAGTCAAGGCAGCAGCACGAGCAGCGCGAAAAGGTGCCGGAATGGAGTGCACGCGAGAGAGAGAGTGGCTCGTTGGACGAGAAAAGCAAATACAACAACAACAAAAAACACGCACCAATGAGTGGCCCGGTGTCGGTGTCTGCGTGAGCACCCATTTTCCCGGTGGGTGTCCGCGAGGAAAAGTCGTCGTCGCGTTCGTCTAGGAAAGGAAAAAAGGACACCGGACAGCGCGCGTTCAGCCGCGACACATCTAGCCGGTACACACACCGCAAAGGGATGTCCTTCGTGTCCTTGCGTTTGGATGAGTCATTTTGTTTCATTTTAAATGATTTTTTCTCGGAATTTTGCGATGACTCATCGGTGGGGATATCGGTTTCTTGTTAGGTAAGAAAGGACGTATTATTGGAAAGCAATTGTTCAATTGCGTCACACAGAAAGTGATGACGTCATAAAGGGGAAGCTTCCAGAGCGACCGTTAGAGGGCTCCTGTGCTAGTGTCCTTCTTTTCCCAATCCTCCTTGTCGATTTTTTAAGATTATATTGCTTTTCGTTCGTTTTAGAAATTAATGTTCTTTTAAAAATGTTTAAATAAAGGTAAAATTCTCTTCCTTTTCTCTGCAAAAACCTTACACATCTGCTACATGTTCCTCAAACTGTGATCCCTACCGCAAAGGGGCAGTGTGCGCATGTCGCTCGTTAAGAAATCACATCATTACGAACGAACGTTTGCGTTTCTTTGGTAGATTCTATCACGTTATCGGTGATGACGTCATCTGTACTAAAATAGAACTGTTCTGTTGCTGCTCTGTTCTAAAGCGGAACCACGTGGTACATCCTTTGAACTCCGAACTTCCGGTGAAAAGGCTACAAAGTGCCCCAGGGAATAACCCTGCGAAGGAACCATCCTGATAAAATGGAAAGCACATTAACATAAAATTAATTAAAACAAAAATGAAAGTCAAACGCGACATCGTGGTAGGCGCAGACGTCGTCGAAGTTCGTTCGATGACAGTTTTCCCGACTTGATGACAAACGACCACATCAAGAAAGCGACGGAAGAAAAAAAACCGGTTCGAAGACATTTTGTTAAAATGTGTTTTTCCTTCCGCTCCTGTATTGGTCCAGCCACCACCATCCACGCACTAAACGTGTGTTATTTTGCAATAAATTACCTTTTTTCTGTTCGAAAACTGACGCCGGCGACGACGAATGCGATGACGGTCTGTCACGAATTCCAATTCGCACGTTCCGTCCCCGGTCGTGGCCTCCGTCGGAATCGGATTACATACAAATGAGTTCGTTAATTTTGAAGCGTGAAGTCTGTCGTGCACCGGAAATTGATTAACTGTCGTCATCGAACCACCGAGCAGCAGCAGCAGCAGCACTTATTGACTCCGAGCCCATTGTGACAGGAGATCGCGAGGATGTTTTCGGGGGGAGAAGAATCCGGCAAGATCCACGACGTACCACGGAAGTCAATCGTTCGCTAGCCTGCTGGCAGTTGCCAGTGGAAAGTAACGGGCAACTTTTGCCAACTCCTCACACACAACACCCATCCACAACGAGGTGAATTGCGAAAAAAAAACATTGAAAATAAAATAAAAACCAAGTAGTGCAATCACATTGACCATAAAGAGCACCGAGCGAGCGAGCAGCAGTTCCGAGGTTATGTTTATTTGCTTCGTGCCACCACGAAAGAAACGTCGGATGATCATCATCTGCCAATGGTAGAGAACGGAGCGGTACCGGCCGGTCACCACCGGGACTACTAGTGGACCGGAAACGACCAACAACGGAACGAGGGCCACGGACCAACGGACCCATTTCTATGGTAATGAAATGGGGGACGCCCTCCTCCTCCTCCTCCTCATACACAAGCACACAAACCACACATTTGTCTGCGTGTATGTTGGTTCCGCGATCTCCTCAAGGATCCAACTCCAAGGAAGAACATGTGCGTCGAACTCTTCGGCCAGATGATTCTATTGAACTCCCGGAAGAGTTCCGGTAGAGCCGTAGTGTGGTCCGGGGAACAATCTGAATCGTCAAAGTCAAGGCACGGAGCGAGCGCACCGTTCCGTATGGGCTGTACGTGTTGAAACGTCCCCGAATGGATTGACGGTACTTCATTTCACGTTAGTGTTTGCTCTCACTCACTCACTCCGGTGCGGTGTAGTGCCATTCCAAGGACTGCTTGCACAAATCCTTGAACTACACCTCGTGGTCCTGGTCCAAAAACTTGGATTGCGTCGTTCAACAATCAGCTCTCCAACAACGACGCGGCGGCGGCTACCTATGCAGCTCAGTCTTCATTTCCTTTTCAAACGTCCTGAAATGTCTCGTCCTGAGTTCGCGGAACCAACAAGCCACACACAAATACACACCAACACACTGGTTGCCCTTTTTTTAGTGTCCTCTTATCACGCTCGAGGGTGTACGCGCGTCTGTTTGGTTTTATTTTCTAAAACATAAATTTTTCATCAACCACAAGCAAACACACTTGTCCAGAGAGCACCCCCAGGACGCTGTAAAGACGCTCGGTTGTCCTGCCTTTCATATGCCATGGTGCTGCTGCCTTCACTCATCGCATGGTGGTGGCTGCACGCTGCCCAGTAACGAGCGGAACCCGGCGAATAGATTCCGGCAAGTCAAAGGCCCCGGTTCAGTGCTATCCCGGTGGTAGTGACAAGTATTTTTTCATGTTTTTCACCCCCTCGCGTTGTTGTTTTCCATGCACCCTCCATGCGCTGCTCGAGCACGGCATCGAAGCATAATTGAGCATTGGTGGGAGCAACATGATGATCGGGGTGGTGGTGGTTGGTTGTACAAGAAACACGAAAAGGGAGCGCGCGCCTTCGATCCTGATTATCTCATTTTGCTCTCGTATCAACACTACCACACACGCAACGATACACGTCGAGCATCATCTTTATCCCCTGTTGCCGCGAGAAAGACTCATGTTTCACCACCACGCCAATGAAATCGCGCGCGGAACGATGAGGGATGAAAGGATGTTTTTCAACCCCTCGAGGGCAAGCGTAGGGCACGCTGAAGTGGCCCCTTTTTCCACGCATCACACGCCGGGATGAATGCATTTAAATGCTCCCGATTGAAGGACGAGAGTGAACACTTAATTGGAATATTATTGCCGATTGTGTGCCACGAACTGCTGACAACGATTAATGGGGAATAAGTGATGAATTCAGGAGAGAACAAAGCTATCGGCAAATCATCTTCCCCGCATCTTCTTCTACTACTAGTAATTGTGAGAGGAAAGCAGGTTCGCGCGATGTCGTCTTTTGTGGTTTTGCGATAAGTAAATTAATTCCCCATTCTTATCACCGTCATCTGTCTCACTAACTCATCATGCTATTCAGCCTTTCAACGAATTCCTCTAGAGACAGAGGACAGAATGAGGAGAAGAAAGAGGTGACTGAGACGGAAGGACAGGTGTACGCAGTAATTACGCTGCCCTCGTGTTTCTTGGTACCAGCCGCCAGCAAATACCAGGCCTCTGGTGTCCGGCAGGATTTTGCTTAACTTTTAATTATAAAACTTTTACGGAACTTCGGCGATTCCGGCACCTCAGTAGGCAGGATTGTCACTTGGGAGATTGGAAGGTGTGACAGGACCAGCCTCGTCGTGACACGTCGAGTTAGCACAGGAATGACTTGGCACTTGGCACTCTGGGTGCGTGGTTCCATTCGGGGAATTTTCATTACCGCTGATGACATTTTCAGAAAGCCTTCCACTGGGCACGGGGGAGAAGATAGAAAGATCAAGAGATCATACCGGGATTCACGTACCATTGTCATGTCCTTTACTTTCTTCTTAACTTAACGGACCGGACTTAACGATGAGAAATGTTTTTCGATTAGCCCGCTTCGTAGAACCGCACAGCAACAACACTCTGACCATCCTAGTAAGTCGATCCAAACGGTACACTGGACACCGGAATCTTCATCCGAAGGTCCTCCGAGGGCTCTAGCATCGGCCATTTAAATCCACGGCTCGAGCTGCGTTATGATAAACCGGAAAATGATCCATATTACATGGGACCAGGCGAGCGAGCGAGAGAGAAAAGAAACAAATCCTCCCTCAAAGCATACCCGAAGTAACGGAACGATTAATCTTTATTTCGCGTGGCTCCACGTGGCCTCCACGCGGCGGAATTGGATGGCTTTGGAATTGAAAATCATTTAAAACCCTTCGTAAAACCCTAGGCCCCCGGGGTGGGAGGGACTCGGTGACTTACAGAAGCTGAAAGCCCTGAAGCTGGCCCAAAGGTCCCCCCTGGCCAGAAAGTCAGTTCTCGAAACACACAGAAAAACTAATGTCAATTTCGCGCTACTCTCAGTTACTGGGGAAGCCCCGAGACTACAAGTAAAGCTCCATTCTCCTGCCTAGGACGCACCCGGTTCATATTTTATTCATGGCGCGCAAGTGCTAAAAATTCCGATACTTTTTTTGGCATTATGCGTCGCGCTAGCGTTCGCCCCCTTTTTTTTGATACACAAAAAATAAGAAGCAGCAGCGAACCCAAAGAGAGAACGGAAGTCAGTGTCACGGGTGGGTCTGAGGCCAAATTATGTTGGCTATTCTTTAACTAAACGTCCCAAACTGCGCGATGCGGCACCAATTTGCCTTCGGTTAGCGGATAATCGGTGGATGCTCAGCTCAACAGCACGGCGCTAGTGGAGCGCCAGTGGTGAGTTGTTGTGCAAGTGATAAATTGAAGCAAAGTCCCCACAAAGAATATTATGCAAAAACCGGGCGGGTACCGTTTACGCAATCCATAAATCTCGTTCTCTCGGTGTTCGACCAGCGCGTCAGGGAGTCACATCATAATGCGGGCAGCGGAATTGATAATACATTTCTCGGAGATCCACTGTGATAGGATTGTGTGTTGGCGTTAACTTCGCGAACACTTCCAAATCTTGCATAAACATCTTTCGCTGAGGTTGAGGTTGAATTCAAATGATTTGTGAAATGAGATTTAAACAGAATTCGCCTTAAATGGTCGTGGCGCTAAGGTATGAGCAACAGATACCGAAGATTCTGTTTGCTGTCATTCGCGCAAAAACAATAAATAATTCTAATAATGACCCTCGACGTAAGAAGTGAGCGAAACCAAAGGCCCCTCGAACCAGCATGATTTCACTTTCTTCATCTTCAACAGATGCTGCTGTTGGTGCTACTACTGAAGGTGAGATCGAATCTTGGAGAAGCAGGGAGGAGGAAATACTAATAAATTGTTCTCCAACCCCGCGAAGCGATACACCTGCTAATGATCGGCGATGGCGATGAGTCCGTGCAGACCGCTGCTGCGTTGATTTGGACGCGATAAATCATGAATCATGAAACCGAATTTCAACACCACACCGTTTCCGTTTTGGAATGCGCCAAGGCCAGCCACCCCGTTCTCGATTTTAAATCGTAAATAATCAACCGAAAGAGCTATCACAGCGCGCACCTCATTTGGATACCGATGACACGCTAGCTGGCAGGTGTTGCTGACCGAGCTAACCGATTTTACGGCGATTTACCAACGGGAAGAGGGAATAGTCATCGACTTGAAGACGTCGACCATGGCCTCTCGCTCGCCCCTTTTTTAGATCATCGCGACTTTCACGGTGCGCTGATTTCGTGGCAACGCGGGGAAATTGTATCGCTGCATTTCGATAAATCATTCTCACCCTTTCTCCCAACGGATTCCACTGGCCCGGGCCGGGAATCGGGTTATGATGCTGTAACCTTCGTGGCGCCCAACATCCTTGCTCACGACCCGGATCGTTGTAAGAAAAATTAGCTTATACGGCCAAGGAGGAAATTCGCACAACAGTGGCCATAAATTAAAACGGTCCAACCCCTCATCGGTCCCTGTTGCTGCCACTCTTCGCCTCCCTAATCAAATCCGAAGCGAAAGTGCATCCCTTTGCGCTCTTGCGCTTGGTTTTGCTCCATTTTTCAGGTTTTTTTTTCCATTTTCCATTTTCCGTGCTTCTTGTGAGGTTGCGACATTTAACAGTTGAGAGCGTCCCGGGCAAAAAGCTAGTTAGATTTGCTAGCGCGCCGGTTTTTTTTTGTCACCGGTAGCCGAAAACTAGTGGAATTCATGGAACACTAACTTGCTTTCAGGCGTTTGGTGGATAGCTTCAATAAATTTCCGTGTTCTATACTGCCGGAAGTGCACTTTAACTAACGTTTTTTTTTTTCAAAAAAAAACCACAAGAAAGACAGAAAGAGCAGAGGAACCAAAAAGGAGGGAGAAGAACCACACAAGCAAGAAAGCCATCAGCAGCACATCAATAAGCGTTTGCGTGACTCCGGGGGCATAATGTAAATTCAACTAGCCCCTAGTCTCGCGCTCTGTCTTAGGAAGAAGAGCGAGATGTCCTCACAAAAGAGAGATCATTGGGGAGCATTAAAAGAGTCAAAAGAGAACAACTAGCGGAAGCGGAAAGCCAAGAGGAAGGACGGAACAGATCGGAAGTCACTTCGCAATCTAGCAACAGAAGAAAAAAAAAAATACCCCGACGAGGCTGTGGACCAGTAGTTGAGACCAAAGACAAACTGGCCACTGGGTGTTTGAAGGAGGCCATGGAACAAATGAACCACTTTGGTCCAAGCATGCTGGGCTCGAGCCAACTTTCGGAGAGCGGCCTTTGCGGGACCGTGCTTAACTAGCCGGAAACGCCGGCCACTGCATGTGCATACACTCGCACACAGGCTAAGAACTTTGTGCCCCAGGACACTCCGAGGCTTTCCGGGGTGACACATCATTCCCTCCGCACACAAGACAAGACTGCAATTGGCAACATTCGAAGGCAAACCACTTGCACTCCAATCAGAGGAAACGAATGAAAGAGATAGAGAGAGAGCGAGAGTGAGAGCGAGATAAAAATGGTGCCTAGATGGCCACTCGAGATGCAATCCCGAATGGCCCCGGGGCCGGGGTCCACTGGGCAGGATTCACACCGCTGTTTAATTGTTTTGTCGAAAGCACTCTCGGGGATTGGCGCATTCGGTTGGTGATTATTTTCCAACATCCAGCATGGCCAGCATCCCCCCCTCCCCACCACACATACAAAAAGGGAGGGAGGTGGGGGGGGGGGGTCAAAAATGTCGTGTCGTGTCGTTATGGCCATTTATTCCGCTGCAACTTTTGGGGCCGGCAGAAACATGAAATGTGCAGCGCACACAATTATCGTTCTGCCCTGATCATGATGGTGATGCAGATGATGATGATGATGATCGTCATCAACGCTTAGCAGAGTACCGGCAGAGAGAATAACAGGGGCTCATGCATAATCCAATGACAATGTTTTGCTCAACTTAAAGCGACCAACACTTTAATGGCTAATAATGGTATAGTTAGCCTTAATGGCGAATCGCTTGTGTTCGGTAATTGGCTAAAGTGATCCCGGCCAATCCCGGCCCCCAAAAAGCATGCTATTATGATTTTAAGGCCTTTGGCTTGGCCTCAACTTTTAAATGAACTTGCCAAACAACAGATTATAAAAGTGGTTTAGTGAGTTTTTGAATTTTAAGTAGATAAATCCTGCGACGCACTAACTACGGGACAGTAATGACAGCTGGCAGGTTTATTCACCCAATTGCAAAATTGCGGTCCGTGCCCGGGGCCATGCAGAGTCAAATGCTAGCAAATCCTCAGTGTAACCCCTCAGTAACACCGGATCCGTCGTGTGTACCCGGTTATGATTGATTGAAACTATATTTTCCTTTCCTTCCGTCTACGCACACACCGATACGTTCTGCGTCCTGCGCCACTGCGGTACTGCAGATATGGTCCCAGTTGTGGTGATGGTGGTCCAGTCGAGGCCAGTCCAGCACGAAGCGCACTTTCGGTGCACAATTCATCCATCGTCATCAATCGTAATCGTCCTCATCATTATCCTTGGAGGTCTGCACGCCTCCTTATCCCGCTGCCCGCTCCAGTTCTGCAGCTTGTGTCGTAATCTTGTAAATAGACCCAAATCACATCACGAAAACACCATCCAACCGAGAATCATAAAGCCTCGGGACCGGCTATAGTGGGACGTGCGAGCATGTGAGGAACGTTGTAAGCTGTAGGGGGGACGGGAGACCTTCACGGTAAAACTAATGTTAGCTCAACACTGGCTTGACAGAATGCACACAGAGACAACAGTGCAGACTGGGTTAAAGGAGAGTTTGTTTTAGAAAGTAAATTGTGTTTTACTAAAATTGAATTTCTCTCATTCAAATCAAGACAATTAAGCAGTGCTACTTGGATCAAGAAGTAATTCAATGAAGAGAATTTGACAATTTATTGGGTAGAAGTTGAGTTGAGCAACATTCACACCGCACTGTACCGTGACCGTTCACGGACCTTCTGGAGAAATAACTCCCAAATCGTGTCCAAGGCGCGCGCAATGCCAATATCATTATCCCACTGGGTCCGCAGACCACCGGGAACCACACATGCATACATACATATATACACCGGAATGGCCAACGTTATGAGCATCATCACCATCATCCCGTCCGAATGAGCGTCCCCGGTTGGTCAGCCCCGGGGCTTCGTCGCAGTGCCAAGAGCCGATCATAAACGTGGACACACTTCTCACTTGCTCTGATTTATTATGCAGTCGAACCGATCCGACGATTCCATTCCACTCTGTCCTTCTTTCCCAGTCCCAGTTTCGAAAGATTTCCGTTTTCTTTTATTTCCCTTGAGGTGGGAACCGTCGTGCAACCGTTACTTGCTCTGGCGTGCGTTCAAATCGGACACAACACTGTTTGTGTTACACAAAAGTTTGTACAACAACAACGGACTAACTCACTGACTGACGGACGCGTTAGAAGACATTAAATTAAGATAATCTCTTGGACAGTATTTATGTTCTCACGACGTGCGACATTATACGCAACTTTGCCCACTCCAAGATGGTTTCCATTAAAAGCGCATATTTGTTCCGCAATTTTTTTGTTCCGGGGGTTTATGTCCTTCCAAAGTCCCCCGAGGATAAGACACGCATCGTGGAAGGATAGGAAGGACACGGCCAGGACGATGGTTGACACATATGCAGTGCCAAATTGTGACACCAAATGGATTGTTTATGGACCTAACGTGATTAGCGTGTAGTGGCGATCCGATCTCGGCCCGTCCTTGTATCCATTACCACGGATCCGGACACACGGATCGGTCACCAGCGGCATGCCCTTGTCCTGTTGTCCTGCTTCCGGTGCTACAGTACAGATAGCCTTCAGTTTGATGGAGAGGTTGTTGGGTTTTGTAGCTGTTTGTTTTACTTTTATTACTCCGCTGCGCTGACCAGCGCCTGGAGTATCGCGTGGTGGATCGTAAAAGACTTCAAGACTTCTGGCCCGTAGCCCCGTGTTCCCTGTGGAGTTCCCGGCGTGGCCACCGTTACGACTCGACCCGGAACACTAATCCACCAGTTCAGCCACCCCCGTGCACCCCTTTAACACCTGAGTTTGGACGGATTTTTTTTTATGTCCGGAACTCGCTCTCTTTCTTTTCGACTTCAACCAGAAGGCAGCATCGTCGTGGTGGCCAGTTGATGCATCCGCCCCTCCAGTCGAGCATGCACGATGCGTCATAAAATTCCCGGTGCCAAAAACGGTCCTGGTCCAAGTCCAGTTACTTAAAGATGTGTTATTACGCGCCGAGAAATTGAACGTCGTAAAACTGCACACAGGACGAGACCGAAGGTGGATGGACTTCCGGTTCGAAAAGGTGAATAAATAACGATGACCAGAAGGACGACGACGAATGGCGACTACTGCCATGGCATGGCATGGCAATGCCAGGAAGCCCCCGAAATTACACACGTTCGTTCGGGATTATTTCGTTCCATCGTTCCTTCGTTTCCTCCAGCGCGATTAACGGTCACACCAGGTCCGTGGATCCACGTCACGGATCACCGGGAAGACATTTTGTCTCATTTCGCTAACAGCAGAATATGTCCCCTCGCCGGTCACATCGCCAGGAAGTTGCCAGTTTTATGACACGGGAAAGGAAAAAAAATCCCTCGCACGATGTCCACGAGGTGATGTGAGATGATCAGACGGTAATTCGTTCTCGCTTTCCTGGCGTTCCTGGCGTTCCTGACGTTCCTGGTGGTACTACGGCTACATTAAAACCGAAAAGTAATTTATGGAGACATAATAAAAACTTATAAAAATCATAACCTTACTACCCACGCCCCCCACCAAATAAAAGCCATCGACTCCAGAAGTCTGGGGTAACGGGGCAAAGAAATCCTCCTACTTCCGGTTCCTCTCGGACGCTTGCAGGCGGGCACGAAAGATCATTCCATTTTCCCGGTGTCATAACCTGCCACCGGTGCGCGACCGGTGCTAAAAGCGACCGACTGACGGCAGCAAGTGATTGACCGCGCCTTGTAAGGAAGGCGATGCGATGAGATTGCAAAGCCAGGCACCAGGTACATATGTTACTGCGGCCCCCGGGAGAAATGACGGAATTAGACGGGCGAACAAATGTTTCTTATTGAGACATTGCTGCTGCGGCCATTGCGCCCTTGCTGTTCGTCTTGGTTCTCCCTTCTTCCTTTTTGTGGCGTTTGGTAAAGCGGTAAAACGTGCCAAAGCCGTAAAATTACCCATTCGATGGTGAGATACCGCGGTGAAAGCGGTGAAAGTAGAGATGCCATTTCGCCCGTGCATGCGTATTCGAAGAAGGACCAGACCAGCAAACCAAACCATCAAAATGGACGAGAAATATAAAGGATGGTGGCATCAGAAGAGCGCTCTAGTATTGGCATTGTGCAAACGGGCAATAAATTCAAATTCGGGAATTAAAAATTCAATAAAAACCAACGTGAACTCTGCCGCTACGTTGCAGGAGGGCACGTGGCACGGCGTGTCCTTTGAGGGTTTTCCGGGTGGCACTGCGGTATCCCTCGGTAAACGGGTTGATTGAATATGTATAAGAAGATGATCGAATTGCTGTTCTGGCTTGTTGGGAGCGCTGCGATTGGAGTGTTCTTTTTTTTTCTATGGACCGGCTCGTAAGGTTGACTGCATGTCAGAGGACATCGACAGGAGTCGCGGTGTCAGGTTGCAGCGTCAGCGTACAAATAGTAGCGACATGTGTTGGTTCGTTGTGGTGGATGTGGGGATGAGGCTTCGGTTGCTCGCACCCCTTCTCTCGACGGCACAATTAGGCAAAAACGCATAAAGGGGAGAGGATACACGAGATGATGGTTTCGTGGCAAACACTAAGCATCAATGTGAGGATGGTTTAGGTTATTGGAACACGAGAATTCATCGGCGTGCTAGTAGTATCAACAGCGCACTGAAGGTGTCATTAAGTTTGCATTTCTACGCATTCTTTTGAAGCAGGAGAATAGCAAAGCTTTCAAGTTAATTCTAATTCCAAGTATTATCTTTCCAAACGGGGGTGGTTGATTAGTTTTTTTCTTTCATAAACGTATACAATGATTATTTAATGAAAGTGATACGAATGATGTAGAAAATCAAAGAAAAACCAGTGAACATAATAAATGTTGGGTCGATCCTATGTAAATTGTGAATATTTTATTCGTACATTGCGTATAAGGTTGTCCAAGGTTTTTCAAAATAAAATTAAATTTATTAATTTAAATTTATTATTTCATTTATCATTATCATCATTATGAATAGCTCGTTTCCCTAAACTTAAAAGGATCCAAGTAGCTAGAACGACAGAGCACTATCACTATGTTTGCTTTGATTTGATATTTAATTCAACTACTGTTATTTTAGTTCTGCCAATGAAAAAATAAAACATCACACTGTGATATGTTTATGAAGACTTTTCTGTTACCAAAAACATTGATCAATATTCAACACTTTCTAAATTTTAAGCAGGTAGGTGGGTGGACTCACTAGAATATGTGAATTTTAACTGTTTTTACAATAAAAGAACATTGAATTGTACCATAATTTTGGGAAATCAAACAAAATTGGAAATCAAACAAAGAGTCTACCTTAATATTTAATAGATATTAAAAACACCTGCTAGTCGCGTTTATAATTCCTGCCAAAAAGATATCCATGTTTCTTATCCCATTTCTCAGCCGAAACACGCCAAGTCATCAGACACAGTGACGCAGAACTCATCAAACAACTGCAACGTCTGCAGATGCTCGTTTTTCTTTTTTTTTTTTTGCTGCAGCAACGAACGTCAACCTCAAATCACCGCTGCAGTAAGAACCGTCGATCGATTTCCGAAAAACATTCCCCTTGAAACAAAAGTAAATGGATTAATAAATGCGCGAATCGCTTCAAAACTTTCACGTGGACAGCTGGCACCAACCGGCGGAAACACCTTGAAGCGCTTCAGCATCAGACACCTTCACAAGATGCCACACGATTGCAAGGAGTGCAGTCTAACGCCCCTCAACGCAGTGCAGCACGAGCAACTGCACAACCACCAGCCACGGCCAAGAGCACCGGAACGATGCCGAACGGCCAATAACACTTATCATCGATCATTCTAATCACGTCGCCCAATAACGTCAGCAAACGAACGCCCAAAACTTGTTCGCGAACTTCCTGGCCAAAAACGGCGAAAGTGTAGTTTTTCATCGGTCACCACGGTTACCCTTCACTCCCTTCTCCTGCCCGCCCACCCACCGAAAAGTGCTTCTAAACAAGGGAAACTCTCGTTACGTATCGGCACATTGCACGCCGAGAAGGAAGAAAACAAATGATGGAATGGAAAAGGGAAAAAGTTCCGAAACAGAATGACGAAGAAATTAAACGAGGAACTTGATGATGGCCACCCACCAACCAACCCAAGTTTACCCTTCCCACCCACCACCCTTTCTCCTTTAGACCTTCTTCGCCAAGTCTGCGTGAATGTGTTTTCTGATTCACTTCGCGCGCGCGTTCTCTCTTTCTCTCTCTCTCTCTCTCTCTCTCTCTCTCTCTCTCTGTTCATCTTCGTTTTGCCATATCATGTCCTTGTCCACCGTGAGTCAGACACAGTGGGCCTGAGTCATGGTCCGGTGCATCCCAGAAACCCGTCGCACTCGATAGTTGTCGTTGCTAACTGCGTCCGGTCCGATAGTGGTCGCCATCGCTTGCGCCAAACAGCCATCCGGTGTTTCCGGGTTCGCAAGCACTTCCACAACCGCACCCCGTAGATGGACAAATTTACGCAGAATTGGTATCATCCTCCCACCCACCGTCACCCCCATTCACCAGCGAAATGAACGGGGTATAATTAAGACGACTTTATGATAATTAAATTTGTTATTGATAAAGTTTTCGTTCGGCGTGTGCTGCCTGCGACAAGGAGGACACCCTGCTGCTACTGCTGCTACTGCTGCTGCTGCTGCTGCTAGCAACCCCTCTGCTCTGCACTAAAAGTAGGTGCTACCAACCCCAACTTTCTGCGTGGAAGAGTGCATTACACGGGTACATTCCCGGGGCCCCCACGCCATCTAATGACGATTTGCGCGCAAAAAGGACGATACCGAAGCCTGGTGGACTCCGGAAGTGATGGTGAAATCGGTCGTTCTCCCGGTCCCATTTCGCGCAGGGGAGAAAACACGGGAAATCGGTGCTCATTATTGCGGAAAATATTCATCACGGGTAATTATTACTTCTTCGTTTGCTTTTAGTTTTGCTGTAAGCATTCGCAATTTGTGCGTTGTCGTCCTTGTGCGTACTTTAAATGGTGGAGCTTCATTTGTTCTATGGTGCGGTAGTTAACAGATCTATTGTTGAATTCCTGTTGCCAACATGGTTAAATACCTACTGAATATCTTAACTACGAGAAGAGTGCAGTAAACCTTCAAAAATACATTGCACTGCATCCTTTCACTTGTTCAACTGGAGTGAAATAAATATTACAAGGCACTAAAAGGGATTTAACGCCAGTGCACCTTTTACTGCTTACGAATGTTGCTGTAACAGCTCCTGTTCATACAATTGATCATCTCTACTTAACTGACTTCTTCTATTTTAGCAGTACATATTTTTTTTCTATTTTTAACGTTTTTCTCGTCACCCAGAAACATTCTTGCTCTTTCAATGAATTATTATTAATTAATGTTCCAATCATTTCATCATTACAATACTTTTTTATATTTTTACTTAAAACATTATATAAAATCATGTAAATTTTTACGCCATTTCAGTGACATTATTTAAACAGTTTTGTCGCTCATAGAAAACACCAAGAGCCATCCAAAACCATCCTCGCGTGCATCCTGCAGTCGGAAAATGGATCAATTATAAGCTCGAAGTAATGTGTCCTGCAACAATTTGCTCTTCCTTCACGAACGGCGAGAACTATTACTCGGGCACGGGTTCCCTTCTCTGGTTTGGCAACCGATGCCAACGGAGTAGTTGCCATCCAGAAGAACCATCGTCATTCCATTCCCTCTCCATCTCCCCGAGACATCCGGGCTTCAACAGTTGTCCTCTTTGTCTCGGTGTCTGGGAATCGTCTAGAGGCGTCTTTCTCTCTGGGTTCTGGCATCCTGGCATCCTTAGTTTCCCTCCTTCCCCTTCCCGAGACAACCACTACCAGTTGACGGCCCCCCAGTGATGACGGGTGACGGTTAACGGAACTTATCGACCCGGCTCTGGCCCCGTTTTGTCCGTTTCCGGTCCGTCCGTCCGTCCGTCCAGCTTTCTCCCGGACCGATTTGCCGGGATATTGATATCGTTTCGTTTTCCGATTTTCCCAACATTCCCACCCAGACACGAGGCGAAGGGGCCGGGGGAAATGGGAGTCTCATCTCATTTCCAATTTCCCGTAATGCGATCCGAGACCAAAGTTATGGTCTCGATCATTCGCTCGTTCGCGAGCGCTTCGCTTTCTTCTTGCCAGTTCGGTCCTTCGCCCATTTTGGAGACAGTTTGGCTTCACGCACTGACACAGACACTAGCGAACGAGTGGCACTGGTGATGAGCCGAGAGATCTCACGCCGGCCATCGCTCGAGGCCTCGCGGAATCCCCGGTTGCGCTCACGAGGACGCTCACCAGTTGGCGGACACAACGGCGACGTCGGGGAAGCGGATGGCTGGCAAGCTGGCAGGTTGGCGCCAGCTAGGCGCGTCTGGCCGAACCGTTCGACGGGGTGGCGCCAACCCAATCCGGAACACACTAACTGCCTGCCAAACGGGCGAACAGTGCTTGTGCTTCGCTGCGAACGAGCGACCGTGCGTGCGCTCGTGTGTCTGGCTGTCACCAGGACATTGTCTCGCTCCAGATTCAACCCCCCCCCCCCCCCCCCCCGTTTCGCTTGTGCAACCCACCCTCTCAACACAGGCCACCCTGTTGATTAACATGTGACGGAGTGTGTTAGGGCCGGCCGGTCGGACTTTTGCTCAGATTTCCTCCACTCTCGAATGCCGATCGCAACGGGATTCGATGTAAAAGGGCATCTCACCCTTTCTGGCCTGCTGGCTGTCTGGCCTGCCGGCTGATTTGCTCCGTGGAAACCCATTTTCCCCAGTGCCAGTGCTGATAGTAGGAGCCAATCTAGTTTTTGGAGAGATCGTTCGTTCGCTTTTTCGCGTATTTTTCCTCCGTTTTGCTTATGCTTCGTGCCCATAACATAAGCGAGAACCCCCCCGCCCCCCTTCCCTCGGACCAACTTTCCGGCCGGCTTTTTAGTCCCGGGGCCCAACTAATAAAGTCCCGCCAGCGTCTCTTTTGGGGGCCACCGAATTTTCGAGTCCAGCACAACTTCGAGGTTGCCTCAAATGTGTCATAAATCTTTGGCCCCTCGCTGGCACTCCTCGCGCACTCTATGGAGCAGTCTGCACACAGATCGTGGTGCTTGAATTGAAAGCAGTAGACGCAGTGGAGCAAAGAAGCCATTGCTGGGCGTATTAGCGTGGCGTGGCTATCGCTGCGAGGAGAAAGGTGAGGAAAGTTTGAAAGCGAAATTATCATTTCAATTGATTATGCGAAAGGAAGAGAGAAAAAAAAGAAACGCCTGGGGCGGGGAAATAGTTTTTCCTTGACTGCGCCCGGTGGAAAGTTTGTCGGAACTCAACTCGGCGGTCCCAAAACTGTCATCAGGTCCGCGGACATTGTAAAGCACTAATGTAGCTTCTGCTGATCAGCTGTTTGTTCGGAGGTCACCTTGAGATGGAGAAGGGAGAGCGAGAGAGAGAGAGAGAGAGAGAGAGAGAGAGAGAGAGAGCTTTTTGACAATTTCGGAATCGATTTCGGTGTTTTCTCTTTGCTAGTTCCAACCGTCCACTAGTGTGATGGCGTCACTTCCGCTCGATACGATCGCCTGACCCTAACAAGCGTAATCACGCGAGTTCTCTCTACCTCCATCTCTCTCTCTGTGGAGTTTAATAATAATTTGGTTTGAAAACTTTCCGCCAACGCCAAATTATGGGATTCCAAAATGCCAAACCATCGTAGAGAGCAGGAACGAGAGAAAGGCAGAAAGGAACAAAATTTGCGCCAGTGCCACGGATGGTCAGCAATCAAACCGGTGCGCTAGTAGCCAAGTTGGCACCGTCGTCGTCGTCGCCGAATGGAAAATATCTGCATTGCATGCACCTAATTGTTGTTGCAGCGCCACAACCTCGTTCTACCACCCTCCTTGGGGAGGCGGCCATTAGGTCCGCTAATAACCGGTTATTGAGCGACATCGACCCGGCGACCGTTTCGTGGACGGTAATCGTCCTTTGGAGCAGCAGCATGTGAGGGTACGCGGTAACGAGCGGGCAGACGAATTTGATTAAAGTGGTGGCGTCGAGATTGATGATTCATGAAGTCGATTAGCTTGGAGCCGTTTTATTCCCGTGTTCCTGGCGCTTGTGCCGTGCGGAAACGAAAAGGAAGTTTGAATGCCATCGACAACTCGCCGTGGCCCGGGAATTGATCCAATTAATCCTCCTGGCTCGGGGGCAGGAGCAGTAACTTCATTTAGCACCAACGGAAGTTGGAAGAGGAACGATTCGCACATTATCCTTTCGTTACAGCCTTGCGATGTGATAAAACCCCCCATTCGCTGGTCGTCTCGATGCTTTGTAAGATGTGATTACTACTTCTACGACTACCAATTGCTAGTGCGATGAGCTCTTGAGCCGCCATTAGATGTGTAAAGCCGCCTCGCGACACGAGGTTGGTGTTGGAGTGTTGGCAATAAAAAAAAACAAACAAACAAAACCAAAAAAAAAGACTAAACCTTCCTTGACTATCCTGACGAATTCTTGCAGATGAAGAAGCTCAGCAGCTCCGGCACAGGCTTGGCCTCACTGTACGTCCGCTCGGGCGCATAAATAAATTATTGCATCTCATAAAGTGCAGTCACTAGACGTAGTAAGACGAATGGGCGTGGATAAGTCGCAACCATGGGCCAAGTACTTCATCTCGTCTTTCCGTCTGTCCGTTGTTACTGCCTTCAATTTCCGCGAAGAAGAAGCGAATTACCATGCCATGGATGCCATGGGCACATATCGTGCTCACTAGTAGTAGGATGGCGATCTGGCCTTGCACGAGACGAGACACACTCGTCCCTTGGATCGTAAAAAAACGACCCGTGACTAGTGGCTAGCGTCTAAAAGGGAATAGATCTGAAGACTAGCCGTAGTGGACGAGGAAACGGACCGGAGAACAACTTCACCACCAAGCCTGATGCCTAGATGCTCCAGGCATCTGACTCCATAAACTCCTTGGCTACTTCTGGAAGCCAGGAGCAGGAGCTAGGTGTGTGCGCCACAAAAACAACGAACAACTTAAGTCATAGAACTAGAGGCCATCTCATAACAAATTGAGATGAGAGAACGTCGTTCGTTCGTTCGTTCGTCTGCTTCCTGTGCATCCTTCTGGTGATCAACTGGACCCAGCACCTGGAGGGGGAACTGTTTCGTGCATTTCTTAAGCGCGCACGTCGTCCTCATGCTCATCCTCACCTTACAGGAGGTGCTGTGGAGTTTAAAGTTTACCGATTCCACCACAACAACAACAACAAACATGCAAGAGTAATCGTGTTTCCCCCTCGAATGTGAAATTTTATTTACCAATTTTCCCTTCTTCCTGTTCCTTCCAGGTTACT
>NC_064878.1:7862500-7887500 GCF_943734665.1 Anopheles aquasalis | reverse complement strand
GGTGGTCCGGACTGGCGTGGTCTTCTGACGATCGTGGCCATCTCAGAAAACACCAGACTAGTGGCTGAGCGAGAGAGAGAGAGAGAGAGAGAGAGAGAGAGAGAGAGAGAGAGAGAGAGTGCCCAAGATACGACACTCCGTCCGAGCCTAGAGCCGTATTTGACCGCACGGACGATCCTGGTGACGCAGACCGGGGATCGGGTGCAAAGTGCAACCGACCGTCGCTTCCAAGGGTCTCTTCCCCTTCCCAGGCCCCCCCTTTCCCCCATAAAACCACTTAATTTATTCTAAGCACATTTACAGAAAAGTCTGCCGCTTCCTTTTCGGCTTCACGTCTTAATATTTGCATGCAGGACATGCTGGATACGGGTTTCCAGGGAGCGAGGGAGTGGAAGAAGGGAAGGGCTACAAGCGGGGAGTGGAATTTCTGTTCCCTGCTTGCCTTGTCCTTGTCGCAGCCCCGCGAAAGGTAGTCGGAATTTGGTCGTTTGGCCCTTTTTTGTGGAACTGCCACAAGCGAGTCGAAGCGAGCTCCTGAAAACATCATTAGATCGCACCTCCTCCTTCTCTTTCTCCTTCTCCTGCTGCTCGTGTGCTGCCATGTCTGCTACGTCGCACTGCACACATGTATCCCGGGCCCTGGGCTTCCTTCTTGCACGACAAATAAAGCGCCTTTGGTCGGCGGTGGCTTGAAGGACAGAGCAGCATAAATATATCGCAACCTCGACTCGTCCTCCCACCTGGTCAGGTCGTTCGGTCGCTCGACTGCTTCGGACATCTGCATAGCACCGCCTAGTGCCGCCTAGTGCCACTCTGCACCGCCTAGTGAGCAGCCGGACACTTTGCTGCAGTGATACCGCAACCGTTCCTGCAGGAATGACGACGATGAGGACGCTGACGACGTTGGTGGGAGAGAGTTTCGCAAAAAGGTCCTTAGTCCTCCACGACCCATTGGCCGGTCAGGATGTGTCTGTATGTATGTGTCTCAGCTGCACAAATATTCCTGTTATGGAGCTTTTTATGAGTTCACACAGTTCGTGGGCGCGCTCTCTCTCGAAGAAGAAGAAGAAAGTTCACAGAAATGTCGCCCGTCCACGAACGACACACGTAAATCGCACCTCCTGCCGGTCACCCCCGGCCAGGGAATTCCATTCCATCTTCACTGGCGCTGGCTGGCGAGGGAAGAAATCCCTTTCACTTGACTTTATATGCCCGCTACCAAGCGGTGTTCTTGGATCCTGTCTGTCAAAACCCCCTTAGGCAGCACCAGAAGCCAGCTTCGTCCGCGGGGCTGTCGAAGTGCTCCTTGAGGTAAACTTAAAACGAAAAACCGCCGGCCTGTTTTTTTTTGTTTCGTTTTTTGTCACACGGAACTCGTAAGGACTCGGTTGTGGGCCATGAATTTATACCTTTTTCGTAACCGTGAGGGCGCCTCCCAGTGCCATTCGCGTTGGGTTGGTTTTTTCGTTTTGACTTTTATTTCTTCTTCTAATTCTATTTCTTCCATTTTCTTTGCCAGGAAAACATCTGGAGGCAGCAGTGGTACGTGGGGCTCACCTCCAGCTGCTGTTTCTTGGGGAGAACGGAGGGTTGCGGTCACATTTAACCAAGGCTTCCGTCACCACGGCCAAAGGGGTGAGGCCACTTTGGCAATATTATTTATGGTTGTGGTGTGGTGGGTGGGTTGTCGCCATTCTTTCTTCCCCCCGGCCAACCAACCATCCTTTCGTCAGTGTCAGGAAGTCAGTGCCAAAGGACATTTGCATACCAAAGCCAAACTCCGCCAACCAACATTTCGCGCGAACCTTTGCAATACGACTGGCCGGCCGGCCGGCTGGAATGCTGAACTTATGAATGCAAACATATCACTTTTTGCTGACGTCTGCACCGGCGAACGGTTGTACACCAGAGGAAAGCCGAGAAAGGCGGCCCTTTCCTTCTTATGTTGCGTAACCCTTTCAATCAGAAAGCAATTCGAATGATATTAAACAACCAACCTCAACCTTTTACGGGGGGCGGGAGGTTGTGGGGCTGGAGGTGATAGAGCACGCAAACACAACACAATAAAATTTAAAAAAACCGCCCCCACCATCCGACGAAAAAAGAAATTATTCCGGAATAAAAAGTTGCAAAAAATGCGTTTTTCAACGCCTTCAGCGTGTCCCGTGTTTTCTGGGGGGTTGGGGCTCTTTATTGGGAAATAATTAATTTTTATGCTTTCCAGACACGTTTCAGCGAGCGGCCAGCGCACAAATGGCGGAAATGGCACCGGAAAAGGGTGCTGTCAGATGGAGTGGAAAGATAAGACCCAAAGGGATGTATTAATCATAAGTCAAATGACTGGAAGTGGTTGGAAAAGCAGCTTATAATAAAAAAAATAAAGTGCTGCCAGTAATGACAGTTGAAAGGAGTCCATTAAATCATTTTCTTGGTTAAAAAATATCAAATTGTGTGCCTGGAAATCGTGCAATTTAATAGCAAGGTTTGCTTTGTTCGCGTCTATTCCCTTTAGTTTTGACAGAAAGTTTGTGTTGAGTTGTCCATTCGAATCGTCAATAAAAAGGACTTAATCAAAGCAACCTGTTGGTGTATCTGCTTTGATGTTAGTGAGGCTAGGTGTGTTCCCTTTTAAAACGTACAATATTTCATTAGTTTTCCCAACGATTTTCCTCTCACTCTCCCTGGGCCACCTGCATGCTGTCAGAGTAGCAACATTAATTATTATGCTTTCCAAACACGTCCCAAAAACCAGATGGATGGTCCACTTTGCACAAACGACAAACTTTCAACCAGCTATCCGCCCTTGTTACAACGTAACGGAATGGTACTTCCCGCAAACACGGAACGCAACGCGAAGCAGCACACCCCCGGCACCCGGGAAGTTTTTGGTCGCTGCAAATTTCGTTTTGCTTCAAAATTGCTAATTTTTTCGTTAACTTTTTAACAAACGACAACGCACCGGCAAAAGGGAGGGTCCTTGAAGGCACACACGAGAAAAAAACGGAAAAATATCCATTTCAAATCGGCACTGTGGTGGCCCCTCGTTCTTTGGGTTTCATGATTCAATTCGCTTCGTCTTGATGGCACCATTGGCAACGAAATGTGCCTTTTGGAGGGGAAGCCTGGCCTGGCCTAACACTTACACCCACCCCTAACCTCAGTTACGAGGCTAAAAAGGTTGGATGAATTTATCAACTAAAAGGATCACACACCCGTGAACCTCCCCGGGTTCCCCTTGCTTGCTCCACCATCCCCACGGTAATGCATCTCTGGCAGCGCGCTCTAAGCAGAAAACACACAGAAATGAAAAACGTTTTATCCGCCTCCGGCCCAACAAAAACACAGCGACCCACCCTGGTATGCTCGGTCACCTTACCGGTAAATTCACTTACGACGGCGATGGCGACGACGACGGGAAGAGCGACAAAATTGCATAACGCAATTTGCAGATTCGCCACGAACCGAGGCGAGGTTAAAACGATAACGAGGCCGCCACGCAAGGAGAGGGAGCACCGCAAAAAAAGGCGCGGTGGGGATCGTGGAAATGTGAAAAACTTTGTTACCATTTGCAGCATTTCGCAGTGGCCCGTACGCGTTACATACGCGGGAGGGAAGGGGAGCTGCAGAAATAGAAAAATAAAAATCTTTAGCACCTCATCTGCGACTTTGTGTCGCTCATCAAGGCAGGCATTGCGTTGCACACATACGTCTGCGTATGGTGGAAGATTTTGTGTGAGGAAAGCCGAACGGGGGGAAAACAGATGAAAAACAAATTATCGAACAAAAGAGGAAAAGCGCACCCAACGAGGATAAGAGAAAAGTTTCCGAGCTGCACACATACAATCGCACATACACAAGCACCCTGACATCGAACGGAGGCCAATCACTGTTTTTGTGCGTTCTCTGGGTTTTGTACAATTGTCGAACTTTACAAACGGTGCTAGAGGAGTAGAAGGTTTCGGAATGAGATGGAAACTCATCTGAAACTTCGCCACCGAGAAGCTGCCGAGTGCTTGCATGTGATTCTCCTCGAGAAACGAAGTGCGTCTTGCAGAGAAGAAGAAGAAGAAGAAGAAGAAGAGACACTTCCGCATGAATGCCTACATCCATATACTTCCAAGGGCACACTCGTGCACCGAAAGAGTGCAACAGAGTATCAGAGAAACTTTTCTGCATCTCCTTCCCGTCATTATCCGGTTCTCCGGGGCCTCGGTCAGAAGGTGCAACTGGTGTAAAGCAAATCCATCCCATTCCGATTACTATATTCACCCCCGCAGAAGTAATCTAACACCGTCCGACCAATGGGCGGACGTGCCGTTTCGATGGTGGAGAAGATTTTCTTTATTACCAACCAGAGCCGCTCGTGCGTAAGAAATGAACCGGCGGAATCGGCTGGGAGAGAAGGTGAAGCTGTAATGCAGTTGGTGCCTCGGGGGGATGGGGATGGATTCCGTTTACTTAAGATTCCAGTAACGATCAGCCTCGGCTCGATGGAGATTTACTTCGGCCGACTGGCGAGTACGAGTTTATGGTGCAGTGCAGTGATGGCCAAGAATAAACCGGAACTCGGAACCGAGTAATGGGGGATAAGGAAATCAATCTCGTTACGGAGAGCAATGTGTTTGTGTTGTGCTCTAAATGAGTTGTTTGTCCAGGAAGCGAGATTCGAACTACGAGTGGATGTGTTCGCATCAGAGTTAGGTTGGAACCGCAACATGCAGCAAGAGCTGCTCTAGTCAATACAGACGTGCAATACTGTTCTTAAAGCGATCTATAAATATCGCATAAATGAGCAAACACAGCTACAAGGTAGAGAGCAGTTTTATGAGTCTCTTGTATGACTTGAGGAGACTCAAACTACAACGAGGAACTCATTATCTGATGATAATTTGTATGATTTTGATAGTAATAGAGAATGCCACGAGAGTAAACTAGTGTTACAGTGTTCTAGAGTGCCAGAAAATCATCCAAGTAATCCAAGGAAACTTAAACTTTGACAGCTGCAAAAAATCTAGTGACCAGTCGATGACTCAGACCTTACAAAAGTCTGCATTAATCAAACTCGCTAATGACATATTGTGCACCAAAAACATTGTAAACGGCATTGCATTGAGAATGAAATCACCAGGAACGCTACAAAAACTCCCTCGAAACTCCATTGACCCGTGCAGCGATAGCCGTAAGCTGTACTTAAGCGCAGTTAACATTAGCTCACGCCAAGCTCAAACGGCCACCCTTTCTGCATTACAATTCACCTCCTCCACATGCTCCCTTCGGTGCACTAACCCGAAAAAAGCAGGCCAGTGAAGCTGCCTGACTGGCCTAACCATGTTTGCGGCATCATGATTACCGTCTTCTTCCGGCCTCCGGTCCCGACTACCGAGGCCAGCGGTGAGCAGCAAAAGATTGCCAAAAAGAGGGCTTACAGTAACTTGTGCCCTAAAAGGGGGTGGGGGGAACCGAGGTGGTACCGAGAGGTCGATACGGTGGCCGCTACACATCACGTTCACGAGGCGAACTCGCGGGGCGCGCAAAAACTCGAGCAAAACTGCCCTTTGACATGCACCTGATTTACGGCAGTGCGGTTTCGTCGTCGTCGTCGTTCGTGGCGCCAACATTGGCCACTGTTCCGGATCACTGGCGGAAGTGTTCCTTGCTTCTTGACGCCATCGAGGTGGTTTCTTCTAGGAAGGCAATCCCCTGAGCGATTCCACTGCAGCAGGAACCACGTGATCAAACCGGTGGCCAGTAACGGAAGAAGAGGAAGAAAAAAAGGGTTCGGAACGTGGACTTCCGGTGCACGAAAATTGCTTGCTTGAGGAGCACATTCCCACCCCGCGAAACGGAACAACATGTCGGCAACACTAATTTGCCGACGTATCCACCGGTTACGTGCCTCCGATAATTGCCCCCCTGGCCCTTTCCTGGCCTTTCTGGCGTCGATCGGTCTCAGTCCAGTCGGTGGCTAACGTTTCAATTTACACTGCGAACACCACCAGGAGCTTCACTGAGGGGATAGATATTCTTCGGCATCGAAAAGAACATCTCTAAGAACGTAGCTTTAAGGTTGGTTAACGTATTTAATTTTTGTTTCCGTGACGTCTTTTTTTCCGTGAATGCTGATCCTCATAACAATATTGTGTAATTTTTTTTCGATCAATCAACGAAAAGCTGACAAAGAAGATTATCGAATATTCATACATGGCTCAATGCAGCTGCAGCGCTATCTGCCAAATCGATATCGAAAAATCTGCCAAAAATCGAAAAATGAGAAATTCAACAGAAACTCAACGGGAGTACATGGATAAAGTAATAATCTATCAAAAGAATATTTATTTGTATTTTTCTGATGCCCCTTCACGCAGCTACGATGGGCACCGTCTTTGGCAAGAATCTAAAGACTTGCCCTTAAGATTTAAGCGACGAACCCGGGGTGATCACTTTTTTAACTTCAAAAAATGTCCAAAAATCTAAAAAATGGTAAAAATACCTGGACTATAAACTAATAAATAAATTATAAACTTATAATCTAACAAAAAAGTGTAGATTTGTAAATCTTAAATGACCCATCAGGTGGATAGGATGGGCACCGGAAAAGTACTTTTTTCGAAAACACGCCTTCCTAAATGGGATGCCATGGATGAAGTTGTACATAAATCTTCCCCAAAATACAACCAAATATTCTTCAATAGTTCCACTTTAATATGGCATTAACTTTAAAGAATAAGGTTGAATGGATTCTTCACAAAAAATCATCAAAAAACGCCCATTTTTTATAATGTTTTGAACGGTGAGTGGAAACATTACATCCAAATTGAAACTAATCGTAAACATCAAAACCGCCGTCTGTCAGGCACCACAAGAACGATCTTACTGTGGGACCGAAAAAAAAGAACGCATAATGCTGACACATAAACCTATCCTACACTTTGTTGCAGGAAAAGTTGCAAAATGGTTCACCATTTTCCTACAACAAAAGAATCCCGCCAGTGCCTTGGGAAGCCGGTGGCGTGAGAGCCGGTGCTTTTATGAGGCTCTTGCTCCACAAAAAGACACATTTCCGCATGAATGGCCCAGGATGTGTGCGCTGGATTATGGATAAATGACAGTAAAATTCGTCTCATCAAGCTCCTCATTCGTCTGCTCTCGTTCCGTTTACTCGTTCGCGTGGAGGGTTCTGTTGCACTTTCAGATCCTTTTTGCTTGTGTTCAATGCACCACCCCGCTTCACAATCAAGGGCAGTGGTGAGAGGTGGTTAAAATTATGACTCATGAGTCCATCCATCCATCCAGGTCCATCATCAATGGCGCTGCGTCGTTTGTCATTCCTGGTATGAAAATTATATGTCCTGCAGAACAGAGGGCTCCAGTGTACTGTACAGTTGGTGCGCTACCACCAACCAAACCAACCTGTACGCCCACCTTCTACGCTCCATCTAGTCGCAGCAAGAAAAAAAAAAGCAACATCCAAATGGCATCGTTTCACTTAAAAAGGGATATTCATTAGGGGGATAAAGTCATCCGATATGGGGAGGGGAGACCAGCGGAGTGGCTGCTTAAAATGATTGAACCGTAAAGAATGATAACATCGGCATCGACTGGAGCGCTGGGGCTGGAAGGTAGGCTCGCTTGGGGTTGTACTTTTTTTACGATCGCAATCAAAATGTCGGTAAGTGTTGGCGAAATTGGCCCGGGCCCGATGGGAAGTTTTGGAAGATTTTATTCTCCCCTCCCGTTTTCCTTTTGGTACTTTTCAGCCAGGGACATTAACGGGCTGCAAAGCTACCGAAATTGAATACCACGTCCTTAGGTCGGTCTTATCGAGCGATCATCGGTTGTGCTACAGCTTAAAAACAAAATATGTGAACACACATTCCCAATGCAAACAATGGCAAAGATTAATTTTACTGCAAAAAGAATTATACGCGAGGTGTTTTCTTTTATTTATGCTTCAGAAACACTATCCTGAAGATCGTAAGCAACAGATGATTCAACCATTATTGTTTATTCCAGTTGTTATCTTTAGGTACAACATTTCAAGAACATTAAATCATAATGTGAGGAAAATATCTATAGAAAGTGCAACGATATCATGAATTCCTACGAAGACAACTTTGTAAAAATGCTCTTTTCGCGGTGTCCGTCGAAGCAGCCAATTTCTTAAAAGTTATGTGTTGATGAGTGAAGCGATTGAAATTGTTGGCTCATCTTTAAGTATGAAGTGTAGATTAAATGTTCAAAAGACAAAAACAAATATCGAGTTGAGTAGTTTTTTTTTTAGTTGCGAGATGGACAGAGTAATGTGTTAAAACGTTTCTCAAGCGTTCGAATCTTTTTAGTAGTTTTGATACAATTTATCAGGTATTTTTTACTTAATATGTTTGAAACACGATGCAGCCAGAAAAAGTAAATAAGTGAGAGTTTTTTTTGTTCATATAGGCGAATAATCGGCATAAATAAATAATCGCTAAATAGAACCTAAGAATCACATCTGATGTACTATCAAAGATCCTCATCTTGCGAGAAGAATAAAGTCCTATTTCATTTGATTTGAATGGTACAATACGATGTGCAAAGAACACAAACTAAGACTTTGTATATAGAACACTCGAAACCCCCTTTGCTTGCCTGCAACCATACAAGAAACCGATAGACTCATCACCTTGTTTGCCAATGTCTTCTGCACAAAATGATTCCATTGAAACACTCCATTCCACTCGATCGCTGGAATCACTCCAAGCCATAAGTCACCCTCGAGCAAGCGCATCCGAGCGTGAGGTGAGAAGAGACCCTTGCTCACTCGCTCGCTCGCTTCACGCCATCCATTGATTAATTACATGCATTATGCCCTAAACATATTGATCCTGCTGCTGCTGCTGCTGCTGCTGCTGCCCTGGCACCCCATTCTCCGGGTGCGACATCTCGCCTCCCGCTTAATCCTGCTCAATCAAGTGTTTCAAAAATTTTCCGCATCAATGCTCGCTCCTCGCTTGCAAAGGATCATCATGATTGCTGACGGCGGCGATGATGATGATGCTGCTGAATCACATAATTCTCCAAACAAATGACCACCGATCAGGGCCTCGTTCAACCCTCGAGGCCTGCTACTGGCTGCATCATAATTCTGACCAGGTTCCCGAAGGCCCATCACCACCCCTTCCTCGAGCAGTGCAGGATGACTTTAAGTAAATATCAATCATTAACTCCATGCCAGTTCCGTCCATCCGCCCGTCCGTGTTGCTGTTGTTGTTGTTGTTGGTTTCGCACTAATTGCCCGTGTGCCAGGATGCGAGTGTTGGCTCGTTGATAAATCCAATTATTTATTGCCTCACATTTATTGCTGCATTGGCTACCGGCATACCGGCCGTACTGTCGGCCACTAGTTTCTTGGCTCGCTGCCAAGGAGCACAGCGTTTCGGAAGGAGAAGGAGCGAAGGCTTCGTCTTCAGCATTCGCTGCAGATAGAAATTGATTAGCGAGCCCACACCGGACCGGTCATCGGTGTGCGTGCGGAAACGTGTTGGCGGAAAACTTGCAGAGACACAAGCCTCCAAGACTTCCAGGACTCCAGGGCCAGGCTCTGGACAAGGACATCGACGCAAAACGATACAAATGTAGTGGAACGCATAAATCAAACTCAGAGTGAGACACTCTGAGGCTCTGGGGCTCTCGTGCTGACTCTTCTCTTGACCCTCGACGGAAGCGATTAAGATGTTGCCGATGATTAAGACTTTGGGCCACATGCCGGAGCAGCATCTTGGAGCAGCTGCTCATCCTTGGGCCCATCCCAACGTGACCGGTGAAGCCGCAACGTCCAGAAAGAAGGGCCGAGTTGCGGCGAGAGTGTTCTTTCTTTTCGATATTTACCACTCTCCCACTCCCTTCTCTCCCTCTCTCCCTCTCCCTGTCTAATTTAATAAGTTTGCGTAATTTATTTTATCCTCGTGTAGCATGAAGCAAGCAAGCAAACAACGTGGCCTCGTGGCCCGAACTACTCGCACAACTTACGAGGCTTTTGTTGACTTCTTGGTGCTCCTAAAGGGCACTTTTGGTTTTTGGTTTATTCGGGGGAGGGAGTGAGAGGATCCATCAGCAGTCTTTGCTCTCTGACGTTGCGTTGCGTAATGGTGTTTGGAAGATTGACGTACACGCTGGTGTCAGGTACCGGCTGGCAGGCAGGCAAGCTGTCGACATGCTGTTAGGCAGTAGACAGATGCACGAAGCCCTGGTGCGTGCGGCAATCTTGATCATGTTAGCGCACAAGAAGACTTCGAAGAAGATTCGAGGAAGCGTCTGAGGATGTACGAGGACGAACAGAAGAGATTAGATTTTCCTTTTCGTTATCTTTCACCTTCAAGTCACGCCAGCTACGTGGAGGTCAAACGTGGAGGTCGATCATCGTCGAAGACAGTGCGTGCGTGCCATGGAATTTCGTTCACTTTGAGAACCGGTACTAACTTCCATCAAATTTGATCATCTTTTCTTTTCTTTGAACGGACGCGCACCGGCGTGATGAACGCTGAAAGCTCACGTTCACACCAGCACCAGCGCGAACCGGAATGGAAGCTCATTTGAAAATTATTATCCCGGAAAAAGGAAGTAATTTTCCGACCATTCCAAACCAACTGCAAAACAACTGGACTCGTGCTCGTGGCGCATGAAGTCGTTTCCCCCTCCCTGGGATTGTTCTCCTGTTCATACAGTTTTCCGCTGGAAAATCTCGCACCATTTTTTTTCGCCAAAACCGAATTCACCGGAAAAGCGAAAAGCGCGCGGAGTGAAGTGAAAACGTGCGAGAAATAATCAGGCATGTGGCATGCATTTTTAATCATTGCAAGCCAGCAGTACCTGGCTGGCTGGCCGGTTGGCCCATTGTGTATTTGCTCCTTACTCTCTCTTCTGCTCCCCTGCACAAGCCTGCTGAGTCAGACGAAATCTTGAAGGTAATGGGCTGCGTACTTGCATCTCTGTACAAGCCAATCGCAGTAACCAGTCGCTCCAGGGGGATTCGCATGGTCTGGCACGTCCGGCTAATTACAACCCCGGGTATCGGTAATTTGATTATACCGGTTCTGGCCTTTTGTGTACAGTCGGACCGGGGCACATCGAATCCTGCAGCAGGACGAGAACAAGGCATCGACGCCGCAACCGTAGATCGAAACTAATTTATTGGAACAAATTTTCTTCGCAACTGATTACTGTACGGCCAGGCATGCTCTGATGAATGCTCGGTGTTCAGTGTTGTTTCTGTTGATTTGGGATAACATTCTGCTTTTATGGTGCCGTCCGAATTCATTCGAAGAAAATGTTGTACTTTTCTGTCAGTAAAAGAAAAGTAATCCTGGTTGTAAATATCTTATGTTTTTTTTTTTAGTTTCTTTCAATTGACTTGTTTAGTTTTTTTCTCTAATGCTTTTGTAGGCGCACACTATTAATTGGAGCATAAATAGCATAACACTTACTCTACAAAACCATGGCTACGATCACTTGGGGGTCTCTCAGAATTTTTATGATTTTTCCCCAAAAAACTGCTCAATCCCAAAATGCATAAACCCCTACACCAGAGCATAAAAACGCTAGTGTGTCGTAAATCAAGCAAAGCAAAACACAGTGATCATACATCAGCATCATGATCCCTTTTGCGCTCCCTGACTCAGCAAACCGTGTCAGCATTAATTACTCTAATGATGGATCCATCTACCGGCACCTGGGAGTCCCAGTGTTGTCCATAGCCATAGCGATTGTGCCGCACGCATTTGAATCACCAATTCGATGATCGTTCGCCACGCAGCACACGCAGCATAGGCCACCAAAAAGGGCATGCCGAGAATACATAAAATCCGCCCCCCCGGCACCGTGTGTAGGCGTGTGTTAGCCCGGCAGTGGACCCGTCAGTAATGTGACACTTCGTGGCGCGCACACAAACAAACACACATAAAGCTCGCACCTCACTTGCGGTGCGTGGACGCATTTGGTGGCAGTATATACACAGAGTTTTCGGTGTGACGGGGCCTCCATGTTTCGAATGGAAGAAGAGCTTCTGCGACTTAATGGGCTTATGTATTGCCAGGGCCGGGGAATCGGCATAAAATGGACGACAAAAGTGTCCGGTGGCGAATCGGTTTGGTGTTGGTTTATGTGTAAACCGGAATGGAGCGCACGTTGGAGGTCCTTTCTGGCCTACCAGGGATGGGGTGGGAGAGAGCCAACACATAAATTGGGAAACTGGCACTGGCCGAGGACATTTCGTTCTCCGTTAAAGCCCTCGAAGCCCACCGTAGAGCCCCCCCGGGCCACACGGACGGATCGTAAAGCAGCGGCAGCATTAAAAACATAATGCTGCGAATGGCACACGTTCGTGACACAAGGACCTCAGCTAGGCGCAGGCCGAGCAGGCAACATAAAATGCCACATAAAACATTGCCACGAGAGAGCGAGAGAGGCGGAGAGAGCATCAATCCAAGCATGCGACCAAGGGAAAGAAAGAGAAAAGGACGATAGAGAGAGAGAAAAAGAGAGCACCGGCAATGAAAAATGCCCTTTTTCGGGGGGATCTGTGAGGCTCCACAACTGAGACAGTCCACAGCCCCAAGGACCTGAGCTGAGCAGACCAGACCAGAGAGCATAACCGCGTGAGAGAACGAACGAACGAACGAACGAACGAATGTCGTATGCTGCAGCATGGGCTACCTATGTTCCAGGGCGGTGTAGAGGTGTACATAACCTCCCTGTGGTGGTGTTCCCTGGGACAAGATTCCGCCCACTTTTTCTCTCGAATGCGCGCGCTCTCGCACCTTAACCGACTCATGGTCCGTCCGGGAAAAACGTGGAAAAAAGCAATCACCAGCAGTAGCGCTCACCCTCTCACAAGCGGGAAAATGATAAGAGAATTAAGGGCCGCAAACGGAGCGCAAAAAAAAACGATGCCAGGGAATCCCCGGATCCTCCGGACTGGAAAAAGGCGTTTCCCTTAATTATTACATAGGTAAGTTGAGAGCGATAAAGCATCGCATCTCGCGCACTGGTGGTGTCGCCAGTTTGTCTACCGTGGCCACGTTGCGTACGCATCTGCTGGAAAAGCCTGAAGCCACCCGGAACGAAAGCGAATGGCAAAGCGGTGGCAACGCCCTCCATCGCCGAATCAGGAGCGCAACAGGAAGCTGATTACACAGCACAGCTGGTGCCGGACACCAGCGGCACGCAATCCCAGGGTCTCGTGGGTCACTCGCTCTCTCTCTATCTCTCTCGCTCTCCTCGTGAGCTCCAGGATCCAGCCAATGGTTGAATGATGGTCCGAGGAATTGAACCAACGATTCCGGATGTGATTTCGATAGCAAGGAAGATGTCGAAGTATAAGAAGGACATGAGCGAAGCGAAGAAGACTTCCATTTTGGTTTTGAAGAAACAGCAACTTTCACTCGATCGAGGGAAGAGGCTGCTTCACTTTCATTAGTATCCCCCTTCCCTCGATTGGAAATTCGATTTCATTTGACCATCAATTGGCTAATACCAAGGCAGACCAAGGAATAGAACCAAAAATTGGAACCGAAGATGGCTGACGAGATTCAAGCAGCAGCGAGCAGTCTAGTAAACTGGGGCGCGAATTCTCTAACCTGACAGACCAAAGCAACCCTAATTCCGGACGTCGAGCGTATTAACATTCATCACCTTCAGTCATGCGTTACAATAACACATTTGCGTTACAAAGCTGTCGATGTCGTTCCGACCCCAGTATTAGCCCCAAACCAAGTCCGCAGCGGCATCCTGTGGTGACATGACAATTGATGGCAATCCTTGGGTATCCTTGGCTTTCTTTCCGCGCTGGACCATTTTCTAGTAACTACCATCACACTACCGCCAGGTCCCGCCACCCCTTTGCACGTGTCAAAATATTCACTTAACAACGTTATTCACCAAATTGACAAACGACTGCTTCGTCGTCGTCGTCGTCGTCGGCAACGTCGTCTTTAGCAATTTTGTGGAATCCCCGGGAAAGGTACGTGATAGGCTCTGGGTTCCTGGGCTCTGCCGGTTGTCGGCCAACGGTATTCGATTGACTTATTGCATTACAGCACGCATTACGTGCCGCTGGTACGGCGTACGCATACGTGCGTTCGATATCCCCGGCGATCCCCTAAGAAAGGAAAAGAAAGGAACGAATTTCTTCGAGCCCTTACTGTTGGAAATATGCATGTCATTGGCGATGTGTTTTAGGTGCTGAACAATTCGATTGAACAGCCTAGCGGAGCTACGGTAAACGGTGGTGCGGGAGAACTATGACACTAATAAGTCGTTCCGTCTGTTCTGAGCGGAAGTTGTCAGTTTGTCAGTCGTGTTGTGTGTTTGTTATAGATTATGCGATCAGGAGGATTGTGAAGGTGTGGACGGCATCATTATGTTTGAGCCTGGCAGTCACAAAATGAGCAATCATTTGTTCTATACCAACGAAAATCGATCGATTGTCTAGTGAAAAGGCTTCTATGCGATGTTACAACTGTATTTAAAAGTTAAAGGAAGCAAGAGAAGAGCATGCTGAACCCGCCAATTCATACTTTTGTTATTAGCTAATTGTATAGTTGAGTTATTTGTTTAGCAGCAGTTTGATAAACCTTTCTTTCGAGAGAAAATAAGGTAATCTCGCGTAAAGAGGTGATCTCCTTAAGTTTTCTTAAAATTAACAATTTTCCATTTTTTATATCATTTTTAACATACAAAAGATTGGTTTTACCTTTGCTTCTGCTGTTAAAACGGGATTTAAACTCACTTACTACTTACTTATATCACCTGGTAAAAGAAAAGGAGATTAAGTGTTCAAAAGATAAAACTACTTCAAAGTAGCGAGACATACTAAGCGACGTATGTCCCGGAATTCTGTATTTTTACCAATGTATCTTTGTCGGGTTATTCTTCGATTATTCAACACATTTACAAAATATTTATGATAGGTTAGAAACTCAGAAAAATATGTTTAAAAAAGATCACAAATACATTTGCCCACCCTTTAGCGTGATATGGTTCAATTGCGATTAGAAATGACATCATTTTCAATAGAGAAACGATAACAACAACCAACACTAATAATTAAGCGTCTATTTCATCTAACCCATCGTACAGACCACGAAATTGCAACAATGTTTGAACCAACAAACGATTCCCCCGTAAATCTTCTCAACCATCCGGTCCATCCACTTCACCTAACAGCTCATTTCCGAAAATTGGATCCAAATGCCCACCTCAACCACTCACAAGTGATAATACAAATGGAAAACCCCAAAAAAAATACCTCAAACACACAGAAACGAGTGCCAATTGCGCTAAGTGGCCTCGAGTGCCCTTTACATGATTGCGCAAAATTTGCACCAATAAACGCGTCGTCCTTCGCGTAGCCATAATTTAGGACCCCTCGCAAACGCTTTCGGGCCACCGCGAACCACGTGTGCACTGCAGCTGCAACTGCAAAACTGGTACGTGCAAAGTACGATAATTGAATCGTGTAGCCGCCAACCGGACGGGTCAGCAGGACGCCACTCGGGGACACGACAGTCAATGGCACCACCAGCACCGCCGCTCATCGTATGACAAAGCACATCTACGCGCAACCGATTGTTGCTCCCTGCTGTAAATGCCTGGTCCAAAGGCAGGTAGGGTAGGGTGGTGGTTCAAACAACATAAAAAAACATGTCTAGCCAGGTCCAGTGCACTTATGATTGAGTTAAAATTGGTCAACCATTTTTTATTCCTTTTGGTCTTTGGTGTTTTATTGCGCGACAACGCGCCTAGTGGGCAATCGTCCAGCACGAAAACCGCGCAACCGCCTGGGCCTGGCGTACCTATTCATTTGCGTAATACCTGAGCAATTAGAGGAATTAGTTTTTTGAGCGAATTCGAGGTGGAGAAACTTTTTTGTGCTCTGTTCCCTCAACCAAGCCAACTAATGTGCTCTTTTGCCAGTGTGTTTGTTATGCTGTTGCAGTTGTGTGAGCAAACGCGTAGAACAGTAAAAAAGAGAGACAAAAAACACAAACACTAGGCGCCTCCATTTCCCTATGAATCACGAGCCACAGAGAGGGGCCAACACTCTATTACACCACGAGTGGACACCACGGAGAGGGGACTCTATTTGCTCTGAAAGTTGAATTTAGATCCCTTCCCCCGCTCTCCCTTTTTTCTCTCTCGCTAGAGGTTGAGTTTGATAGTCTGGCCCATTCCAAGAATTATGATTCATGGATAGGAAGATAGATTTCCTCGCTGGACCCTCGCAGGCAATCCGGAACGTGTCAAGTGACCGATATGGTGGCATAATCATTTACGCCTCTTCCTTCTCAGCCTTCGGTCAAGCAAAAGGAGCCTGGTTGGTGATAGTGACCGACCGATAAGTGATTTGTTGATAAGGGAAATCACATCCAACATCAGGGCATCATCCATCCTTGCGGTTTGCTACTCTCGAAGGTTATTTACACAGCAATCCAAGGGTGACCACCGATGGCCGCCTGGTTGATGATGAGGACGGTGATTACAAAAGGGTCCTTTGGGGCTTGCCCAGGGTGATTCCACTTTCTTTGGGGCGGATATCATACAAGACTGGTGTGAATTTTATACAGCACTAGAGGGACGGCCGTTAGCATCCAGGAAACAATTACAAAAGGATCCCTTGGCGAGTTGTCCAAGATAGAATACACTTACTCGACACTAGGGTACATTGACCTCAAGACCATACAAGATTTTAGTGCAAGATGCTGGGCTAATGTGATGACAGCATTGACCTCGCCATAGACAGTTCCTTGGAGCGTATGTTAATCCATCATTTCGATTAAAAAATACCAACATCGGTCAGGACATACATCACATCCTTGCACTCCTGCATCATACTCATTCCATGCAATCCAGAATTTCTTGAAAGTCACCTTCCAGAACATCATCTTGGCGTCAATTCCACTTGGCGTCCACGCCGCAATTCGACACCGTCATTATCACTAGCAGGAACAGAAAGAACCGGGACCGGGATTCCTGAGACGCCACTTCTCATCCTTCCATACAGTTGGAGCAGAAACCTGTTACACAGCCTCTGTTCCTCCTTCTTCACAAACAGCGACGCCAAACAGTCGATCGTCAGCACGCCACCAAACGTCTACAGTCGTAAGGAGCATTCTTCCTTCGAGCGCTGTATAGCATCATCTTGACTTTACACGCCAACAAATATTGTAATAAATATGGTAATTACGAACCCTCCTGGAGCCTGGCTGACGTCCGGGACTAACTACCGGCGGAGGCCAGCGAATGTCGGTGATTGTCGTATGCAGACACTTGCTTCATCCATTCCCATTAGGCCGGACCGATGGATGAATAATGTTTGGAATTCCTTCGACGTTCCTGTTTTGCATTCCCGCTCCTGGACCCGCTCGGTGCGTGTGACAAAAATACCTAAGGGAAATTAAAAGTGTGATAGAATGTCTTTCTTTTGATATTAGGAATCGTCCTAGGCTGTTCGTCCTAGGCTTTGGCGGTCGGAGGAACAGCATTGCGGTAGAGTGAGGTAATTGGATCTTGGATTGAATAGATCTTGACTTTGTATTGCTCATTATCAGATAGTAGAGAGTAGATTTGGCCGAAATCATGTTTAAATTATCAAACTTATCAACAAGGAATTGTAAATTGAAGTGCGTCAAGTTTCGGCAGCCTACTTGAACATCATCATTATTTTCTCATTTCCAGCCGGGGTTCGTCTCCATCTTGACAACCGTCACATGCGACATGGCCTACTACGATGGTGCAATAAAATCTCAAATCAGATCCTCACATACGCACCGAAGGCAAAGCGGGAGCTTTGTCGAGATGAGTCCAGTGCCAACACTGGCACTGGAAGCCACCAGGCTAATAACAAAATAATCATATTATTAGCAATAAATTCCAATGAAATAGAGCGCCATTTTTGCGGACTTGCAACGGACACGACAGACAGCCAGGGCGGCTATTGCGTGGTCTGGGACAATATTTATTCGTCGCCGGCCGGCCACCACACGAAGACGCCATCGTCTCTTCGACAAGGAAATGATCAACCCCCGACTCGTCCGCAGACCGTGGAGTACCACCATAGACCGGTCCCTTCAATCCGTATTACTACTTTCTTTATGTGAATTCGATAGACTGTCCTGGGACTGTCCTACGCTCTATTCTGTTTTCGACAACTGCCAACTCATAATCAACGCCAGCCATTTACATTTACATCGCTCAAAAAAAGGAGGAGAGAAAAAAAAACACTGGAAACCAGGAAGTTCCAGCGACTTCCGAGGCGCATCCAGCAGTCCCAGGCGCAATAGTAGATCGTCTCGAGCGCCCTCATCCCTAGCGCGAGAACCCAGACAGAAGCCGGTTTGCAGTAAGTCATTGTCGGTTATTGCTTCGCCCACCCCAAAAAAAAAAACCCCTACCCTCGATACAAACGAATGACATTCCCGGAATTGTCTTTCTTTCCCACCCTTGGTTTGTGGAGAAGAACGGTGTCCTTGCCTCTTCTCCTCTCGGTGTCAACAGATGAATGATTGGAGGGTCTGTGACGATGGACAACATTCTTTCTTTCTTTCTTTCTGCTCTTCCCAAAACTACGGGAACTCATCCATCTTACAAAAGATAAACAAATAGACGCGCGCGAGCTAGTGGTGGAGTCGTAGAACAAGACGGAGAGGCGGTGCTTGTCCAGCATCAACCAACCCCTCAGATGGCAGACCAAAAACACTCTTAAGTCAATTACATTACAAACTCTTGCCAGCAGCGAAAAAGGGGTGTTTTGATAGCGGTGATGCGATGGGTGGATGTTTCAACATAAAACTTGACGTGAATTCTTGGCCAGAGCAAAAGGATGCTGGAAAACGCTGGAAGGTCCGTAATGAGCTGTAATTTTTGCCTTATTGTGTGTGCGTCTTAAAAGCAAATTGAATTACCGCATCCCTGGTTGACAATTGGCTCGCCATTCGGTGTGTTTTCCCCTTTGTTTCTTGTGCCGTTGTTTGTGCCAATGGCATCTGGTTGGTGAACCACGAATTGAAACTTATCAATCGGATCATCGGTTGCTAACAAGCAGTCACCGCGTACCCACTTGTGGCTTTGTGTGGTTCAACTTTTAAAACGGCGAATTCAATTACAATCCTCCCCCATCCAACTTTACACTAGCACACCCTCTAGAGCAGCTGACGAGCCACATAAAACCTGATGGCCAACATCCTAAGATGCACAAGGCGCGCGTATCAAATGAATTGATAATTATGCAGCCTTCCTGCACCCGAAAACTGTAAAAGACTATCGTAAAATTTTATGCTACCATTTATGTGTACACTTTTGATGTCCAATAGCATAGAAACTGCTCGCTCTCGGAGAGATGACCAACAGGCGACATCAGAGCACCGATAACACCCTCCCGCGGATGACACTTTTTCCGTTCCGTGACAGGCGGCAGACATCTGGCACTAATGGAATGGCATTTCATTCGCTTCGGCAAGGGGATGGCATCTCTCAATCTTGCGCCTTCGTCGTCACCTATCAGAAAGTTTTCTTCGATTTAATCAGACGCAGGACACAGGGCACAGTGGATTGACCAGTTTCCTTCCCTGCTGGTTCTGTGCCCTCTAATTAACCAATTAAACAGCGTGCCCACTAATCCGGTCATTTCGCTCCCGTTGCTCATCTCACACCGTGTGAATCCTCAAAAGTTTCCCGGTATTTATTGGAATTTGGTAATACTCCTCGGTGGAAAGGGCGACAGAACACCACATCCGGCTACCGACCGGAATGTCGAATCTTGTCGTCATCGTCAAACTTTCCTCCGCATTAATGCGACAGAAAAGTGCCCTAGTGCCGTGTACAACACAGCATGCTATGGCCGGAACGAATCCGAAAATGACATTCGACGACATCCGTTCGTCATTCATCCGGCTCCTGCGATTCCTGCGGCTCAACTGCTGTTACTGCTCCAGCAGAAAAGGCCACCGTCGATCGTGGAAAGTAAAAAGGAAAAAGGAAAAAAAGGAAATCCCGAGAAAATGCCTTTCCCTCTTGTGGTTGTATGCTGTAAATGAAGATGGGTAAGGGATTGGATGTAATATCGGCTACGGTAGCCGGTTGCCGGTGGTTCACTCTTATTAAGTTTGTCACGTTTACCTTTTCATTATTCCATCCCGTGGCCGTGGACGTGAACTCGGTCTCGGAACCGTGATGCTCGTGGCCGTTCCCCCTCTAGCAACCTTCAGTTCAGCAGATTGTTTTGATTGAACATGAAATGGATATTGATTATACGGTGATTACCAATCCTCAGAACCGCTGGGGAACCAATACCATCCCGGCATGTCGAGGATTTCCCCCCATTACGCTGCGGGATTAAGGCCTCCGCGTGAAGGCGGATCCGCATCCGGAAGTACCGCGAGTTACGAACGAAGCAAAAAAGTCATTGAAATTCATTAATATCCCATCATCGTGTCGCATCTCGCGCACTCCTGGCGCTTGGTCGTGCGTTACGGTGCTCCCTGGTCACGAAAAAGCCGAGCTCGCTGACAAATTATCAAATTAAAATCAACTGTCAAAGGGAATTAGCGGATTCATTGTCACGCCACGACAGTGACGGTGGTTACTGGGAACTGTGGTTGTGTTTCCACGATACAGAAAGAAGAACTCCGGCAATCTCGATCAAAAATTCGTGTGCGGAAAACGAGCCAGCTCTCGTTGGAAGGATTTGTTTAACATGCAAAGCGGACAAGGTGTTTTGGCAATGGATAGCGAATGGCATCAGCAGGCACGTGCACACGAGACGATCTGGTTTGATGTTCTAATAAGCGTATAAGCCAAGAGGCAGGCTCGTATTAACTAAAGTAACACAGGACGAGTCCGATAAATGTAAAGGAATTCTCCTCAAACCATAACCACCAACAAAAAACACAGGCCTGATATAAATGAACCTGATGCCGTTACAGCTGTATGACACTTTCACTACCCGAGAGACACGCCGACACCATGGTGCGGTGTCACGGAAGAGGAAATTTCATTTTCTTTGCCCAGATTTCATCCATTTGCATTTGCATTTTTTTCGGGTGGAGCAGGCAGGGAGTCAGAATCTGCTAACGAAGCTGCTGGAGATGTTGGACCACACCAGCGGGCCACCGGAAGCCAACAGAAAACATTGTTTGGCAAATGAAGAGAACCGCGATCTCTCGACTCCGATTGCGACTGCCAAGCTGGGGGAGCTGCAACCCGGGTGCGGGTGGGGGTTCTCCTGCCTCCCAACAAGTTGATTATGTGCACATTCGGAATGTTAAAAACCATCCACTGTCCCACTGCAATTGACCGGTGTTTTTTTTTTTTCTTTCTTGCCAGCCCAGAGAATTTGTAACGTGAAAATAGCGACGAATAGTTAAAAGAAAACGTACAAACGTTGGACGTAAAAGGAAGTGGAAACTTTTTTGTATTGTCCCTCGGTCCAGGAGCTTCCTTTTGGAGTGTTTCTTCTCTGAAACCACATACCCCTACCAGGCCTGCCAGTGGAATATCAATTTTACGAACTTTTTCCAGCCGCTTTTTTGCGAATTTGTTTTGCCCTGGCCACCGCGTAGATCGTAATTTCCACAAGCAGCAAATTGACATTTAGCATCGAAGCGTGGAGCGAGGAATGAGTGTAGAATGAGTGAGTGTATCTTGTAGTGAGCATTCGTGGCAATGAAATTTACGCCTCCATCTTCCGCCAGTGTACCATTGGGGCTGATTTGGGGGAGAATTGAATTTCGGTTAACGCAATTGGTACAGTTTACAGGAAAGACCGGCTAATAGGTCTCCAAGCGAAGCGCCGAGCGGATCCGATATGATAATCCAAAGAGGCGTGTGTCCAAATACCTTATTCAGTAGTCACTCGTCCTGATTAAACTTAATATTCCGTCCACACACGTGTGCCAACCGTCGTGGTGTCGTGTTTAACATTCCCAACAATTCAACATTCTGTCCGCGTGTTCGCTTCAACGCAGGGAAACTTTTCGTTGGGTGTTAAAATAACATCCCCAAAAACATCCTTAAGCCTCTTATTACCCGGTGCTTCTACGTGTCACAGTTGGTCACTTTCTTGTGGCAAACGTACGCTTGGATACGCATCTTCGTCTTTGCTTCTAATCACCTCTTCTGTCCAGTGGCAGTGGCCGTAACCCTTTGGCCGGCTGGTCACCGAAAATTGGACGCACACGAGTGTGACTGGAATGCCGGACGGATTGACAAGACAGACGATAGTGATCCATCTAATCCGAATCCCTGCTGCAGCTTCTCAGAGCCACGACGACCAATTAATGAACACAATCCCGTCGTACACGACCTGTCTGAAGACCAGGAGGGGGTCCTTGAAGGACTCCTTCGCCGAGAGTATCCTAATCCTTTTAATGAATAATTAAGCGTGAATTTGTTTTCTGCCTGCAGGGCAGGGGCAAATTAGTTTGCGGAAAAGATTTATTTCGCTTTAATAGCGTCTTAATAGGGGCGGGTGCTCGTACTCACTGCTCGCATGCTTGCTTGAGCAACGTACGGCCTTTCAACATTCGCATGCATGGCCATTACTCGGAAGATGACAAGGAAAGGGTTCCACTAGTGCTGGTGGATGTCAATTTGCTCGCCTTGAGTGGATATTGTTTAGGGGACAAATTGGTCAAGTTGTTGTCACCGACCGGTTATTATCGGGATAAGTCTTTGATTTAATTGTCCTTCCAAGAACTTATACGATTGTCATTGGTAAGGGAAAGTCTTGGAATAAAAACAGAGAGTGATCTGAGAAGAAAATTAGACTATTATTACACTCTTATCGTATGAATCGTGAGCACTTATGTCTTGAAAACATCATAAAACATCAACCGAATCCTATTTTATCGTTCCCATTCAGTAAACGTTTGGCTGGTCCGTGTACTCTATTACGATCGGTCCTCTATTCGACTCAACGACTCATTAAAGAATAGTTTTTTAATTATTATGAATGATGTATTTGATAAAGGAACTGTAACTGGACCAATTATTCTGTTACAATCTGTTGGTTCAGTTCCTTTATCAAATACAGCTACCAATAATCGTAACGCAGCAGAAATGTAATGGCATAAAATTATCAAAAAATATGCTTCAATCAGCCGATGATTTGAACAGAACAAAACCGCGGTGATTAGCAGTCCGTAAATCTATTTTTATTTGCATTTGGTACAATTGCTTGAATGTTTCACGTGCCTGTGGTTGTCATCCAGCTCTGGAGCAGAGCTTCGTTAGCAAACAAATTATCGTTCTCGTCAAAACACGTGTCGCTTGTCCCAAAATAGAGTGCAATGTGAGTAGAAAATGTGGTAGAACGATTCCACCATCTGCTCATACGCCTTATCATCGACCAGCGAAGCAAAAGCGGCGTTATAGGCGAACTCGTACGGACACTCGACCACCGAGGTAAGATTGGTGTACTGCGCCTTGAAGCAGCTAAGTGGAACCATTCGAAACATGCGCCCAATCAAAACCCATTTTATGACATAATATAATTGATTACACCCCCATTAGTTTGCATTTCGCGATTACGGAGCCAACGATCTTCAACTGGCATGTAAAACAATCGGATGCTTCATCAACCGCCGGAGGTGATACTCTTTTGGTTGACCAACAGTGGTTCCCCGCGAAAACATCTCGTGTGCTTGTGCGTATTTGGCCCTGGACTCATCTTATCGCGCACCACGTCGCGTGATAGAACGAGAGAGAGAGAGAGAGAGAGAGCGCGCGATTCGCGGCCCGTGGAACAGATTTAAGATAAAACATTTAACTTCCCCGTTTACCTTTGCGCCAGCCAACCACCCAGCCGGACAGAGAAAATGATTAAAAATGTCGCTAAAACTGGGACAGATAAGCGCTTCTGTGTGTGCTCTGCCGAAGGAATCCTCTAGCTACCTCTAGGAGTATTGCATGTTAAGGTACTCCTCTTCGATATCATCACGTACATCGTACGTATCAGCCGCGATACGCAACATCTGCTACCCTCAGATACCAGGCGACCGTACAGGAGTACAGACCGCCGGCCACTCTCGACTCCGCGGGCGACGACAACAACGAGGCAAAGTTCAATCACTGTGCAGGGTGTATACGCAATGCACTTGTAAAAGGAGTGCGCCAACACGATCAACGCACCGCGATGAGTGCACGATACCGTACGATTAGTGGTCTGTTGGGGCTGATCGATCCGAACAGCGGCGGTACACCGGGATCCCCTGCGTTCGAGGTGGAACTAGTTCCCGAGCCATCATCATCAGCTGATCCGGCGGAGTCCGCCAACCGAAAGACGCGTAAACGAGGTCAGTCTGTCAAGTGCATCCGCGTTCAGTGTCCGGCCAGCGAGAGCGTGAGTGTGTGTTATCATGCTATCCTTGAAACTTTCCATTTCTAGATAGCCTCCGGAAGCTCAACGTGCGGCACCTGGTGAGCAGAATCGAACACCATGCCACTGAATCATTCGAGCGCAGTTTCGGTGGTCGCTTCTCGAGGCGCCGAATTGGCAAAGAATCGCCACGAGTCGAGGGGCCAGAGTCGGTCAATGCCGAGCCTGGGCCACGGGGCGTATCAGGTGGAACCGATGCGGAATCCAGCCAGAGCCAAGGCAGCGCTGAACACGGATCCGATGGTCGGGAAACGTGGAGAATGGTGCATCTATCGCCGCGGGAAGAGAACGGCGCTGGTGGTGCCTCGTGCTCCCGTGACAAACAATCAGCGGCGGCTGATAATAACGCGCACGATAAGATAAGCGCCGATAGTGCAGAATTTAGCGAGAGGTAAATATGGACCAACGGACACACAGCACAACGGACGGCGACGACGACGACGACGACAACGAGGAGCGTCTATTGTCACCGTCCGTCCGGTTTATTATTATGCCCCCCAAAGGGGATGGTGGGCAGTGTATGCGGTCGAACATCGATTGGAATTATTCGACCGAATCATTCCGCCAATATACTGGTGACAGTGCGGGTTA
>NC_064878.1:7842500-7857500 GCF_943734665.1 Anopheles aquasalis | reverse complement strand
CTGTGTCTGTGAGGGGTGGAAAATCAGGTGTTTTCACCTGCGGAAAGCACCGTGATCGCGGCCACTCTCGACGCTAGTTCGCAGGAGAGAGTGAAAAGCCACTTTACGCGACTAATTACGCGGACGTAAAGCCACTGCCGGTGACCGTGCCCGTGACTTTCCTCTAGCCAGTGAGCCAGCCAGCCGGGTGTATCTGTCGGTGTCGGTATTTCCCACCACCCACCAGCATCGTGAGTTAGTGTGCGAGGCCTCCACAGGCATCTCCGTGTGCGTTGATAGCGTTAGCGCGATAAAACTCTTTGCTCGTCACTCGCAGTGCAGTGTTGTGTGTAGATCTGGTCGGGCAGTCGGCGCCTGGTGGCCACGCTCTGACGTATCTCTCACCTCCCCCACTCCCCTCGCCTTTCAAACTCGATAAGTAGCCACGCCGAGCCAAGCGAACTCTCGGCGATCTCTTCCAACCGGGCCCCGTACGATCGCTTTCGCTCTCTCTCTCGGTCTCTCGCGGTCTCTCGCGGTCTCTGTCGGGCGCCATGCCTCGTTGCATTCATGATAATCTTCGTCTTCGTACCGCTGTTGGACCGCGGCACTCTGGCGACGATCCGGAAGCCCCCTTGGCTCAGTTAGTGGGCACGATCGAGCAGAGGCAAACGCTGCAGAAGAAGGTGGCCGCATCCGATCGCGCTTCGTGCGACAGTGGCATCTCCCTCGAATCCGATCCGGCCACGGTCGTCGCGAGTCCGTTGGCCGTACGGAGGCGACCCGCAAAGCCCCCTCCCAGCGGTCCAGCTGCAACCGGTGGTGGTGGTGGTGGTGGAGTGTGCAAAGCATCTTACGTCCGCCGCTTGACCCAGCTCTTCGAGAATCTTTCGCACGAGGAGCTCCACCAGCGCGCTAATGAAGAGAACTTCCTCGCCGAGGAGTCTTATCATAATCAACGGCAACAGCAACCGGCAGCGATGTATGCCAGTCGCGCCGCCCCGGCCACTGGTTCCCCACTGGTCGCTGCAGTGGTGGCAGAATTGCACCAAGTGATCGAGGAACCCGGAGTACCGGAAGAGGCGGAAGTGGTTGAAACCGTGGCCGCGGCTGCGGAAGTTGCACAAGAAGCGATCGAAGCGAGTGTTGAGGTGTTGCGGGAGGTGAAAAGAGGCAGCCGGCGATCGATGGCTACCCCACGAGTGGCGAGCCACCGCAGTACGATGATGGACGACGGCGAGTACTACAGTTATACCGACGATGAGTTCGATAGCACCGGAGACGAGGAGGAGGACGAGCATGAGCAGCAGCAGCAGGGTAGTGTTCAAGGTGAACTCGCGGCAAGGTAAATTCACTTTCGAATAAATCGTGTTAGTGCGCGCGAGCGAGCACATCGACACAACAACAAACAAGGACAAGAAGAGTGATAACGGTTTGATCCATCGCTATCGTGATGGAGGTTGAGGATTCTACGCGGTAGTCACGGAAGTCAGTAAACAAGACATTGCGCTAGATAGCATATTCCAGTGTTCCATTACAGTTTGTGAGAGAGTAAGGCGGTCATTGGCCGGCGATGGACGTGCTTTTAACGTAAACCTTCATGAAGCACCAGCAGAGTCCAGATGCAATTGACATCTAAAACAATGGCGACGACGACTGAATGGTGTAGTGAAAAATCCCCTCGAAAGTATGTTAGAACCATTAGGGTGGGGGACACTTCGGTTCACGCCCACAGCTGCGGTCTGTCCACACTCACTACAGATACCAGCTGGTTTTATCATTCAAGTGACTAATTATTTTCACACAATTAAGAACTGTCCATGTTGGTTGAACGAATCAATTCGTATTTTTTGCCACTTGTCTTCTTCTTTGCACACAATCTACTATAGTAGAATGAGTCAAAAGCTGTTGAAAACGAATGCTGAGTTCACACGAATTCCATAGGGTGCATGTTTTTGCAGACAAACAGTTCACCGGCGATGTCTACTACGATGGTGCATCGAAAACCATACCAGACCAGTGCCTACTACTGCGCTTACTAAGGTTGTCATTTGAAAACAATTTGACAAATGTCAATCCCTTCACGATCACACGTTATGCAATTGGCACTATCAGATAAACCACGGTGCGCATACAAATCCCGCGCGCAAACAATGGTCCAGTGAGTCGCGAATTGATTGATGCCGCGTAAATCACTTTAAAGCCAGCTACCCGCTCCCTTCAATGAGGTCAAAAATGGTCTACCACAGCACCGATTCCTGTGACGTTGAGCCGGTGACTCAGAGCATTTGTCGCCCGCCTGCATACAAGCCTCCGCTGCGCTATCAGCGGAGTTATTTCCGCGTAATAGAGCGCCGCGCGCCGTCGAGACGCGGGCGCGTGAAATCGCATGTCTATCACACAGTTGTTCCCTTACAGTCCCTCCAAGACGGGTGTGTGGTTTCAAGGCAATTATGGGTTTGTTCTGCTGTTGTTCTAGAGCCGACGATTTCGGAGAGAGTGAGAGCAGCGCACCACTGCTGCCGGACGACAGTGCTGCGGTACCGGAAGCACGCAACCCCCAGCTAGTGTCGCCGGAGCATCGTGGTAAAGCACGGTACGATGAGGCGGAGGAGGATGAGTTTAGCTCCAGCTCGTTCGATAGCGACTCGGACGATGAACACTTTGCTACGTCGTCGGGTTACTTGCGCCCGGACTCGGACAGCTCACTCAAAACGAGGTAATAATACAAAGACAAGAAGAGTTCTACTTCACCCTTTCATTGGCCCACTTTTTTTCGATCGGTTACCCTTCTTGCAGTCGCGTGAAAAGCATTCTGCAGGAACTGCTCCAGAACGAGGCCAACTACGTGCAAACGTTGGGCCGAGGCATTGAGAACTACGTCAGCATCATGGGAAGCAAGGAACTGCCACCGGGGTTGCGTGGCCAACGGTATCACATCTTCGGTAACATCGAGAAGATACACAGCCTACACCAGGATCAGTTTCTGCCGATGCTGGAACGGAATCAGGCCAGCATACAGGGTATCGCCGAGACGTTCATTCGGTTTCTGGAGCGCGACAAGTTCTACTGCTACATCATGTTTGCGCTGAATCGCCCGAAATCGGAGCGGATATGCAATCGGAATCTGGATTTCTTCCAGGTACGGCTTCACGTCGTGTAGTATCGTTCGTAAGGACCTTCACTCTATCATAGCGTTTATCTCTATAACAGCGCCGCCAAGCCGATGTGGACGATAAGCTCGGCTTGAACAGCTTTCTGTTGCAACCGATCCAGCGGTTACCGCGCTACAAGCTGCTGCTGGCCGAAATCAACAAAGAAATTCTGAAGCAGATGGAAGAGACGCTGCTCGAGGCGGTCAAGGGTGAGATCGGTATCCTGTGTAAAGCGGAGAAGCGGCTCGAGCGCTTCATCGACATCGTCAACGAGGCGATGAGCATCAACGACATCCAAGAGTGCTACGAGGTGAGTAAAGGGCCGAATACCGGCGATGGATCTAGTAGGCATAGCCAGAATACGTCAGAATGACAGGGAATTAAACAACGAAACCGTTTAATCGATTGTCCACTCGTTGGACGGTGATCCTTGGGCTGTCCGTTTTGTACAATAGGAGCGAAAGTGTGTGCAGAGCGAGCTGATAAACGCATACGCGTTGACGCTCAATATCTTCAGCCATGTGGCGCACGCACCGATGGTGCTGATGCTTCGACCGCACACCGACCGTAATCCGGATAAGCAAAAACCTGTGAGTGGTGTGTCCTCTCTCTTTCTCTTTATCTGGTCTGGTCGCAACATGGTTTACGGCTGTGCTACATGCTTCTATTTCTAACGCACTTCCACAAGATGGTTGAAAGGACATTTTGCATGAAATGGCACCCAACAGAACAGGGTTATAACACTTCTCAAGGGGAGTGGATTGGCACTAAACAGGGGCCGAGAGGAAGATGATACTAACACGATACGCATATGGCTCGAGGTGGTGGACGACGACGAAGAGATAACAGACAGGCGGATCATCAGTAACCTAACAAAAAAATCTCACAGCCGCACACATATCATGTTGTATTCCGCAAATTAATATGAAGCATTTCATACGCCCTTTCCAGATTAATCTGTTCCACCAAGGTAAGTTCCGCAAGATGCTGGAGGTGGACATCTACGACTGGGACCAACGGAGACGCTATCCGGCCAAGATGTTCCTCTTCGAGCGAAGCGCCATATACACCGAAAAGTGCAAAACGCACCTCGAGTATCGAGGACGGTACGAGTACTCGGAGATCGGTCTGTACACCGAGAACCGGAACAAGGTGTACTTGTTTGCGAGGAAGCGCGGTATCCAGGAGATTGAGGTGCACTGTAGCGATATGAATGAGGCGCAACAGTTGTCCAACCATGTGGAGCGGATGATGACTCAGTTCGCTCTGAAAGAAAAGGAACGCCTTAGGAATATGGGAGCGAGAGTAGATCTACCGGGGCGGATCCCTAGTGTAATCACGTTGCAGCATCACCGGCGGAGTGATTTGAGTATCCTGTCCACCGCTAGCAGCATCGGCAGTGCCCGTAAGTACTAGACCAGCGACAGACGCATCCTTGAGATGTTTCCCCTTTAAATCACACCTCGGTGTCCGATTTTTCTTCCAGGGGAAAGCTACGAATCGGCATCACAAACGACTTGGTATGTTCCTCTTTAGGATTGGGCATTGCTTTGGCTCGGCTCATCTGTCTGTCCCCTTGTCTGTTAGTATACGTATACGTGTGAATGTGTTTTTTTGTGTGATTGTATTGTCACCGTGTTAGTACCGCGTTTTAAGGTACTATTGTGTACATACTCGAATAGGTAAATGATTACAAAACGATGCAATCGACAAATGGACAAAATAAAATCAAACTCCATCCTTATGTCGTCTCGCAATTCACGCAAATCGCTGTCGTGGTGTTGGTAGCCCTACGGCGCTGTGCTACATATGCGTCTAGCTTTGTGTTCTCCCCCTGGGACGTTGCTCTCTAGCGCCATGATTCTCGGTTTCCAGGAGCACCGATAAACCGATCGCTCAGCTGGCGACACTGCAGAAGCACTTCTGCCAGATACTGTCCGCCAACCGGCGCCACTACTTCAACCAGCTACCGGTGGAGCTGAGCAGCAAAATCGCCGACTTTATCCGCGTGTACGATCGGTTGCTGAACGTGCACGTGAAGCGAGTGTATGCCGATCTGGCCAAACCGGACGTCGATGTCGATGGTGTCTGTGAGCTGTTTATCGAGTATTTAAAGGTAATGCAGGGCCCAGGGCAGAGGGCAGAGTGATTTGTTCGATACCGGTGTAAGAGACAGGACTCTTTACAGGATGGCATCTTCGATGATTACAACGAGTACATTCGCTTGTTCAAACCGGCCGCCGAAGTGCTGAAGAATATACACAAAGCATCGGTACGTATCCGGGTGGAGGTAAACAGTTTCGAACTTTGTTATTTTCTGTTTGATTTCGATAAGATAAGAAGCGGTCTCATCTGTGGGTGAATGTGGAAATATTTACTATTGCAAGTAGTTACGCAGCATCTCATCCGTTTCCACAGTTCAGATTTTGAAAGAATTGAGTGACACTAGCGCTCTCTACATTGCTCTGCAATATTTCATCACAAGCTCAGATGAAATATTTCACAAGTTCAAATGTCCCGTTCTTTTGGAATGATAGCCGTCCTTATCAAAATTTGTTCAGGATTTAGAGATGATTCTTTACATAAAAAGTGACCCTAAACAACATCCCTAACATTCTACTGCCTCCACTCCAGCGTTCCAGCATCACCGACAGTATGGTCGCACCGACGATGGATGAGTTTACCTTCCTGTGCGTGCAGCACTGGAACAAACTGCAACAGTTCTTCCAGGCCCTGGTAGTGCAGCTGGCCGAACAGCTAAACGGTGGCGACATGGCAAGCCAGGACCTGTTCCGCAAACTGGCCTACGTCGAAGTGCAGGTCGCGAACTTCCGCCAGCGACTCTTCCAAAACTACCGTCTGTTCAATCTGGACGAGAAGCTGTGCCCAGAGATGCTCGGTTTGGTCGTGTACTCGGATCGCGTGCGGTACGACAACGAAACGATCAGCTCGCACCGGGTGCTGCTCTGCGATCGATCGGTCGTCTGTGTCAAGTTCCATTTTGTGAGGGTAAGAAACGGCACCACTTCCTCTATAAGCAGTCAATTTTAAGCAAATTCTATTTTGCATTGCAGGAATTTGGCCGCCAAACGGAAAAGTACACCGCGTTCGCCTTCATCGATCGCTTCGGACGAGAAGGCCTGGAACCGAACGTGAAGGTCAGCAAGAAGTCGGAAGTGCGACTGAATGTGTTGCAGGGCACCGCGAAACATGCCATCGACTTCGGCAACACGGCCAACCGGGACAAATTCTTCGGCCAATACTGTACCACCTTTGCCCGATTTCAGGAGCGTGGACTATAGACTGTTGGGACCCACTAACGGATATCAACCTAGTTTGTAAGAGATCGTACAAGGATTAATAAACATCACCCATAATCATGCTTTAGTGGCAATATTCGACGGGACTTTCATTCACGCAACATTCCCGCAGACATTCCGGTGATCATCAGCTGCGATCAGCTGCGATTGGTCGCGAGGTGACTTCCGTCAACACACTGGGGCGACATCAAATTAGCGCCACGATGTCAATGAGACCCACAACACAGAGAGGCATCCAACCTCCCCTTGTATCAGCTGATAAGTGTCCAGCGATTAAGAAGAAGTGAACACTGATAGCACAGGCCCACCGATTGGGCAGCAGTAGCAGCACGACTAGGAAACCTTTAGTCTGCCGAGAGCCTTTGGCCGTATCGTACCGCTAAAGTTGGCTCGTGCTCGCGTTCGCGTTCGCGCTTCGTGTTGCTCATCAATGGCGCATATCTAATCGGTCTTGTCTTGTCCTCGAGAGAGAGTGTGTACCTCAAGTGTTTTTCCGCCCCAGCACGGGGCGATTGTTCCCAGGCACCTCACCGTGCACCGTGTGTGATCTGTGGTCGCGATGAAACCCATGAAGCCATTACCCCCACCGAAACCGGTGCGCAGTGTCACCCTACAGCGGCCATCGGATTATTCCCGTGACAGTGGCATATCGGTCACTGATGAGCCTTCGCCAACTCCGTCGATAGTTCCCGATAGTCGTGGTGGTGTGCGTCAATTAGCGAGTAGATTCGAATCAATCTCACTACGTCAGAGCGGATCCACGGTTAGTGCTCGTGGTCCGGAACAAGTGCCGGGGCGGCAGGTGAAACAAACCACCAACAACAACAACAACAAACCAGTCATTCCACCCAAGCCACTTCACTACACTGGACTTTCCGCCACGGAACGGGCACTGTTTGCGCAGCGTGCGAATCAAATTGCCGAACGCATCTACGATACGGTGTGCGAGAGGTAAGTTTAGCTCTGATTCATCGGTGGCTCGAGCGAGCGGGCCCGATGGTGGTCAATGATTATATGGCGGGAAGGTGTCGTTGTTTTGATAAGGTTCGCCATTTGCGATAAAGTGAGAAGAGGGACTGTGCTCGGTGGGGAACATGCCGATATCAGGCTGGATAGCTAATCCCCTGAGACCGTACCACAATTGGGGATTGGATTTCACTCTAAGCTTCTGACTCATGCGATTGTTGGAGAAATGCCAGACCAAAAATAACTGTGCAAAGTGTGGAACGTAACTAACATTATGGATACTCTTCGTCTCCTAACCGTGAAGATATCCGCCACCGGCGATAAATACTGAAGAGGAACGCGTGACAGAGTTACACTTTGCAGAGGAGCTTGAAGACCCAACATCCACGGATGGGTATTCCTCCTTTGAATCATCGTGAGTATGATGTTCCTCGGCCCAAACGTCTCCATGTGCTGTTCTGTCTCGTTTTTCTGACTCTTTGTGTATTAATGTCCTTGCTAGTATATCTTCCCCACTTTAAGCGCTCATCTCGATGTCTTTTCGCAGCTCGGAGAATGAAGATGAAACTTACGAACCTGAAATCCCGGTATCCCGGTCATCCCCATCATCGCCATCTCCATCATCACCCGTCGCTGTGGAGCAAGATGCCCACGAACAAACACACGAATCCCATCGACTGCAGCAAATCATCGATGAGATGCTCGAGAAAGAGCAGAAGTACATCGAGAACCTGGCACACGGCATTCGGCGCTACATTCCGGCCATGTACTCCCAGAATCTTCCCACAGCGCTGCGTGGCCAGAAGAACACAATCTTCGTGAACTTGGAGGAAATCTGGGCCACACATCGGGATCACTTTCTGCCCGATCTTAACCATGCCGCTGACCTGACCGCGAATCACACGGCAGGCGACGTAGTCGAACGGATTGCACAAACTTTCCTTGATTACATCGAGGGGGATCGATTCTATTGTTACATCCGGTATGCGATGCATCAGCCCGAAGCGGAACTGCTTGTGATGCGGTACAGCGATTACTTCCTCAAGATACAGAACGATCTGGGCGATCAGCTTGGACTCAACAGTTTACTGCTGCAACCGATTCAGCGACTTCCCCGCTACAAGCTACTGCTGAACGAGATGGTAAAGGATCTGCTCAAGGATAAAGATGGAATGCGCACGATGAACCGCAGGACGGCGTTGCTCTGCAAGGTGGACAAACGATTGAGCAACTTCATCGAGCGTGTTAATCAGGCCATCAACATCCGGGACATACGCCAGCTGCAAAGCTACGCACCGGCCACCGTGATGATGAGTGCCCTGACACCATCGTCCGATGTGCCGCTCGTGATGATACTGCAGCCGGAGGGAAACAGGAATCCCGATCGTGACACACCGATTAACCTACTCTACCAGGGACGATTCCGCCGGTTGTTCTTGCTGGACATTTACGATACCAACGTACGGCGGCGGTACAGTGGGAAGCTGTTTGCTTTCGAGAAGCTACTGCTCTACGTGGAGCTAGTGCGCGATCGGATGGAGTACCGTGGCCACTATTTTGATACCGAACTGTGTCACTCCGAGGATGGCCGTAATCGGATCGTGCTCTGTGCCGGTACGCGCGGTACTCAAGAGATCATCGTACAATCGGAAACGAACACGGAAATCCAATCCCTTCTCGCGCTACTCCACTCCATGACAAGGGCTGTGATTTATGATGAGGTAAATGAGGCGACCGGTGAGGACCAGCTGCAGCAGTACGAGCTGGAGGATGATGATGATGATGATGTCTTTGCCACTTCATCCACCAACGGAACGGATGCGGAAGACCAGCAGGAAGCTTGGTAAGACCAGCGGCATGATCTTCGAAGGGATCCCTTTACGCAATTCCTTTGTTTCATCGTTTCAAGGGATGAGCAACGGTTAACGGTGACCCTGGTAGAAGCACAGCAACAGTTCCTCGAGGTACTGGTTGCTAATCGACGGTTCTACCTCGACACGCTAACCGTCGAGCTAAAGATCAAGCTGGCCGCCTTCATCAGTGCCTTCGAGGCGATTCTCAATCTTCACAACCAGATCCTGGAGGATCTATCTCATCCAGCGACCCCTGTCGGCCCAAACGAGATCTGCCAGTGCTTTCTTCGTTATCTAAAGGTCAGTTACTGTACCCTCGTTTGCTTCATGCGGCCTAGCAATCTTCTAACGACTCGTTCTTCTTGCAGACTGATCATTTTGCGTCCTACTTCGATTATCTGCGAGAGTTTCGGAAGGCCATCAAATGGATACAGAACGGCCAGAGACCTTCCGTAAGTGATACCGCCCCGAAAATGATTAAGCTTCACCATTAACAGACTTATATGAATGCCATCCTCCGACAGAACTTCAACAACCGCGTCGCATCGACGGTGGAGCAGTTCACCTTCCTCTGCATCGAGCATCTGCAGGAGTTCAACCGCTACTTCGAAGCACTCATCATCAAGTACTCGGACGACAGTAGCCTCAATGTGCCCATCAACACCGAGCTCTTCCAGCAGCTTGCCTTCGCTCAGGTCCGTCTGAATGCGTTCCGCGTGAACCTGGGACAAACGTACAAGCTGTACCTCCTGGACGAACGGATTCCCTCGTACGGTCCGCTGATCTACGATGATCGAGCCTCGTTGTACAGACCGTTGCGCGAAAAGGATGCTGGCCTCTGCCGCATGTTCATCTGTCGACGGGCAACGATCTGCGTCAAGATCAAGCTCGAGGAATCGGATGAGCTGGAAGGTACTGGAGACCGGAACAAAGGCGACCCATCGAACAAGGAAGCGGAACGATTGCTGCGGATAGTGTTTGTCGATCGTTTCGGTGGTCGCGGTACGCTGATGCGAATGCGCCAGAGCAAACGACACTCGCAGCGACTTAACTTTGTGCTCGATGGGCTAAAGTTTCGGATCGATTTCGATAGTAAGGAGTGCAAGAAACGGTTCTTCGATCGTCACGTACATCAGTACGCTCAATGAGCGTGTGTGCTATTGGGCCAACAGGGGGCCAAAGGGTTGGATTACATCTATCATCATCTTAAGATCACGAATTATCGAATATAGCGCCGGATTCCGGAGGAGATCAGATCTGAATTGCACCCTTGGGTGTCGCTAGCAATCGATGACAGAGTGGGCACGTCTTGCGGGATGTTATTTCCAGGGGATTCGCCACGTGATAGCAACCACTACACTGCCATGCACCCGTTGGATTCGTTAACGGTTGTCCCGAAGCAATGCAGGGTGGGAAACGGCTGCCACAGTTGGGACACCGAGTGCAACAGTCCGCTACCGGTGTCTCACAGGTGAAGCAGCTAATGTGCTTCACTTTATTGTCCTTCGGTTCGTACCGGGTAAAGATGTTAATGGCCAGCTCCTCGTACTGTTGCCGGCGTGTCTCCGAGATCGTTTCAATCGATTCCAGCTTGATGAATGCCTTCGAGCACGTGCCAAAGGATCGATCGGCACAGGAGGCCAGTGCAAGTAGCGCGTAAAGGACTTCCACATCTAGCACGTCTTCGTATTCGCGCAGACGGAGTGCTGTGATGACGGCACTGTGCAGTAAACCGGAACGGAGCTGCCGCTGTGCCAGCAACATGTAGTGATACGCTTCGGCGTGATGCCATATCTGTTCGATCATTATTGCATCTTCGGGATTGAGTTGTAAGAGGACAGCAGCACGGTTGCCACCGGCCAGCACGGCCATCTGCTTCTCGATGTACTCTTCCCCCAGCAAACCGGACAGTACGTATAGTTGCTTGATACGGATGTAGTCGGATTTTTTCTCCGCTTCCGCTTCGGCCATCTTGACCAGCAGTCGGGCGGCATCGAGATACCGACCCGCCTTCCGCTGCAACTCGATCGCCTCCGGGAGCTTCCCCTCCTGTAGCAGCTGGGCCGCGTGCTTACTGAGCAGCGTGTTGATCTGAGGCATTTTGTACTTTTGCGCCAACTCCACCGCCAGTCCCCACTGGCGCAGGGCGATACACGTCGATACGGCCGACTTGACGTCACCGAGCTTCAGATAGGCGGCCACCGATTGCTCACACATGCCGACCGTCGCCAGCATTTGCCCCAGCTTGGCCAGCTGCTGGCTCTTCTCGGGCAGCTTATGCATACAGCCCACCAGCTCATCGTACTGCTCGAGATTGTACAGTGCATCCATCAGGCCGTCGATGTGATGCGCCTTCTCGTAGTACTCCTTCGCACTGTCCCACACGCGCATGTTCATGTAGTGGTGTCCGATCTCGCGCCACGCATTCTCCATCTGCTGGTCCGAAATTCCCGGCCCGAGCCGGTACAGGTGCACCGTGCGAAACCAATCGCAGAGCGTCTGCCGCAACCGGATCGCACAATCGCGCCGATCCACGTCCAGGTACAGCTTCTCGGCTTCATCGAACTCCCCGAAAAAGGCCGCGATCTCGGCACGCTGCAACGCCTCGAGCTGAATCGTCTTAAGCCGCTTGATCAACTGAATCCCGGGATAGTTACTGCAACGCACAAAAGCCGACTCGGCCGTCTCAAGATCGAGCTTTTTAAGTGATGCTTCCGCCAGCAAACGCCACAAGCGTGGATGAGCGTTGTCCTCGATGAACTGCTTCGCTTCCGAAATTCCCACGTGCGCCAGCAGATCCTCGGTGTCTCGGAGTGATTTTACGCGCAATTGCAAGATGTGTTCCTTCACATTCGGTGTTGCTCCTCCCTTAATGATATCATCCAGCAGCACACCCGTAATCTCGAGTTCCTCAAAGTTTCCAATATACCCGGAGCAGGTGATCGGTTCCTCGGGATCCGCTCCACGCAGAATGTACATGCGCGTCTTCTCCATGATCGCCAGCAGCTGTGGGTTGTCCTTCGCCCAACAGATCGCCCACACGTCCTTCCGCTCGATGTGTGCACCCTCTTGGGCTACCGAACCTCCCATTCCACCTCCCTCGAGATCACTCGTATCGTCCCGTAGCGTAAGCGTCGTCAGCACACCATTACAGTCGATCATTGCCGCGCGGGTTGAGTTGCAGTTGATTGCCAGCTTATAGCTACGGTTCTGCAGATAGTGCCGATTGCGTAGCACCAGATGGGGCAGCGTGTACTCGTGGATCAGGCCACTCTCGCGCCCAATCAGTAGCAAGCTTTCCGAGGACGCGATACAACAGATCGGATCCTGGCTGGGGTCCACCTTTGATGGGATCTCTTGGGCCGTCTTCGAATCGAGATCGTTCAGTACCTCCAGAGCGGGTGTATCATCGATATGGTACTTGCGATCGCGCTTCACTTTCAGGTTAGCGTGTAATGTTGAGGCACCCTGAGAATGAATCGAAGGAAGCTATCATTCCCGATCTGAGTCACATGTACGGACCTTGACTTACCTTCGGTGTATGATAATGCCAGAGCAGAAAGTGATCCTTCGAAGCAACGATCACGTGCGATGAGTTCATCGTAATGAATTCAGGACGTATGTCGAGGTATTTCGCTAGAAAACAGATCAAAACCGATCATGAGCATCAGTTGATCGTGAGCCTCATCGCACACAACTTACAGTCGACGGTTGTGCTGATCGAGTTGCATATCAGCAGCTGGTACATGAGATCCTTTCCCTTGCCTTCGCTCACAATGCTAAACTCTTTGCCGGTCATCTTCGTCTCCACCGCGATCACACAGTGATCGTTCGTTGCAGCCATGGACATGATCGCGTCGATCTGCTTACTGTAGCACTGGTTCGAGTTCGTGTCCCAGAAAGTCACAGAATCCTGCTCGTCCCCTGCCGATGCTTCCTGGTAGCACACCGTACGATTAAAGTAACACCACCGATAGTCCGGTCGAATGTTGGCAAAGTAGATAAACGAATCGACGGACAGGGCAATCCGGAGCGATTTCCCCTCCCACGACAGTGACGTGATCTCCTTGCCCGGGATCTTAAGGGTGCGAATGTGCTGCAAAACAGAATGGAAAGTGGAATGAGATTGAAAACGGACCTTACAGACTTCGGCGAGACACTTACCACACCGTACGGCGTATAGAACAGCACCTGACTGCTGTCCTTATCGCTGTTCAGGCTCGATTTCATCCCACAGATGGCCAGTATCGTACCATCATGGTTCCACATGCACGAGATGGCCTGCAAACCCGTATCCACCACCACCGGACTGTCATCGTTTTCGTTGCGCATCAACTGCATTCGACCGTTTTCGTAGCAGATCGCCAACACGGGACGGTTCGGTGACACAGGCCGGTGATACCAACACAAACCAACCACCGTAATGCTCTTGGTCGGCGTCAGATAAACGCACTGGATGTGTAGCTTCATCACAAACACGCCCTGGTTGTCGTACAGATGGACCTCTCCGTTCTTGATGCTAAACAGCAGCAGCCGCCCGTCTGGACTCCACTGCACACCGGCCAGTGACACGTTCTTCAGATCCTTACCCCAGATGCGGTTCCCATCGACCGAACCGACGATCACGGTTCCATCCTCGTACACGATGCAGATCTTCTGTCCATCGCCCGTCCAAGCCATACCCTTGACGGTGGACTTTTTGCGATCGTTGGTCATCTCCTCGTACCATGAACCCTACGGTTACAAATGGAAAGCAGCTACCTGTGAGCAAGAACGAAAGACAAGCAGAAGGAGAAGGAATTCCACGGTTCGTTACCTTATACAGCATCCACACCATGATGACGCCATCCTTATCAGACGAGGTGAGCTTCTGCTGCGATTCGTTCCACGTTACCACCTGAATGGACGATTTGTGACCCTCGAGCGTTTGGTTCATCGAAAGGTTGCTGGCCTGCAGTGCCTTCCCCGGTTGAGCGGACACATTGGAGCTGCTGGCCTGCTCCAGCTTCAGCACCTTCAGCAGCCCATCCTCACCACCGACCGCCACATAACCCTGATCTTTGTTCCATGCGATACAGTTCAGGCGCGTATTGTTCGGAATGGCTATCTGCGATGAGGATTAATAATCATTAAGGCCACTGGCTAACGGTCTCCGTGCTACCGTGCTCGAGCGGAAACCTGAAGCTGAAAAATAACGGGATTTCTCGAGTGGCGTACCTTTTTACTGAGATAAATGAACATCCTAGCGATCACATTTAGTTGATACAACGTTTAATAAAACTGTCGTACTGTTCTCACAAAGATTTCTATAAAATTAGCGTCTTTTTACCGCAGAAACAACCGGTTTATCACTCCCGAAGTAGCACACGAACAAAAAGAAAACGCGGAGACACCTGTTTGTTTATCGCGCCAGGTTGCTAGGCAACGAAAGAGGTCGAGTAAAAGTCGGAAACGTTTTATACGCCTTGCACAGGTAGGTACGTAGTGTGGTGTATACACCTGTAATTCAATTTGATCGTTCGTGATCCTTGCGCAACGTGTAAAATAGAAAAGTTATGGAAATTGAAATCATTTTGAACGAACACTGAAAAATTGAACGAAGATCGGGTGTTTCTTTTTTTGTAAATTTTTCCTTTATTTTTCCTCCATCAAACCTGACACGCAGCTATCGCATTGTTATTCAGTAAATTGATTTATTTATGTGTTAATAAACGTCGTTATGTTGAT
>NC_064878.1:7762500-7835000 GCF_943734665.1 Anopheles aquasalis | reverse complement strand
TACCTGGAATAGTAGATCAAACAGGAACGTAAAGCGCATTCGTCGTGTCCTGCCTTCGCTCTCGCTTTCGCTCACTCTCTTTCTCTCTGTCTCTCTCGCGCTCTCTTGGTCTGGCAGGATGGGTTAGGAGAGAAGCGAAACCGTTTCGCACGCTGGTATCTGGTAAAAACCGCACTCCTCGGGTGCAGTAGTATGTCCCCTCACGCACCTAGTGCTAGTCGTTCGCTAGCTCCAACTCGGCCACGGTCCTGCTCCTGCTACGGTGCCCGCTGTGATCACCAGCCCGGAATTACCGCCGCTTGTTAACACTCGGTGGTCACCTAGGTGCACTGCGATCGACATGCGATAGCAACGAGCAACGGTAGCTACGATGCACCACCATAAGCACACTGCAACTGTTGCTACGCTCACTGCGTCGCTGTGGTACCAACAGAGACCACCAGACACCTACTGAGGTCCTTTTCTTCACGTCTCGTGATCACTGACGATGTCCTTCGTGTGTTCGCACAGAACTGAACCGCTTTCGTCGTCGTCGTTTGTTTGTTTGTTTGGTGCACCGTACACAACACTCCAGCACTTTCACATTTACTCTTCCAGCACGGCGCGTTGTATGGCTGCACTCACTGTCCGGACTCTGTTGATAATGCGATGCTCGTCGCTGTCTCTGCTTCTGCTTCTACTGCTCCTCGGACCAAAAAACCAGGGGGAACCTGTAATTAGACGGCCCGGAGGCAAACAGAAAGCAAGTTAAATGAGAATGATCGCTGGAAGGAACGGGGGGAAGGATGGCGGTGTATGGCTTTCGACTTTCGGTAGTGTACCGTGCTGGCCATGGTCATGGTCGCGGATTGCATGCGGTGCAGTGTGACGCACACGAGAACCTGTGTAAGCGCTGACGGTAGAATCCCCGGTCACCGATTCGATTACCGCATCACGCAAGGGAACGCGTGGCGACAGACAGTCCAGTGGCGCGAGAAAGGCGCAAAACAGAACGCAACGCAGACAACAGATTACCTCAGCCACGTGCCAGTAGCATAAAAAAGAGTTAAAAAAAAAACAAATTTATCCTCGGCATAAAACACTTTCTCCAAAATGTACGATGTTTTTGCCAACTTCACGTTTTCAATTTGAGTCCAAGGCCAAGTCGATGGGTGGAATCGGTTGCTTATCCTCGATCCTTTTTTGTCGTTGCTGCCTGGATGATCATAATTCAATTTCCAATTCCGACGACGACCAATATCTCCAGCAAAACAAAGTGCACAATCATACCAAGGCATACGGGGAGGGGATGAGCGTGACACTCCACTCCACAAGCACGCCATCCAACTGGAAGATAATTCCCTGAGAGAAAGGCCAATTGTGGTGTCGAATATGCGTGAGTGAGTGCGACTGTGGAGCGGAGATAAGTAGGCCGCTTCATCAATCGGTGACTGTCGGGGACTGTGCTCTCCGCGTGTATGTCAAGGTTTCATTAAAAGAAGAAGAAGAAAAACAGACGGGAGTACGGGGTGGCCACAGCACACCACACACCCTCTTCTCCCGATCCGGGATTGATTCCCTTGCATCACCAGGCGGCGACGATCATATTGCGTAATATTGCACCGCAGTAGCCGCGAGCGATGCATCGAGATAGTCTATTCCTTGCTCGGTGCAATCGCGATGCGGTTATGGAAACAAATCACTTCTCACACACATACCCGGACGCGATCAGCGCTTATCAAGCAGACACGAAGTGAAGTCGCAACACTTCACGAACCAACCAATCCAGCCTGTGCCAGTGGAGTTCCGGTTCTGGGCACCACCAGCTCGCAGAAAAGGTGAACGAATTCTGCCGCTGCTTTCTAATGCCCTCTTCTCAACGTTTCCCTCTTCTATCTGGCAACGCGAAGAAGCACCTCCCAGAGAACGGAATCGAGAAACAGGAAGGAGGAGGAACAGCAATCGAGAGTTCATCAAACTTTACGTCGCGTCTGCACACCAGGGGAATGGGAGCGCGATCGCGATGGTTGTGCGTACAGCGCACGTCGCAGCGGTCTAACTGTTGTGCTCCGCGTGCTTCTTGGTGTGGTGTGCCCATGTTGCGGCCACGGCCACCAGCAGCAACACGATGAGTCAAGTGGTACAGAGAGCATGAAGAAGCTTGGTTCTGTGTTCTTGCTCTGCTAAGCCGATTACTTTGCCAAAGGTGAAGAGCAAATACGCAGTAGAGGAGAGGATCACGAACAGACAGACATACAGACAAGAGAGCAGAACATACGGAAGCCACAGTACAGGTTGGTAGATTCGCAGTAGCCACAAATATTGACACAGCGCAGCGCACGGGATCCTCAACCTAGATTAGAAGGATTGGAGCGCTCTCTCGATCACAACACACCGCTACTCGGTTCAACTTTGTCCAACTTTCTCCACCCATTAGCCACCCAGTGCAGGGCGTCCCCATAGGGCCCATAAACAAGCGCGGCACGAGCGAATCACCACAACAACAACAACAACAACAACAACAAGAGCAATCATCGGTCAGCCCCGAGTGGCATCGCAAGGACGGAAACACTAACGATCAGCTGCTGCTGCTGCTGCTGCTGTCTGCTGTCTGCTACTATAGTGCCTGCGCCACTAATGTCAAACGGTCAGCATCAGTGTGCCCGTTATGTGCACGCCCGCCGACTGCGACAACGAAATTACGTAGTAATTTGAACGAGATGGCAACGCAGAGCCCGGGAGGGGAGCGGTGTCTGACACAATTTCTTGTTCGACCTACCTCCACCAAAGTCGCCACCGTCGGAGGCAAAAACTGGCTCCACGCGTGCGGAGTGCGCACAACTTAGAAGCGAGTCACTCGCGCCCTCAACACTGGAGACTGGTTTGGGCCTCCGGATCGACCACACAACCAGCGCAGGAGGATCACGCGTTAGAAGAGGCTTGGGGAGGCGGGTGGCGTTGGAATAGACCGATCTCGTACACCATCGAAAACCAGCATCCCCCCACCGCGAAAGAAGCAACCTTCGTGGGCTCAAGGTGGGCTCTGCAGACAAGACAAGGCGCGTGTGTGGCGCAACCAGAGCGATGGCGTGCGAGAGAGCCACTTATACACAATACGGACCGGACCCGGACCGGACCGGAACCTAGGGGAATCTCGGCACAATTCTCTACTGCGAAGACGTGCGAGAACGTCTGCGATCACTCGATACTCCACGACAACTAGAGCGCACGGTGAGTTTGTGAGGCTCGCTGGCGTAGGAACGTAGGAACCCCCCACCTGGAAGACTCTCCCTCCCAGTCTGAAGACGCGAAGCTCGCCAAAACGTTCACCCGCAGAACCAGAACACGGGAACCGCGCTGCAGACTTTTCACTCTGAGAGAGTGAGAGAAGCGAAAGCCAAAGAACTCCACCTTCTCGCCTCGGGAGGATTATTGACCCCAAAAACTGGTGTCTGCGGGGGGATGCGGCCACTGAACTCTCGTCTTTAGCACACAGCTTCTGCCTGCCATGCAGTCACTTCAGCGACTTCGATTCTAATATCTGCAGAAGACAATCCGCCCTTTCTGGTGACATTACCTGGATTTATTTGGAATTATTTGGAACTTTTCGGAGCTGGCAGTATTCCCTTAGTTTTGCAGTATTCCCTTAGATCCATCAGTTCCTTTTCTTCGCTGCAGCTGCAGTACAGCACTTTCAGCTTAGCACAACAACGCAATAAGCGGAAGGCACGTCCGATCTTGTGCGCTCCGCGGCGCTCGCGCTCACACACCACCGAACCGATCAACAACACAACAGCTGTGCTGTGCTGTAGAGAGATCGCCACGATCTACGGGGTTGGGGTTAAGCGTCTATCTTTCTATCTTTGGGGGGGAGTTAATGCGCAAAGGTTTCTCGTCGTTCACTGCATCTTCACACAAACTCACGCACTTCTGTCCCGGAAAAGGATACGAACGAGAAGGATACGATTTTGACGACGCACGAGCGAAACCCCTTTTTCCCGTACGCACGAAATGCTCTCGACGAAATGTTACGATACGGACGCTTTCCGCACATCTGCGTACGGCAACGGCTGTGAAAGATGTGGAAGCTGATCCGTGCGCCCCAACCAGCGGAACCCCACCGCGATGCTGCTACAAACAAAAACAACACCAACACACCGACAAACACGGCGGCCAAAAGGGGTTGTTGTTTATGGACGGGGCCGCGACCACGACCACGACCACGGCAACACAATAATGACGAGCGCGCACTACACAGACCACCAGAGATCGCCAGAGAGACAGACAACGTACCATGCTGTTGCGGCTGCAAGGGACCCCCACAAGTGTTTGTGGAGGGCCCTGCTCTTGGCTGGCCGGCTGTTGCGTAGAGCAGAGCGCGGTGTGAATGCTCGTTCCGTCGATTTCAAACCCCCCCCCCCCCCCCCAGGGGAGGGTAGGCTACTAGCACACCACGGTCGCACACTGGTTCAGAATGGGTGTACTCGCTGGTCAGAAGTGTAGTGCACGATCACACGAGACGATCATACAACATGCGCGATGCGTTCTAGATCGAGAACCCCTTAAAAGGGGCAGCAGAAAAGGGTTCGAAGTACGCAAAAGTGGTGCGACCGACAGTGTTTGATGGCTCTCTTTGTGTTTGCCAACACCTCTCCCCCACATAGTGCCCCCCCGCGTAATGGTAAAAGGTTCCTTCTGATCACCACGACATACACTTGACTGAAGCGGTGACTGAGTGCGACACAAAGGGGGTGTTTTACCGGTGGGAGGCCGCGCGCCAGACACGCTGCTCTACAGATCGTTCACATCGGCCGACGCGACACAAACAAATCGCGAATCCCACCATCACCATCACCAACCAGCCAGACATGCTCAATATCTCTTGCCGTCGCTGAACCGCGTCGCCAACGCTACAAGTGTACCAAGAGACGATGACCACAACCACGACGACGGCGACCACGACGACGACGACAATGTGTGTACATAACACCGCACCACCGTTGCTCTGTAGCGATGATTGGCCTCTTCACAAAGCATCGCCTTGAAGACGAGACACACCAGTTTACAAACAAACGATTAGGGCGTCAAGGTTGAAGAAAGAAGCGCAGCAGAAGCGCAAGATCCCGGAGACGTAGGCAGACGTACTTGCAGGTGTCTTAATCCTGGAAGAGAAGAGCTTGAAAGTCCTTGAATTCGGACGATCAGGGCTAGAACCTGAATGGTGGACTGAATGACGGACGAAGAAAGTTCGCAAGTCGCAAAACACGGATCTAGCTCGTGTGAAAAAGGGGGACCACCATCGATGAGGGGGGGGGGGGGGGGGCAAAAACCACCAACTTCCGTACACAAAAGCGACACACAGATAACGCAGACCTTTTTTCCCCCGTCGCTGATACTGCGCCGCCGATGGCGAGTCGTCTCCTGATAGTCTACCATCATCATCACCACAACAGCTGCTTATCAGTTGAGGGGAGGTGAGCCCGTGTGATGCTCTAGATTTGCGTGCTGGCCCTGTTTACCTCCTGGTTTTTTTTTTTGCGACAACAACAACCACCACACTCGAGAGAGGAAGAGAGCGACCCACGATCTGCCTGCGCGACAATGCGCGTTTGTTTACAAGCTATGGCGTTGCAATTTCTTGGCGACCACGCGCGTGCGTACGGTCCCCGCAGATCAAGCGATCCGATGAAGAGGAAGCGAGCTGCAGCAGTGGCCGGGTCCGGAAGAGTGGCCATTAGCACGCGGCGTAACCACAGGTCAATGACGACGCTGTTGTTGGTGGTGATGATGCCAAAAAGCTACTCCGAACAGCAAAAAAAAAAGGTTACAGCTGCACTCACAGCTGCCTTCGTGCGAGAGAGGGAGAGAGAGAGGACGACACAAGACGCTTTCACGAAAACATATGTTCGGTTTCAGGGGGAGGGCGAGTGCACATGGTTGCCCGGCAGCTGCAGCAGCAGTTGGCCTTGACTTGATAGCACGCCAGCAGCTAGCAGCTACACGCGTTCAACATCAGCTGGCGGGCAGATAGGGCAGCTTCTCGTTCGCTCACTCACTAGCGTACGATCGAGGACGGTGTCGCGGTTATTGAGGACGACCTTTCACGGTATGCAGCTTTCAGACACAGCACTGGGCCATGTTTGGTCGGCAAAGGGAATTTTAGTGTATGGTCACACCGGGAAAGGAGATGTGTTTCAATCCACCGGCCACCCTTCCGTTGGTCCGTGGCCCTTTAGAATGCTTTAGAATTGCCCTCACAGGGGCGCATTCTAAACCTCACACACCTCACCGGCTTGAATTTCAAATCTACGTCGTCACTCCGTCGTTATCCGTTCGGTTAGATTACCATACGAACGCGTGTGCGCTCACTGGACCCCGGTTGGGTTTTGCCTTTTGCGTGGCACAAAACAATGACCCGGGTGGGGCGGCGTGGCTGGTCAACAACGCCTTGCGCTTGACGCGCTCTTGACACGCAACTACTCCGAACCGAGACCGTGACCGATGTTTGCAGCGCACCAGGTCAGCTCACTTTCACTGTGGAGCGGAGTGGAGCGCGAAGGGAAAATACAAAACACCTAGTGAGTGCGTATTGGAAGCAAACAATTTGATCCAAAAAGCGCACCAAAAAGGTGACCGAGCTAAAGGATTGAGCCAAGATCGGGGCACACACATGATGACACACTGACCTTAATATGCTAGGAAGTCCGGCAAAAGCAAAGTCGAACCACAAACCGGAAACAATCCGAACTGCTTGGCGATGGATGACACTTGCAGGGGGGAGGCGGACACGCGGCGTTGTGTTTATTGCCGTTTGTTGCTTTGCTTTGCTGGCGAAATGCGGGGAATGTCATAAAACGGAAAGGGGGGACCCGGAACGGTACGGGTTAATGATGGTCATAAACTAATTTGTGGTGTTGGTACTGGGGCATTCCCGGCCAGCCACGCGGTGATGCATTCCCGTATGTTTGCCTGCATTGCACAGACATTTCAGACCGCCCAGTGGGCGATACTTTGTTAAATTAGAACCAGAACCAGAGGGTAGTGATTTTCTTTAGGGATTAAAAGGGAATGAAATTGAATAACATTTAATTGTATTGTTGGATTTTATCACCAGCTTCAACAGTTTGACGCTGTTTTCATCAAGTTTAACTACGCTCCATTCTAATGTAAGTATAACGCAGATGTTAGCGTGGTAACTAGATTTCCAGCTAATCTCTCGAAGGCCACCGTTCGAATCTTGACCTCTCTGTGCACACTTCCTTCTTTGTAAAATATGCTAATCATATTCTCGACATTTTCTCGGGGCTCATCTGTCAACATATGGCGCACTAAGAGCGCGCGCGATGTTCCCTCGCTACTTATGCGATAACCCCATGTATAGAACGATGAGGGGACACAAAAGCGACCAAAAACCGACGCAATCCTCTCGATAGTGAGGTAGAACGCCCTCACAAAAAAAAACCAAAACAAAAACAATGCCCCCTCCCCCCCTCACCAAACACATTTGTTTACAAAATGCTCACTCGAATTCGGTTTGGTTTCGGTCTTTGATTTGCTTTTATTTTTGGCTGCGCCACCACCACCACGCTCTCGGCGTCACTGCGCTGCTGCAGCTGAGGCTGAGGAAGATCCCCCTTGAGAAGGGTGGGGAGGAGGGCAGATAATGGCATTGGCCCACTACGCCCGTTTTGTGTTTACGTTTGGCGTGTTTTGACCCCGCTCCCGTCCTCCACGCGTGCTTCGTTCCACGCTACAGTGGACGCCGCGTTGGTCTATGGCGCTTTTGGCGCTTAATTCACTTACCGCGCTCGTGTGGCTGTGTGCATATCTACGACCCGTTCGGATGATCCACTTTGCGGTGTCGTGGTTCCCCCCCCCCGGGGGGTGGAAGGCTTTTAATTACTTTTCTTTTCGTTTTCGCTACCATTTCTGGCTTCCATTTCCGTCGTCGTTACAAGGTTTCCCCCGCCGTTTTTTGGGTGACGTCTTTGGCTTCCAATTTAGCGTTCCCCCTTCTCCCCCGGTTCCCGAATTAACTTATCTACTAGGAAGCTCTTCTAATTACCCAACAAACCAGTGTCCCAGAGTTCGCTAATTGTATCTCTGATATATTCCACCCCCAACGGCGGCGGGGGGGAAACGGATGCGAATTAGAGAAAGTGGCAGCTGATCGACGTTGTCAGATGCAAACAAGACCAAAACCCAAGCGAGCACCGCAACATCGCGCGTCCCAAACCGGATCCGTTGCTATTTCTGGCCACTTTTGGCTCGAACCCGTCCGCGCTGGCGTCTCGACCGAATGCAAACCCTAGGGACCTTGGCCAATATTACGGAAGTGGCGATCTCCGAAGCGTGCTCCGATTGTGACAGCGCCAGCAACAGCAGCAACAGCGTTGAAAGCGTCGATCGGTGTGGTTTCTGCTCTATAACATTTCCTCGTGGATTATAAATATCCACGTGGCGCACACATGGCCACAGGGATGGATGTTTTTTAAGGGAAAATAGTTATGTAACGCTCGCTACGGTTCGATTTGCGCGCTCTGCCCAGCGCAATCCCGCAGGTGGTGTCGCAACCGCGACCTTTTCGTGGTGAATGTTTTCGTGTTAGATGCTTCACATTTCTATTAATACCATCATTCCTGGCCGTGCCTTTTCGAATCACCTCCCCCCAAAAAAAAATGGATGTCCAGTGAGCACCCGCTAACCAACCCGAATGGTGAAGGAAACTATTTTCCAATTTTATTTTTTATTTATAAAAAAAAACCGTTTCACCTAATTATGCGCTACAGGGCAATCGGTGCTCTTCGATGGGCTCCCTTTTCGAAGCAACTCATCTATTTGCCTTAGGCTTCTAATAACAGCTCTGTGGAAGAGGCATCTAACTGTTCTACTCTTGCTCCGTACTAGCATTGGAACACAGTGCGTTTGTGGTTCTTGGGATCCCCTTTCCTTCCCGCTCGACCACAACCCCTCCTCGGCCAGCAAAAGGAGGTGTAATCAGACAACTGCCAGAAATGTGGTAATTAAACTCATCACCGCACGAGCGACTCCCACGAGAACACTCGACACGCGTACCCATATCAACGAGTTTTGCAATAATGTGTTCGGTCGAGGTTTTGTGTTGCATTCGAGAGAACACGAAAAGTCGTGGGAGGACGAGTGTCAAGCCACACGAGCGGTCTTTGAGTGACATGATTCGATTCACTTCTACCTTCTTGGAACTGTGGAATCAATCAGTTAGTGGAAACACTTGCCACAAGAAGAAGTCAATGGTCTTCTAGTTAAACATTTACAATGGGGAAATCAGGGCCATCCGTATGCCACAGATGGCAACAGATGGCAACAGAATACCTTGCCCTGACTCCTGGTTGGATTCTGCACCGTGGAGCACCGTGAGAAACATTATTGTGTCCCAGAATTGAAGCACTTTCGATCGATACCAATTATCCAGCTTTCAGCTTTGCTGGCTGTGAAGTTACCTCCTTTTCTACTCACTCTTCTTGGCCTGCGGTGTCCAATTTGTATAAACGAAGCACATCATGGAATTGGAGAAGGAATGTGCCGTAGTGTTGGGAGCACAGAACCACCTTTTGGGGCAGAAACCGAAGACAAATTTGTGGTTAAAACACCGCTTAGTTTTTCCTCGCAGTAAGCAGTGCTATGGGCTGTCTCGACGAACGAAAAGGACCTCCCGAAAGCTCACCATCGAACCGATTGCAGCAGCAGACACAGAACAGTCGCCTTTATGTGTCGGCGTGTGGGCAAAGTTTTGGTTTGTGGTTTTGCGCAGCGCAACGACTCCGGCCTCCACCCTTGTTCTTTAGGAAGTGTTGGAGTGTCGGAGCACCAGTCACCTAAGAACCGAAATATTCCAACACAAGTTACGGTGGCCATACGGGATCTCGTGCGCCATTTAGCCATCTAACGCTTAACCGCAACCCGAGGGGCGTCACATGGAGTCTTGTTTGGAGCAATTTCCATCCCCCTGGGTTCCCTCTTCTCACGGCATTCACCACGTGGCAGTTCTCGCGTTGCAGCTCAATTAATTGAAGCAATTCCCATTGCCTGGACCGACCGACCGGCCGACCGACCAGCAGCATAGTACGCGCCCTGCCTTAACCACACAAAATTGGGCAACATGTAAACATACGATTTAATTTTAGAACATAAACCCCACCAGCATCACCACCAGGTTAGGTATGGTTCGTCCGTGGATCTCGCTTTCGGCAAAGGGCGAGAAGCGTTGAGCCGGAATACAACTATTTGGGAAAGCAACCAGCGCAAATCGCGTCGGCGCCGGACTCGGACGTCGGAAAAAAGGGCCTGAGAAGACGCTTTATTGTGCAACATAAAAACCCAGCTCCCCGGGCCCGTGGTTCGGGTGTTCTGTTATGTTGCAATAACGCCCCTTGCGCCGTGTGCTCCATCCATGCATGCTGGAGTGCTGCTGCACTGGGTCTTGTGGGTGTGGAGAGCTCCACCTTTCGGTCCGCTTTCAAGGCGTGTGCGCGCGCGGAAGTGACGAAAAGTGGGCCAAATGCGTGGGGTGGTCCGCTAGACACGAGGAGCGGGTGGTAATCTGGCACAGTTCTAGTTTTTAGTGCTCCGGCTTCGGCGCACAAACTCACCGATGAACTGGTGAGCCAAGGCAAGAAGATCCACTTCCACTGGAACACCACATATTGACCCTGGGAGTAGACAGATAGCCTTCTATATAGAGATATTTGGATGTTCCGGGGTTTTGGGTGCCATTTCGATGGGGATTGCAAATAGTTCGCTGGATTAATCGCAGAAAGTTACTCGCTACCGGTTGTCAGCTGACTCAGCACATGCTAGCTCAGAAGCCGTAAGCTGCGATCGTCCAACAAGCTTAAACTGCAACTGGGTAATGCAAATGCCAAAACGACCACGACAACGGCGGCGCCATGTTGCGATTCGATCAAACTCAACATAAATCCCCGCTTATTCGCCCACCGCCGCTCGTCGAGTGCCCCAATTAGGGTCGCGACCACTGAACCCCCAACTGTGAAGCTTAGCGGATGAGGGGAGATAGTTGGTTGGAAATATTCTAGCCGCGCTACCGCGTACCCCACGGCCGACGCAAGATATGGCGCAACTAAGTCGCGCGGTGAATGCCGGTCACACTTTCGCAGTTCGCTTCCAAATTGCAGCTGTAAACTGAAGGGGTTTCGAACGCCATGGTGGCGCAAGCAAGTGAATGTTTGTTAGATTTATCGTGAGGATTTCAGGAACCGGTTCCGACGGGCGGCACAGCGTTCTATGCGTCTGGACAGTCTCCTTCTTCTACTGGAACCTAGTTTGTGGTCGTGAGAAAAGTAGAGAGGTGTAGTGACCACCACTAACGACGTTATGTTAATCCACTCAGACTCATTCGATCCAGGTCATTTAGTTGTAAAATGATTGTAGCCAGCAACACTTTTGGACCCTCTCAAAAGGCGTAACAGATTATTGAATCGTGTATCGTGTTAGAACAAGCACCGTTCAACCAATCATCCCTTGAAATTTGAAACCACCTTTCGACGTCGACTTTAGGCCAAGGACCATCAAGGCTAAAACAATGCAAAGCCAAATGCTCGCACCGAGCACCCATGCCGTGCCATGCCATACCGTAATTCGCAATTATGATCGCTATCCGACCTCTAATCCAAAGCACCCCATCGATGATCGGTGGTCAAGTACGTCATGCGTACACTCTCGCGCGTACTGCATAACTCCATAACTTCAAAACGGCTCAATCTTCACGAACAATCTGTACCATTTGCGTGCCTACGCACGCACGGACGGACGCCCGCACGCTCGAAGGCCCTTTACCGAGCGAGAAGAAGGCCATCGAAGGTTGGGTCCCTCTTTACGACCTACGACACCCGCGCAATCAACCGTAAACGGTGCAACCCGTCTCTCTAGAGGCGTCGATGAATCTATATAACCGCGTGAGTAGTGGGCCAAAGTGTGGAAACACTTACCACGGGCCACGTACCCGCGGTCGCGAGACGGAATTGTAAACTTAATGTACCGTAGCAACAGCACGCCTAGCAGGACCGTAATTACAGGTTAAGTGAAGAGAGGGAGAGGGAGGGAGCGGTGCACGGTACCGCAAATTATTAAAACTTTGAAAACGATGGATGGATGGATAGCTTGCGAGAGCGTGCCCTCCACTAGTATTGCGTGATGTGTGGAAACGGGTCGACTGGAAGACATAAATCTTGCGCCTTTTTCGTACTAGATGTTGATTGATGATAAGCTGCCCGCTCGGGAAAAGTGGGCCCAGAAGACGATGGTGTTGTAACTCTAGTCCTCTGTTATCTGAGGATTAGTGCGCGGCGAACACGAACAGCGATGTTCTTTGCTGGACCGGAACAGGAACAGGAAGTTTGATTTGAGAAGCTACATTATGACTGTAATTTGGTTCTCCAAGTGAAATGAGCAGCGATTAACTTTTTAAGGGTGGATGTGACCTTGAAGGTGTTCATGAAAACGGTGTTCGTGTTCGCCAAATTAGAATTCGATGTCCCAAAATGTGAAAGAAGAAAATGTAGGTCGGCCCTCTGTGACCTTCTCCTTGAACACTCCTTGACAGTACCTTCCGTGCATTCGATCCTAATTGGAAAGATATTTCTATTCCAAGGTGTCACTCCGCCAACACACGTTCGTCCAAAAAGTTACCTTGAGCTCAAAAATAAACTTCCGAAAGCTTAGCGCTTCTTCGTTCAGTACTTCCGATTTTTTGCGATGACAGAATGAGTTGACAGGCGTGAACAAGGAAGACAAGGACGGTAAAATCAGGATTTTGTTTCTCCCAGAACACCATAGAGAGAAGCAGAAGTTGGCGCCCAACGATCGACCCTTCAAAAGCTAATCTTTTTGCTCCGCCGCGCCAAAAGTCCGGAGATCAACGAACCGCGAGAATGTGCACGGTCAGCAACCGGCAGCGTCTCGTGGCCAGGCCACTTCCGACCAGAATGGGGGGGGGCGCGTTTTGTGGAACAATCAGTTTCTCATTAACGGGATACTTTCGTGCGCTTTCGTGCGGGGCGTGATCGTGGAGTTCTGTAGCCCGTCGACCAATCGGATCGAACGGAACGGCCCCTACTAGCACACAGGCCAGGCTGTCCGAAAGGCTCTGACGCGAATCCCGTGCACACTGTACCAGGGAGGTTTATTGTTCGAAAATTGATTGAAATTTTTAATTTTATTGCCCTCTCCAGGCAGCTGAGTCGAGGAACTTTGTCGGAAGTTGTCGGCCCCCGGGAGTGCCAAGAGAACCGCGAACCGACAGCTCAAGTTTAATGGTCAGCGGGCTGCGCTGCTGTAAACTCTGATGGCCGGCCGGCAGCGCGTGATGTTGGTTTTTCTCCTTTATCTTCGGTGGTTTTCTCGCCACGCCACACCGGTTGCCTAGCGAATCGAGTGTAAATGGGCGCGTTTATGGACGTCCGGATATATAGATATGTTACCAATCCCGTTACGGGTTGATGGAAGGGTTCAACCGACCGAACGATGGGGCCCCTCTTTTGGTGGGTTCGATAACATGAAGCCAATAGCGAAGAAAAGACGCTTTTGTGGCGCATTCTGCACGAGTAGCCAGTCAATGTATAGGAAAAGCACAAAAAGGTGAGTGAAAGTCGGCAGATTGTTGATCTTATGCTGGACCAAGTTCTACACCCAATACCCACAACGCCCAATACCCACAACGCCCAATACCCACAACCGGGCAGATAAGGAAATTGAATTAAAAAATATCAATCACCATGATGGCGTCACGATCGAAGATGAAAAGGCAAAGTGTGTTCGTTGTGGTCGGTTATGTCATGAGCTCAAGAACAGTAGACACAACCGAGAACTATTTATAGCACAAAACAATACGCAATAGAAGCCAACCAGGACACGCCCGGGAGGTGTCGTCGGAGCGTCTATGTGTTAGCTAATTTCATCTAGAACACACCGTACAAGCCATCCACCGATGGAACAAACAAACGAACGCCACAAACTCGACACCGGGACTCCTCAAAAGTGCATCCCATATAATCCAATTATGGTTGTCCGGACCACGGCCAATGGCCCGATGCCGGTCAACTTCCTTCAGGAACACACCACCCAGGACCAGGACCGAGTCGGAAACAAAGTATTTCACAGCAACAACAAGCAACGGACCGACCGGAACCTGCCGTGGCATAATTTAAATGTTGTTGAAAGTTCAATCTGCACCGGTACCGTACAAGAGCAACCATCGGACTAAGGCACGAAGAAGCACACCGTTGATGGAAAAGGGCGCCTGCCTGTCACGTGTTTCTCTACGGCTCAGCGTTAAGCGCCACAAAGCGCATTCCTCCTTCTCCTCGGCCGCGGAGGAGGCCGCATTCGTCTGATACGCCGACACCAAAAAGGTTTGAAATCGAAACCGGGTTGCAGTAGTGCTGCTGGCTACTTTGGCGTGTCCGGGTCATGGACGTTTGGCGTCCTGCTTTTGCCTGGTCGCGAGCATCGCACGAGGAACGCGGAACGAGGCCAAACAAATTAAGCGAAGAAGGAACAGCCTTTTGGAGCGACTGAGTGCACTCTGTCGTGATTTTCCCACCACCAACAGCTTCACATTACGATCCGCCACGATGACAGCTTTTCAGAGGTAGCTAGCTAGTAAATGGCATTCGGGGCGTAAATCAGGCTGTGTAATTATTTAATTTAAGTAACGAAAGAGACAAAATCTCTAGCATAAAGCAATGACCTGCAGGTCCTGGTACGTTTCGTAAATCATTCCTGTTCCAGATCATAGACTCATCTAAAATGCTTCTGGATCTAGAGAGCATGACGTGCCCATAGATTTAATGATCCCAATCACGTAATTCCCAGTGCACAAACAACACGGAATTCAATATTAAACCAGGCTCGAGTTGATTTGTTTCCTTTCGGCGGACACATTCTGCATAAACTATTTCATTATCGAAATCGGCCACATTCGGGCAAACACATTCGGCTCGCGATTTCGGCTCAGTGTTCCGGCGTGTGTCACGTAGTGATCTGAGATGAAATAACAACTCACCCACAACCGATGCCAGCCTGTACCGAGAGAGAGAGAGTGAGGAGAGGACCGGTATTATCAGCCTAACAACGCAGAAATGAAAACATCGGATAAAAAAGGACCCCGACGTCGACGGGGCCGATACGGGTTCCGGTGTGAAATCGATATTGCAAGCACGCAGCCACATACGGCGGACCAGCACCTTCCACCGAGAATCCTCGAGAGGTTCTTTATTTTTTCTTTTTTTTGCGGGGGGCTTCGGAAGGTGATGGTGATGAAAAAGGACCACCGGATTGATAGAATATGCTTTCGCCAGGGGGATGATGGTGGTCCACCAGTTGATCACCGATGAAGGTTGTAAAAATTGAATCAACATCCCGCACAGCAGATGCTCACGAGAGGGCTTGTGCGGGCGGTTCTTCCTCTGCGATTCTGTGATCAGGTTTCGTTTTTGGGGGTTTTTGTGAAAGGACCTTAGGCATTCGAGTAGATCCCATGTGATTGTGGTGACACATGACAGCATTTTAAGTACTTGAGCAATAACCGGCATTGAATGTTATGGTAAATCGTCTTGTTTCGAGGGAAGGAATAGAATACGATATCTTTAGGAAGTAACCAATAATCTGACTTACATCACAAAGCGATAAAAGTGAGTCTAAGTACCCTTCAACTTATGCTAAAGCCACAATTGCTGTGTACGGGTGCCTTTACCGAGATAACAAGCGAAATCCTCCGTCGACGAGCACTCATAGAACAACCTGAGAATCACACCTAGACGGTACTCAGTCAGCTGTTGGTCCACTGGTCTTCCGCAATCTCATCGTGAGTGGCGATAACTACTTTACCACCGCCACCGTGGGCGTTACCACCCAGACCGAAAAGCACAAATCATTGTTCAACGAGTCAGCACGAGCCGGTTGTCTATCGCGTCTAAACGAGTTTTTTTGTTTTCAACTCGAAATCAATCCGCGAGTGACCGCGCCAGTGCTGCCCCAATTTGCACAATCATCTTGGACCGCGGCTTATTGTCATTCGCACGAGCTGACGAGGATCTCTCTCACGGTAGCCTTGCCCGTGCCGGACGGTCCTATCAGCGCGTTATCAAACTAAATGAGATAAACGGATCGTGCTTGAGGAGACGGCTCCCATGCTCTCAGGACGGTGCTGTATAAAACATAAGCACCCGATTGGCAACGCTGTTCAGTTCAACCCGAACTCGGTCTCCTATTGCAGCAGTGTTCTACTTGCGGACCGGCAATGAAGGCGCCATCAAAAGCATCCGTTGTGTGTCTTGTCTTAGTGATAGCGGTGTTCGAGAGTGGAGCGGTGTCGGGTTATCGCATACTAGGGTTCAACACGAGCCCCAGCCGGTCCCATGTGATCGTTCAGGATGCACTGATGAAAGAGCTGGCACGCCGTGGCCACCAGGTGACGATGATTAGCCCGTACAAGGAGCCAGAAACGGTGCCCAACTATCGCAAGATAACGATCCCCATCGAATCGTGGAGCAAAGGTATGAGCACCAGAATGACTTTCATTCGCGGAGGGGACTCTCATTTTGTTTCCCTTTTTTCCACAGATTTCGGCAGCAAAATGTTCACCAACAGTAACTCTAAGGTGGAAATGTTCAAAAGTATGCCACTGATGTTGAAGGCAGCATCGGATGCGGTTAACAATACAATCAGATCACCAGAAGTGCAAAGCGTATTGCGGGAGAAGGAAGGATACGATCTCCTTATCACGGGAATTATGAGTGACGCCGCGCTTGGGCTGGCCACAGCACTCAGCTGTCCAACGGTGGTGGTTTGCCCGAACGCGGCGATGCCATTCGTGAATTCGATGGTTGGCAATCCGTCACCGATTGGCATCGTGGCGAGTATGATGGTCGGCCTTTCCTCTCCCATGACCTTTTGGGGGCGTGTGGCCAACATTCCCGGATTCTTCTTCGATGAGCTGTTTGGCATCTTCTGGCAGAGCTACCAGCGAGAGGTTTATAAGTGAGTTCATTCATTCATTCATCGATTGTACTAACTCTTCTAACACTACATCTTCTCCCCTGGCAGTAACCTCTTCCCTTCCGATCGCTATCCAACGTATGATGAGGCGAGAAAGAACGTGTCCCTTGTATTCCTCAACCATCACGTCTCGAAGGGTAACCCAAGGCCTTACGTACCGGCAATGGTGGAGGTCGGTGGGCTACAGATCAAGGAGAAACCTTCACCCCTCCCAGAAGACATCCGCCAGTGGATCGAGGGAGCAAAGCACGGTGTCATCTTCTTCAGTCTCGGCACCAACCTTCTCAGCTCATCGATGCCACCGGAGAAACTGGATGCCATCCTGGGCACCTTCCGGAAGCTAAAACAACGCATCATCTGGAAGTGGGACTCACAGGATATGCCCAACAAACCGGACAACGTGCTGCTACGCGATTGGCTCCCACAGGATGACATTCTGGCCCATCCCAACGTGCGGCTCTTCATCATGCACGGTGGTCTCGGGGGGATCGCCGAGTCACTGTTCCATGGTGTGCCACTCGTCGGTATACCGATGTTCGGTGATCAGCCAGCCAACTTGGCCAAAGTTCAAAAAGAAGGTTGGGTTTATGTGCTCGAGTTTAAGGATCTTACGGAGCAGACGCTCACCGTGGCGATCGACGCGGTACTGAACGATGGTAGCTTCAAGGAGAACGTGCAACGTCTGGCACAACTGTACCGTGATCGGCCCCAGAGTGCCATGGACACGGCCGTCTACTGGACGGAGTATGTGATCCGGCATCAGGGAGCAACGCATCTTCGGTACCCAGGAGTCGATATGGTCATCTGGGAACGGTACGCACTCGATGCGATCGCATTCTGGTGTGCAGTGATCTACGCGTTGTGTAAGTTTGTCGCATTCACGTGCCGTCGTCTCTGTTGTCGGAGAGCGAAAGGCGCGAAACTCAAAAAGCAATAGTGGAAGTAGCAGAGTATGTACAGTAGAATAACCTAGAAGTATTAACATTACGATCGACTCCCCAACGAACAATGCGAAGAAGAATTGACAAAGACGGTATGAACCAATTTATTATGCGCAAAACGTATCCATCACACGCATTTGACAGCTAGCAATCAACGAAGTGGATGGCATTTGTCACACAAATCCACAGTTTTATCCTTTTACGACTTAATTATACATTCTGCTCAATCGTGCCATTCCATACTCCACCGAGTTACCGGCTGACGAAAAGGCCTTCTAGCGTGTAGCCGCAACCCAAATATACATGATAAATGATTCCCTAATTCCAGGAGGGAGACCTCCGCATGTGTTCCTCAGACGTTATTATGGCGCGCCGTAAATGAAAATCCCGCGAGACCGGTTTCGCCTGACGCCGCGAAGTCACATCCATCGCAAATAGATCTGCGGCAATAAAAAGAGAGGCCACTACGCACAACGTGGGCCTTAAATTGAAGCATAATATTGGCAATAAGACGCCATAAGAACGATCCATTCGAGGAGTCGAAGCAATAAAGAACTCCAAAGTCCAAACCTATCAAACCGATGGCTAACACATTCTCGCTATTCGGCTTTTCGGTCCACTCGGTGTCCACTTAGCATACGTAATGATCTGTCATGCTGGTTGGCTGTATGATATTTGACGACTGGCTGGTCAGCGAAGCGATTGACATCGGTCGCACGTCTCTCGAGAGAGAACAATCCGGTTTCTAGAGTCTTCCTAGAGGACCATTTGGCTTATGATTTGGCTTTCCAATCCCCAGCAGCAGCAGCAGCACCGTAAACATAGATATCTTACCTTAGCCGTCGTTCTTATCGGAACGGGCAAAGAACTAGGCGAGCGGTTAATATCCGATAATTCTGTCAACACAATTCTATTCGTGTACCACACTGTGTGTATCGTTTGCGCCAGCAACCAAATGGAGTTCAATAACCTGCCCCCTCTAGAAGCGTCACTTCAACTCCCATCGGACTGGGACTTTCACAGCGAGTTAGTGGTCGATTCGGATGCATTGTTTATGATGATGGTGGCGTGTACAAAACCAGCTGCCAGCCAGGTCCCTCGGTTGCGTGCCGCGTCAGTCATTTCGATGTGAATCGATTGGATATCGAACAGCGCAGTAAACGCGTCAAATCCGCGACCTAACGGTTCCTGTGGTGGCAAGAAATGACCTCGATCCGGAGGGAGAGAAGCAACAAAATCTCAAAGAACACACAATAGTCAAGTGCAGAAATTTACATATCAACAGAACACGAGTCAGGGCGTCGACTATTCGCCCAAAAAAGAAAGTCCAACATCATCATGCTCTCGATGGTGATGTCGACGATAATGGGGATCACACCAGCGAGCGATAAAACCGAAAAGCTAAAACCATCAGCGAGCTTCACAACTTGATTGTTCCAATTTGGGGCTCAGCTGAATGCGCCAGATCGTCTCATCGGCGTAGCACCAGAGACGACGATGATACTCGCGATCTGAACCAAGCTAATTAACTCCAACTATCGATAAAAGTTGGTCCACCGTCCAGCGCCACTGAATGGCCACTGTTACACAACCTTACCTGCTACCACCGTAACCCCCTTTGATTGTCGAGTTAGCATCTCAAGTTAGATTGAGTTGGGGTTGAGGTTCTTGATGGTCGGTGATTTGGATTAGCGCCAGCCTGGAAAGGATGATGGTTCTTACCTGGGTTGAGAATGGGAGAGAATAGAGACATTGGGAAGCATAAAAATCAAATCATATATCACAGTGAAGCGACCATAATAATGGCATGCACTCGACGAGTTGTTTTGTGTACGGTTGCTTCGATCGGCATTCTAGAAGCCCAAAGGTTCTCCAATAAAGTGCTGCTCCCGGAGACAATAAAACAGTTCTCCTGCTGGCAGCTGACCACCGAACGACGAGTTCAGTGACCTGACTTTCTAACTACATTCTCTCGAGCGGGCACAAAGAACCCACGACAAGGTTCATGTGTCGCTGGTCTGTCGAAATTTCCACCGGGCCATAACCACCGCGGCCACCTCTCGCAGACACTTGGGGGCCACCTCTGCTGCTGCTGCTGCTGCTGCTGCTGCTGCTGCTGCTGCTGCTCCACTCCAAATGCATTCACTTAACGACCAGTATGGGCGCGCGCGGGCACACACCTTCTCAACATTCTGATTTACTTTGATTTTTTACAACCACCCGGGGGGAAACCACCAGTACCCCCCAAGGCACCAGTTCCCTGGAGTCTTCATAGTTGCGTATATCGCGAGAGCGTTACGATCGTTAATTTCGGACACAACAGCACACAGAGAACGGTGTTTGACTGTCTGGTAACGAAAGAGGTTACGAGCCCTCCGCCGCGCGAGAAGAAAAAGAATTTTTGATAAAAGCCACTGAACTCACGCGAGATGGTCAGTGAAGCGCGAAAAACCGTTGGGCTCCACTTGGGGTCCAAAAACCAGCGAGGAAGCTTTGTGCGAAAAAAAAAGAACAAGAAAAACTGCCGCGATTAAACGGAGACCCCTCTCTAAGACCACCGGACCAAAAAGGGTGAGGTCTTCCTCCAACCTCCATCAGTTGTTTAATGAGTTTTCCACGAATTACGCCCAATGTTCCGCCCAGAACAAAAAACACTACGAGTACCAACCACACCAACGTGCGTCACAGACAAATAAAAGTGTAAATTAATGGAAACCAATGGCCACGACGATGACGACGACGGATTGTGATAATTTTTGGGCCTCTCAAAGACGAAACCAACATCAAGTTTATGAGCGATTACGAGCCAAGCGAGTGGGTAAGACCATCCATGGCTTTATGACTGGCCACCTCTGGCTCACGCCCCTCCACAAAAATGCCGTTTTGGGAGTGCGGCCATTTCCAATGTTGATACACAATTGTCATTGCGCACCGTCACGCCACCAGCCCTCTCCGGAACGTTTTACAGAACGGAGTGACGTGCGCGAAGACTTTGTCCGACCATCCGACAAATGGAACACAAAGTCGCCCCATGAACAGCATCGATTCTCACACCAACAGCAACCCGAAGAAAAAAAAACTGCATGAAAACATGCGATGAAGAGTCCCACGGCCTCCGAGAGCTCCAGGGGACAAATGAACCCAGGGTTCTTCACCATGCGGGGTCCAGTGGATGCGATCTTCGCGTGTTCGCGCGCGAAGGATCTGTGAGGTGGAAGTAATGTAACAGAAATTATCTCTCCTCTCGAGCAACCCGCGCATTAATCCTCATTTCGCTCCCATTCCATTCCTTCCACTCCCGCTCTGGTTGTGGCTTCTTCGAGCTCGAGCTGATCCAGTTCTGGGTGAGGTCGGTTCCTTCATCGTCGTTCGCTCGTGTCCAATCGGTGGGCCATTTGTAACTGTCTCCCTGGTGGTGGCAAGATGGTGGATGGCGCGGCTGCTACAGTGCGCTCCACAAGCCACAAACTGTAAATCGTAATCGAACACGAAGAGACGCGATGTGATGCCAGCGACCTGGTACCGCGGATCTGGAGCACCTCGCGAAGAATCCAAATCAAGAGCGCGATACGAACGAGTTCAATGACCATCATCTCGTGGTGGTGGTGGTGGTACCGATTAAGATGAACTTTAAGCACCAGACCGACCGATGCACCCAATGATGCCAATCGCCCGTTACGGCGCGCACGTGGAGCAGCATAAATAAGACACACTCCTGCTCGAGGATCATGCCGCGCGGCGCCGGCTTCGCTATCATTAGGCGTAATACAATCAATTTACATTCCACTTCCACTAATTGTCTTCCTTTAAGGTCCCGGGGTCCGGTGAGTGAGTGAAATCGATTGGTCCCGTGGGGAGCACTCTAGCGTACGGCATGTTTTGCAGATATTCAGGCGGAAAGGAATCGGAAATTATAGATTTAAGATGCTGCGCCTTGTTTAAGCCCGGTGCTTTTGCGATAACGGTGCACACATACAAGCACACACTCGACTTCTCGGTTCGCTGACAGCGGTTTAATCCAAGATAAGCCCTCGGGGGCAGCGGCAACAAAACAAAGCGAACAGTTACTGTAACTACCCCCTTCTATGGTCCATCGATTGCCCCTCCAAAAAAAAATGGAAAAAGCGGGGTTTCGCTGAGTAATTACTGTAAATAGCATCTGCAAAAAGGTATCTTTCAAATCGCGATGAGTTACCGCTGTCACCACTGGCACAAGTTCGCCGGATCTCGCGTTTCTTCGCATGTTTCTGAAGCAAAAAGGTTGCCACAAACAAAACATAACCAGCCACGTCCCGCGTTCAGTTGCAGCAGCAGCAGCAGACAACCGATGGACCAACTCTTGGTTCGCTAAATGAAATATTCAAAGCAATTTAAACGAGAGCCTCATCGCGGCTCCCTCGAAGACGACGATGACGACGAAGGTCATCTGGGGGCGGTCTTGAGGCGTAGGTTCGTAGTATTTCGAAAGCGCGACCGCGAGAGAGTCTTTAAGGAACCTTGAACATAGGGCTCTCCCTGGTATGAGTGTAGGTAATCGGTATCTGCAATTGCGTCGTCGTCGCTGCCGTATGAAGTTGCCGGACTGACAGTCTCTTCAAATCGAGTTCCTTCCTTCCTCAATTGCCAGCAACAATACAATCTATACTCGAATTCGAGCAAGAGAAACGATCAGTTTCGACAGCAACATAACGGCGATTAATAATTCCTTCCTCCATGAGTCCAATTCGTCACTCCACAGCATAGAACTGTTCGCCATTGTAATGTTGTAGTAGTTTGCTTCCCAAAAAAAAATCACCTTCATCGTCGCACCAACAACGAAGTCCAATTCACATAATGTGCGCAATTTGAAACGATGCAGACTATGAAATTATGTAGCAGCACCGCTTTTTCGCCACTCAACAACAGCAGCAAACTCGAGCTCGAGATTCATTATGAGCCAAATGGGCTCCCTCCCTTCTCGATAAATGTCTCGAGCTAACGCAGCATCTCAACAAGCAGCGCCCCACCCGAGAGAAGGTGGTGATGGTGGTGGTCAATGTATGCAAAAGAGAAAAGATTTCTTTGCACAATTCAGTGATGGCGCACCTCACGGCGGTGGGGATCACGCCGTCATCAGCGAGAGGAGAGCCCGTTCCGATTCAATTATGCATTCGTAATTAACGAACCACGGCGGGAGGGAGGTGCTGGGCGGAGAAAGAGAGAGATTTTCACTTAAACTCCTCTCGCTCCTGGTGCCATTATGATCCAAAATGGCCAGCTTTCCACCAATTAAAAGAAGCAGCAGCAGCAGCAGCAGCATCATTCCGAGTGAAGGGACAACGAGCCTAGCAGTTTTAATCATTTCTGCAACGCACATTCCTATATGATTGAGGGGCGGGGGCATGCGGACAGCATCACTCAGTCGCTGATGCATCCCGAGGCTGGAAGGAAGACATGACCGCCCCGAGCTGATAAGTGATGATTAGGATAGGGAAAAGTGGAAAATAAAAAGACGCCAACAGTACGACGTATCAGCAGCAGCAGCAGCAGTGCTGGAGAGATTATCGATGGCTTGCGGAGCAGCGCGCGAACCGCCAATTTAGAATCGAATTAAACGCATCCCCGCCCAGCCGTGGCCCCGTTACCACATGTCAAGAACAGCTGCACCCAACTCCCAGCTTCCAAGAGAGTTTGAGTTCGAGTTCGAGAACGTTCGAACGTTCCCATAAAACGCATCACGCGATTGAGGAGCGAGGGAGAACCAATCAGAAAATTATGATTGACGTTCGTGCACGTCTGCCCGCCCCTGGTGCTGGATTTTCAATCCGTTGCTGGAAAATCGAAACATCGCCACCAAGCCCAACCACCATCGCTCGGACCGAGCGAAGCAGCATGGGGTTGTGGTCCTTCTGCATCATGCAAGAACAAGAACCACGAGGAAAATTGGTTCGCGACGTCTTAGAGAGCCTGTTGCTGATTGCTTTTCAAACCCCCTCATCTCACCGACAGCGACGAGGCGAGAGCGCAAACCCCTTCTTCTTTCGGTGTTCAATTCGATGCAGCTACGCAGCCAGCTTCAGCAGCTACGGCCGAGCAGAGTCATCGATCGAGATACGGTTTCACTTATCTTTAAAAAAAAATGAAAAACAACACCGTCTTATGAGAGTGAAAAGCCGCTGCTGGCTGGCTCGTAATTTCATTCCATCTCCCTCTCTATCGAGATGATGATCAGGTGAAACTGTGTGGAGGGAAAATGCGTGCGAATAGTTTTGCGGATGCGAGCGCGTTGATGGTGGTTGCGGTTGTCGCGGCATAGCGCGGACTCCAAACTGTTTGATAGTCAAATGACGGAGGGAACTAAGGGAGGAAAAAAGAGATAGAAGTAAATTAATAAACCCCACTAGGGGCGAGGGAAAGCCTCTTCACCAAGCCAAAACCTTTTTGGGAAAACTAGAATTTTCCTATCACACCAAAGCCTGTCTTGCGTGTCTTTCTCGTAGCTTTTGATTCAATTTATTGGCAGGTGAGACGACTCCGCTCCAGGTGATGATGATGATGGGGTTGAACTGGGTTGTACACTAATCAGAGAGCGCCGCGTGTGCCTTCTTTTCGATTTCGCCCCATTGATGCCGGGCCGGTGATAGGCCTCATCAGGGGGGAAAAGAGTGTTCGACATGTTTTTGGGGGATAGAAAGCGGTGGCAACAAACACTGAACTGCGCACTACACCGCTTGTAGTAAGCCTCTCTAGGCTCCAGGCTCTTCAAAAAACAGCGATAGCGGGTGCGAAAAGAAGGGAAAAGTTGGAAAGGTGAATGGCGCGCTACATTTTCTCACGATTCTCCTTCTTTTGTTTCTCCCCTTTTCCGCTCCTGGGGATGGGATTTGATTAAGTCGCGTTGACGCGTTTACCACCGTGAGATTCGCCGCCTGTTTAGCATATTTTAGGTTTCAGGAAAGGCAAACCCCTCGGAAAGCCCCAATCAGCGACACCTAGCGAGTTGAAGGGATGCTAAAAAAAAACATGCCATAAAGAAACCGTTTATATGACATTGACTCTTGTAATTTAGAGTAACACCTGGAAGTAGGTCCCAACGGTGATATTAATTCCGCCCTTCCTGTCTCGCCACACAAACGTACAATTAGTGTTAACATCTTTCGAAGCGCCAAACCTCGGCGGAAATCCCCGTTACAACATCAATAAGACAAGCGCTCGCCCTTGGGGTATCGTGTATCAAGCGAGAGGTAAGAATTTCGATCCAAACACGGTAAATGATGACTTCAACTTCACAAGCTGTTTGTTCTATGTTCATTATTATTCCTTTATGCTTCGGGGGCTTTCACTCTCTTCTTCTCTCCTTCTTCTCCTTTCCTTTTGAGCATGATTGACTTCTTTCTGGGTCCTCTAATGGTTCCACCATTCGTTTCGTTCCTCCAAACACTCCAACGCGGCCAATACCTAGGAAGTTGTTAGCACAACGCGATCTTGCGCTGCTGCGTAACTGCCAGAAGCGATCACTAATAATATAAAAACCGCAAGTGATTAATCATGACTATTGTTTTCAACATCGAACATCCAGCGCTGCCGCTGCTTCTTCTTCTGCTTCTGTGCCTCATCTTCTTCTAATTAACAAACGCACTACGCCGCGGTCACGTCGCTATACATCATACGACGCGCTGGCCGCCATTCTTTCGCCTGTTCTCACGACAACTCGCCGCCCCCGCGGGGGGAGAGTCTTTCATCTTGCGGTTTTGTCGTCGCGTCAAGATGACATCCAACCATCGACCGACCGGCCGCTTCGTCGCTTCTTCGTTTGCTTTCTCGCTATCTTTCGCTAAGATTAAGGAGAGGCTTGGTTTGAGGAGGTACCTTGGCTCTCTTCACGCGAGCCCCACTTCTGCATTCTGTGCTCGTAGTATATGTATAAATTATAATTATCCACATCAACGGCGGACCGGTCATCCGTGAACGCCATTATGTTCCGCACGTTAATCATCAGCTACGCACAACAGAATGCTCCGTTAGGTGCACCCTCCCCCAACTATAGCGTCGTCTTGAGACGGTTTGAGGGCTTGGACTTGGACCATTTTACAATCGAAACATTTAACATCTCCTAACTACTGCACCTAACTACTAACATCGAACGTCTATGCACAAAAGCGTTTAAGTCTAGCACAAGGGACACGCGCACACAAAATACATACACACATACATGCGGAAATGAGTATTCGGAACAGTCTTGGGCAAGGACACGGTCAGCATCATATCCCGTCGTTGGCGTCTGCAGTTAACAATGCGGTTACACTAAAACAAAACAATAACGTTTACAACATACAAGTCTAAACCGTAACTCCGGGGCCGACCCGTGTGCCCGTGTGTGTGTGTGTCAGAAGATGCCGCAGCGTTTCTGCAGCGGTTTACGCTTCATCGATGGCCTCGTCAGGGTGATCGTGTTGTTGCTGGTGGCGGCTTTCGACTGAAACGTCGGACTAAAGGCACTGATCGTCGGCTGGCAGAGCGGGGCCGACTGGCTGTACTGTTGCTTCATCTGCTGGTGGCACTTGGTCGCCAGGTACCGGAACACGGTCGCCACATTGACGTCCTCCTTGACCGACGTTCGGATTAACCGGCAGCCGAGCTGGTGGGCGAGCGCTTCCGCCTCATCGAACGACACCACGGCCTGATCCATCAGGTCGATCTTGTTCTGGACTAGCACGGTCGGTATCTCGCTGCACTCGTTCTCCACCTTCACCTTCCACTCCCGGATCGCCTCGTACGACGCCCGGTCCGTCGTGCTGAACGTGAGGACGCAAGCTTGGGCCCCCCGGTAGTACGCCTTCGTGATGGCATCGAACTCCTCCTGGCCGGCCGTATCCCACAGCATGATCCGCACGTCCTCACCGTCGATCTCGATCTGCCGCTCGAGAAAGTCCACCCCGATCGTCTTCTTGTAGTCCTTGGTGTAGATGCCCTTGCAGTACCGCTGCACCATGGACGTTTTGCCCACGCCACCATTGCCGACCACGATCACCTTCAGCGCAATCTCGAGCTCTTCTTCGAGCATTTTTGGGCGGCGGAACGGATGGATTTGGTCGACTACCGAGTGCGAACTGGTGGTGATTGGAGCCTTCTCGATGATCGATCGAAACCAGGATCAACAGCAGGATGCCGTGCCGATTGTGTGCACTTCTATCAGCTGCGTGCTAGTGATGCGTCTCATAGCGTCTTCGGTTTGTTGTGATTGTTACCCCTTTCTAACTAGACATTTTAATCAGCTGCAAGCAATGCAACAGACAACAGCCTGATCAAAGTTTTAGTTACAAAACGCAAACACACAGTATAGGAAACTAGCAAGTTGTAGTGAGTGGTACAAGTGCCTCAGTAGTCTAGCGTCTCTTGCATACTAGTCCAGCAGTAGGTCGGCAAAGTCAAACCTAGTCAGTACGTCAGGACATGTCGGGATCGGCAACCTGCAAATTTCAAACACATACAACGATTATTTATAATGCTTCAGGCCACTAGAGAGCAAGTAAGACAGAGAGAGATAGAGGAAGTCTAGGTCTAAAAGTCCAAAGGTCTACAGATAGAGAGTGGTTATAGGCGCCGTAGAGTAAGGGTTTAGTACGTATATACAATGAAACTACCTTCTAAACGCATTTATATCAAAAGGTTATCGTACGTTAATTCTAAGTTAAAACTATGAGCATTACTACGAAAAAGTCTGAAAAATAGAAAAGCCAATTCATCACAAAACCAACCAGTCTTCTAACCATCATTTCATCGATCAATACAGTACGCAGCGAACATCCCATGCTGCCGTAAAACCACATCTTCAAAGCGGTGCACCACCGTACGAGAAACATCAGTCAGCTCAGGGGCTGAAGTTTGATCAATCGCACTCCACCACCGCGCGCGCCAGCAATCGACTGCATAAATAACGCATAAGTTAGGAGCACCCAGCTTGCACTGCTTTAACGAGCCCCGCCGTTGCTTTCCTAGTGGTACCGATCTTCAGACAGACCGGTGGCGCAGTATCATCGCTCAACCTTTCCGTCTTCGCTGCTGCACATTTGTACCCTTTCTCACTTATTACGCGCCATCAGCTGCGAGATGGAGCGCAGCACAAGTGGCAAAACGTTCTACAATAACCGAAACAAACCATCAGAGACAACATAACGCTCAACGCTGAAGTGGAACTGAACTGAGGTAGTGGCGGCTTTCAGGAGACAGCAGCAGCGCAGTAGCAGCAAAAAAAAATAGCGGAGAAAAAAACAAACGATCCACCGTGCGGTGATGCTTCTTGAAGCGCAAAACATGGCGCATTTGCATAACATATGAAGGGGAAGCAACGATGGGGACAAAGCAGATTCATTAACACAGAAAGTTATGCATAATCTATGTTTGTGCCTCCGTGTATGTTTGGGGCGGGGGTGTGTGTGCATCGAGGAGTCAGCTTTAGTTTGCGAGCCTCGACAGCTCAACATGCATAGTCCGTCCCGTTTGGACATCATCACCCTGCCGAGCCGAGACGAGCATGCTGATGATGCTCAACAGTAGCAGGAGAGGGGCACACTGATTTCCAGGTTTCATTATTTTCTCAAGACGCGATAAGCGAAGGATTTGAGTGGAATTTCAATGAAGCGCCACCACCAACGTGTGTCTGCCACACTCTTTCGCTCACATGCATTGCACATCCCTGGGTTCAGGCGAATTATCCTTTTTGCAGGCACCACCATCCGATCCATGCCCTTCTGCTGGTGTAATTCGTAAGCACAGCTGGCGTGTGATCATCATCGCGCACCCAGCGTACCCAGTGTACCCAGTAGACAGGAAAATTGATCGAAACAATTGATTTGGCGGAATGCATAAATCATAAGCCCGCGTTCGCAGCGACGCCGATGACTGGCATCAGCATCACGAAAGTCACGACGCCATCGTTCGTTGGTGCCATTTTCCACTTCATCGGACCCAGTGCTCGTTATGTGTTTGAGCTCGGCGGCCATAACGCAACACAATCGTGGCCACAAAACATTCTTCCACACTGGTGCTTCTTCTTCTTCTGCGCCGCCTGTAAGAAGTTTTGAATAAATTCCATAACCACATCGTTAAAACGTGCCCCACAGAGTGAGCGAGCGAACGAAGAAGCTCCACCTCGTATGGATGGCGGTATGGAAAATTGATGCCAATGTTGCGCCCGGGCCCGAGTACAGAAATTTGATTTGCTAATCTTTCTAACCACCTCTACACGGGGCGAGGGGGCAGGGATCGCGCGAGAATGGCAAATTGGATACAATTAACCTTTACTCCTGCTCCGCACGCATTGGCGAACGGGCTCGCCTCGCTGTCGACTTCTATTGCAATTTGTTGACGACTATTGGTGTACTCAATCCTTTGTTGAATTGCGTTTAGTTGATCGTTCCACCTCAACTCCTCCACCTTTATGTTGAAAAGATTTTTGGAAGAACGAGGAGGGATAAAAAGCAAAATTATGTTTCCAAATAAACATAAATCATTCCTCTCCACTCCATCCCCCTTACGAATCGCACCGATAATGCGAGTTTCGCATTTCAGCAGCCTGCCTGACTGACTGACTTACTGACAGAGGCTTGTCTTCTCTCATCCACTCGCATCATCTGCTTAGGTGCCACCATTGCTTCGCGTCCATCAAACTTTGGTCGTTCGTGTGTCTCGTGCATGAGTAATAGCTGAACACCGTGTGTTGGGGGGCCGCGCACACGTGCAGATGATGCTGGTTGCTGGTCCAATTCGAAGGTTCTTCCCATCAGAAGACGTCAACGACAGCAACGACGACGACGATGACAACGACAACGAAAACGATGACACCCATGAGACATGCGGCTGCATGCAGTTCTCACAAGTGAAGCGAAGTTGAAGTTGCCCCATCCGCCGGGGCAGCTGTAACTAACTGCCGGCAGCATCAACTCGTCATCAACCGGCGGGCGTGTGTGCGATGATGGCGGTTTTGTGCGAAAGAAAAACTTACTGCCGCTGTTTCCCCCCACCAGCCCTAGACAAAAGCCCCCCGGAAAAAAGAGGAAGAGGAAGATTTGCTTTTCCAACATTGTTTAGGGAGTCGCTTTTCATCAAGACGCCGTGACACCGGGCCGGCACAGAGGTGAGGATAATACGTGAGGAAGGGGGGCCACAGCACATGCAAACAGCCTCCAGTCACGGCACGTCATCATGTATCTCTAATTAAATTTCTTCCAAAAAGATGCAAGCAGCCGAGAGATGCATCCCCCCGGTCATGTGTAATAAGGTCGCAAAATGCACCGCAGGCTGCTTGTTCCACAGGTGCACCCTTCGTGGACCTCAAAAGATGAGACTGATTATGGTTATTATAAAAGATCAAATAGGAACACAGGGTGAGGGTGAGCTTGAACCGGCGGAAAGTAGTCCATGAGCTCTTTTCACTATCTTATTTTCATTATCCCAACAGTTTCATCGTCAGGCGAAAACAGATCTGAAATTTCGCACCCAACGTTCCTGAAGATGCAATTTCCACAAAAGATCATGTCTAGAAGCACCTCATTGGGATAATTTTGGGCGATCAATTCTGGAAACTCAGTAAAACCAAGGGACAAACGAGACAATGACGCGTGAGAGAGAGAGAGAGCAAAGGACCTCTTCGCCAGCACAGTCGATGTCTAATTAAAGCTATATATAGAGCAGAACGGTCGCATCAAGCCGTTCCATCCATCCATCCATCCATCCATCACCTGTGACTATGTGACTCCAAGACACTCACTTGGTGTCGCAAATCTCGCATCTCCATTCAACGACCCGAATGATTCAATGCGTCCTCCGTCTCTGCGGCGAGATCGCGTGTCGTCAATTCTAGCACCTCCAAGAATGGCCGACTGCCGCCGCCCCTTGGACGGATGGGAATGGTTGCCATGGTTGTCTCGACTTCTCGTCCGACCGACACCAATTGGCAGCAATCGGGGCGCGGCACACGCGCCGAGACACATCCAACTGTCAGCATGACGGATGATGTCAAGTTCAATGGCACATCTCAAGGAGCGACCTGCGGCAGCAAGACCACTTTGTAGCACACCCGGCAACGGTGACACTTCATCTCGATCGCCCTGTCGTGTGCCCGACCCGGTTTTTTTGTCTCCAATCGCCAATGAGACATAGGGAAATTCGGATGAAACACACGAATGCCAAAGTCTACCTTTTTTTTTCGTCCGAATGAACCTCAACACACAAGTTACAGTAAAAGCTGTCGCTGGAACACTGGGCGCTACTACATACCAGGACGAAATAGAGGAGCATGATTATCATTAACGTTCTGGCGAGGGAGCCAAGGACATGCCAAGGAACGCACTGATACCGCTGTCAACCGTTTGGTAAGAGTTCGTACCACGTAGAACCTAACGCCGACAGTTTCACAAGAAAATTGCACCAACCGGCGTCTGTTACCAGGACAACTCTGGATCTTGCCGACAGTCCGAGGTTGTCGACGATAAAACTAAAGATTGCAAACCTTGAAGCCCATGTTCGCACGAAATGATAAAGATATTCGCCGTCCGGTTGACGTCGTCGTGCGAGAGGCAAAAGGGTGGAAACAAATAATACTGCCAGCTCCTACAGTACGCCACGACGTTGGGTGTGTATCAAGGGACAAAGAAAGATATCGCCTTGCTGCTGCGTGCCCCCGGTGTATTTTGTATTTTGTAAACCCCTTTATTCCTCTTCTTGGGTATTTGCCGTTCGCTGTTGGTTCTGGTTTTTGTGATATTCGCGCTGTGTCCCCAGTCCCGGACCGGATGATAATGAAATTAACTAAATGTCTACCTCACGATGCTACCAGCTCCCAACGATGGCCATAAAATTATACAATCGCGAAGTCATGTGAATCCTTGTCCAAAAGAATTAATGTGCCCAGGCCACGGTCCCCGTTTGATGCCGTGCTGCGGAAAACGTGGCGCTGCCACAAGAAGCAGCCGACAACACAATCACCATTCAGTTTCCATTCCCTTTTCTTGCAGGTTAGTTGTCGAAGTTATCGGTTTCGGATCGACATAGAGAGAAGAGTCAGAGAGCGAAGATATAGAAACCGGTAACGCATGTTATAAGTTCATTTCCTTTTCGATCGATATCCATTCTCGCTTTAAACTCGTCTTCGCTCGTGGACGATCAATGACGCAATTTCATCTCGCAGCCGGAGCCACCGCACTGCTCGCAACGAATTCACAAAAATGATGCTGCCTTCCAATCCTTCGGGCTTTTCCTTCCAACGTTCAAATCCAACTTCTCGCCAGTTTTCCACCATCAACTTCTCTCGAATGAAAGGGTAAAAGGGAATAAGAAGAGTCACAAAAAGGAGAAGAACTTGAGCGAAAAACATCAGAACGCTCTCCCCGTCCCTCAACCGGTCATGTTCGTCCGTATCGCCACAAAAGCCACACTACTAATTATCTTTTGCAACCTCGTGGCCTCAACCATCGCCATCGCGAAGGGTGGTGACGCGACGGAACGGTGATTCCGTTTACGAAAACATGCACCACACCAAACCACTTCGAGCACCCAATCCTCTCAACCAACGGCCACATTTGCTCCTATTTCCAACAAGAGACAGACGGACACAGAGAGCCATTCTTCATTCCATGTTCTCGTCATCGCCTCTGGATTGGGGTTTTGGTTTTCATAAAAAAGAATAAAAGATGCACGCAACAACTGGACAAACACAACAGCAGGGATAGTGTGTCTTCTGCTTCTCTCCATTTTGTTACTTTGCTTGATTGGTTCTTTTGGACCAACCAAAGACCATTATCGATACCGAGGAGTCCGAACCGGCCAGCGGGGCCAAGGCGAAACTCCATTCAACAGCAATTCGTTCGCAGAAACGCGTCAGCTGCAGGTTACCGTGGCTGTCGATTGCGCCCCTGTGCTAGTGTTTTCCACGGTGGTAGATGATGGAAAACCCTGAGCGAAAGGGCTCCAACGAACTTCTCTCAACTCGTGGTCCTCAGTCGCTACGCAGTTACTGTAATGCGATTGTGAAATTTAATCCCAACTGTTCTCTCTCTCTCTCTCCCTCGAAATCATCTCAGCACTTCGAGATGCAACGACGCGCAACGCACAGACAGACGAACTTGTTCGCTCGAAAACCTCGTAAAGACGTTGTCGATCGACAGAAAGATGGCAAAGGACCCAGAGGGCTGGCCTTAGTCTGAACAGACATCAGAAGGGGGCATCTCGTCTCCGGCTGCCGAGAATTTAGTATTCAAATCAGACGCGGCGCGATCCTAACGGCACGCCCTGCCCTGGTATCTGACGCGTGTCTGTCGCGAGTAAGCTTAACGCAATTTCAACGAGTCAAAACCCTTTAAGAAGGAGCTCGGCGTGATGGTGGAGCATTCGTTGGTGCGCTGAAAGTATCGTAAGATAATTGGTCCATAGAATTGGCTGTCGCACTGCAGTAGTGGGGAGCACTTCGAATGGAATGGAACCACTAGCGAATGATGTATTTTGAAGCCGAGAAGCACAACCACAGGACAGACCAGAGATGCATCTCCTGGTGCGATGGGTTGGTTCTGGTCGGTGGCTTCGTTTTGCCAAAGAAAGGCGGCAGAGAATGGCGATCAAGAGTCGAGTGGAAGGTCCATCATCATCATAACCATCTCCATTACCTTCAGTTTCTCATTAATCATTGCCCACGGTCAGTCATTGTTGTCCTTACGAACGGGTGCTTCGTATCTGGAAAACCCTAAGAGAAGAAGCGCAGCCAATGTCCGCGCCCAGATGAGGAGTCCATGGACGTAGCAGCGATGACGATCTCCTGCTCCGTAGACAATTAGGTTGAAATATTGGATTCTTTAAATAGCAAACACCTGCGGTGGCATGCAGTGCGACCCGAGGTGCCTGTTGCGCCAATCAGCACTGCTGCTGTAGATTCGTATCGGAACGACTCATTTGCGCGGCACAATTTGTTGCTTATCGCTGACACGCTGCTGACGATCTCTGGAGTGTTGTCCCGGTGTCTTGCCTCGGTGAATAAAGATAGATCCCGGGTCCTGATCCCGGGGGTTGGAAAGGAACGGGCGGATCTAGGAAGATAAGAGTCAAAGTCTCCCACTCAATTCCGAAATGCTGCTCGCGCCGTTTCGCGCCGATAAAAAATGGGGGGAAGTCCGTAACCACGTTAATGAGCAGAGCAACGCGCTCATTAGCAAATGAATCAATTTTGCGTTCCCAGGCGCCCGAAAAACGCACGAATGGAAGTCACGAACGATGGGAAGTGGAGATGGTGCACTAGAGATGCTCTACAAAGCAGCTCGCTTCGTGTACCAGCACCAGGCCATCGTCGGAAGGGTGGAATTTCTTTTTTTTTTTTTAAATTTCCAATCCAATCGAGATGCATCCCCCCGGGACGTCTTTGCGCCATCAATTATTTTGTACAAAACTTAACTCGCTTCTGCTCATCGTTATTATCAGCGCCATTCCATCGCCACCGCACTTACAATGCTTATCAAATAGGACACACAATGGGGAATAGTGGATGATGTGGAGGAGGAGCAGCACAGCAGGGGTATATGCATGGGAGCACGAATGCATCCCATGATCGCTCGGCGCTCTTGCTCTTTTTCAGGTTTTTCCACCACGCAGTCAGAGGCTCGTTATAATTGTCAGGTACTCAGGTGTTTAATGTAACATTCCATGCAAATCTTCCACCGGAAACCGTTTGTCAATACCTTCCGGATGACGATGTGTTCTTTCAGTGACAAACTTCAGGGCATCTGTTCACTTCAAGATGATTATTTAAACAATTCAGCCAATAGTCATCAGAGCAGAAAAGGCCATGACACAAAGACTGCAAAGAGACTTTACAGCTTAATGCCACGATGCATTGGCAATCGGATCGGTAAATATTGTTTCATTAAATATTTCGATTGCTGGTGCTACGGAGCTCGCAAAGGCAAACATAGCTTGGCGTTCACTAAAGCAAACCAAACCAAAACCCAAAAAAAAATCAACCAAACACTACGCGTTCCTTCGTATTTGCCCTGGCTGTCGTTGCACAATCAGAGTAATATTTGCTTGAGGCGTGACATGCTCAACACCTGCGCTCAGTGCGCTACCTCACCGGTGACTACATTCCTTGCAGAGACAGACAGGTTACTCCAGCAGTAGCAGCATACCAGGCGAAAATGATGAAACGTGTTTCTTAAGCACAGCAGCAGCAGCACATGACGCCATCAAGGTCGAGCGCAGCCAGCAGCAGCAGGAGCTTGGTTGCATTGAAATGGATCCTTGCTAGGTGAGGGCGCCCCAATCCTGCAGCCATTATCTTCGTCAGTCCGATCTCATAACTCTCGCAACTGGGTTGCATGGAACCATTCCACGCGAGACAACGCAAGCTCTGTATTTTGCTTTCTTTCTTTTCTTTAACTCCTTTCCTTAGCTTCTACTGCTCCACAGAATGAAGATAAAGCATTATTGAACGCGTGATTGCATTGCTCGACGATTGCCCGTCGCCCATTCCCGCGTACGATGCACCCAGCGATCATGTTACCGAAATGGATTGATATCAGACTTCAGAGGCTGGCTTAATGGTTCGCGGACAACGCGAACGCTGTCTGGTGGCGGTCGCAATCGACAGCCGATTACTTGGAACTGCCATCAATAGCAGAGAAAACCCTTCTCTGCGGCACCGAGAGACATGATTGATGCCTCAAAAGGAACGATGAGATGCCCCGTAGATGGTCATCATCATGTGGGTCGCCAAGAAGGAGCCTGTCTAACTGTGTCATCTGTGCTGGTCATGTATCATCGCTGCGTACAGCTTGTTGTGATCATTACCTCTTCGTAGCATTAAGCTCTTTCATTTCCTAGAAGTCCACAAAATCGGACAAGAAGAAATGGTTTCATGGAAAATTGAATTCAAGATTAGTATTCCGAAACTTCTTCTCCGAAATGTCAATTTGAAAAGCAAATCTAGTACCCTCTCGAATCCGGTGGAGCTCCTAAACGCAGTCCCGTTACGTACGTCATTGGAATGGCTGTTGTTTTAAGGAACTTCTGAGCCTCCTCGCTCTCTCCCTCTCCTGCCTCTCCAATAGACGTCACTGTGAATCGTGAGGTATGTACTTACAGCGCCAACTTCACTAATGATATGATTAGGAAGTCGTTCCGGTTCGGACGCAACCCGACCTGACCCTTGACATCCGCAGTCCCACCTGATGTTGGATCGATAAAATCGATTTCCACATTAATTTGTCGACCAAAAATAGAAGAGCAATGGGATGGGGGGGAGGACCGCGTGTAAGCAAACTATTAAAGCAGCAGAACCTCCCAAGCCTGTGGCCATAAATTGGCCTAAAAGGCTAGGCTTCCAGGCCATCAACTGGATCCGCAAAACCGTAAATCCCATGCCACAAATTGTGGCAATAAATATTCAATTACCGCGAAGCGCGCGACGAGCGACGACTATCCTTATCTGCTGAGGATGTAGGGTTGCTTTAAGAGAATGGGGAGAAGGCGTCCGCCTTTTGATGTGACCTTGGCCAAGCGTCAAGCGGTGTTCCGCGTTATGAGCCAATCGATCAAACAGAATCCTCTCCACGAGCCCAAAAAGCTTTTCCTTCCCGCCGGGGGGTGGAAAACAGAATGCAAAACGAGAAAAACACAAGCGTTGACCTCCTTTTGTCGGAGTGTCGGCCAAATGTTGCAGGACGACCAGCAGCAAATGCTGACAAAAATGCCTGGCATGACGACACATCTTGCACGTTCCGGCTCGCTGGCACGAGAATTCGATTTCCAGCAATCGATCGGGATTTGATTCTCGCGTTCCTGCTCCACTGCTGGCACGCCGGGGCAACTAGTCGGATTCTCGGATGACAATCGGTGCTGATCGAATGCCATCACCAAAAGGCATGAGGAGAAGCGCCACAGAAGGAGTGAGTGAGTCGATCAAGCGAGAATCGGTTTTGCAGAATTCAATCAACTCCAAATTGCGCTTTCGTGGACATTCGAAACGATATCGCTCCCTTTTCACCCCTATTAGCATATTGGCTGTAAAGCATAGTAAACTGGCAGCATAAAAACAACCTTTTCCAGAACTGCTGACGCTCTGACGCTGGAGGCTATAAAAAATGTCCGAAAAGTAATGCCTTTAATGGAGCTCCGTCCCCGTCCGCTAAAAAGAAAGCTGCTGCGCATTTCATTAGACGCACGCGAAAGACGCAGAATGGCGCCTCGGAAAGCCCGGAAAATTCGGGGAAAACACACAATTCCTCGGCTGAATAAATCATGCGCCGAACTCCTGCAACGCCGCCCAGCTGCTGTGCAACAACAACAAGTGCATGGTAGATTCCAAAACATCGACCAACCGACCAACCGAAAACGACCTTCGCGGGGACCCTGGGGGGAAATTAAAAGAAGGAAATTTCCCTGGCTCACCTTGATACTCGCGAACACAACCGTCCATCGTGATGAAGGAACGTGAGCAGCAGCGGCAACAGTAGCAGCGGAGTGAAAAAACGAGGAAAATTTCAAGAAAAAAGCATGCTTGGGGTGGTTCGGTTTCGGTTATGTTTTGGTTTTTTCCAATGGCGCGCACGTGACGCATCCAAACCAGCCAACACACCAAGCCAATCAATTGCAAACCACCAACCAACCAACCAACCGACAAACCGACCAACCGGTACCGCGTGTGCGCTGGTGTGTTGCTGGTGCAGAATTTTCCGGGGTCGTGACGCTGGGGCTCGTTTGGATTAAATTTTCATAACCGTCAGCTCAATCAGCACAGCGCCGACAGGAACGGTAGCAGGGTTGATGGTCGAGGCCCCGATCCTGGAGCGAAACCCAAAAACCCAAATTCAATTGGCCACCAGGAGGCGAAGGATGCGGCGGACGCGATGGTGCGCCCGGTTTTGGGACGGTTTGCCTTGAACGCTTTTCACGGTCACACACAAGCGCGCTCGCTCGCTCGCTCGCTCTCTCTGGTATGTATGTTTGCGGAAAACTCGGGGAGGCGCAAGGAAAAACGCCAAAACAGCTGTTGTTTGCAAGGGATGAGCGTGGGGAAAATGGCGAGAAAATGGAACGGGAACGAAAACGCGAAGGAGCGAGTGTTCTCGACACCAAACACGCCCGGAAACGAACACAGCACGTGATGGCGATGTTTCTGGCGGTGTTGCGCTGTGAGCTCACTGTCTGGGTCCGTTTGGTTTCGTTTGTTGGTAAGCAATGATGCCAATCAATCCAGTATTGTTGTTGAGTTTGGAACCTAATGATTTCCTTCTGGATCGAATAGAGAATTGCTTGAGATTCTTGCGTTTCTTTTCAAGTATGTTAGAATGTGGAATTTTCCCGGTGCTTTCGGTTTAACAAACGAAAACGAAAAAAAAACTCTTTACGGGTCCTGAAAATTTGAAATCCCAATCCAAAGGTCATAAATCTCTCGCAACTTAGTCCCGGTGTTCGAGCGACGAGCAAAAGTGGAATGTTAAAAACACTTCTCGTTTGGAAAACCCCCGGGTTTTGGGTTGACCTTCGCCCATTTTTCTCCCCCAAACGAACCGTACCCCCCCCCCCCCTATTGGAAGCTTAAAAAGGACGAAAGAAGGATTAAGGTGTAAGACTGACTCTGGAGTAAGGACCACCACCACCGTGAGGCGCTAGAAGGAGCGAAAAAGGAAAATCATTGAAGCTAACTAACCCAACACCCGAGACCAAGAGAGAGAGAGAGAAAAAGAGGTCAAGGTGGAAAACACCCTGTCTGGAAGGAGGCCAAGAAAAAGAAAGGGAGTGCAGCGAGGATTTCCATCCCATCGAAAAGTCCAAAAACCCAAATACCGCAAAAAGGGCTCTCTAGTGACGCGGTGTGCCCGGTCAGGAGAGAGAGAAAAGGGAGGATAGTGTCAAAGGTAGCAAAAAGGTGGCCGCTGGAAAATTGGAGCTTTTACTACCTTCCCCCCCCCCCCCCCCCCCCCCCTGTCATGGCGATGTTGTACGCTACCTGTTTGGGTTGAGTTTCCACGAAGGAAGGAAGCTTCTTGGTCGAAGCTGGTCTTCTTGCTGGTGCCAGACGCAACGGGGACAGGCAAATCCTCCGTACAGCTCTCGAGTGTGGTCGATAGACGATTCTCCGGTAAAAAAAAACCACTGAGGCAGGTGAGTGAGGCAGTGATAGTGACAGCGTGCTCCTTGTCTCTTCTACTCAACCACATGTATTACGTGGGCGAGAGAGACCGTGCGCTTGGTTTTTGGGATGGAAGGATTATCTGTTGCGCTTCGTGCGCTATTTCTGCCTCGTTGTCGTCGAAGTTGTCGTAAAGGATTGCACCTTCATTGAGCACTACGTCTGGTATTTGGTGCACTTCAAATACTACACAGAGGCACTAGGCAGAGACACACGAATTGAAGCCACGGTTGGCCACTGCTCGCAGATCGTTCTTTTCAGCCCGTGACGACATCGACAGCACCACCGGCTTGCTATTCGAATACACACCACTCACCACACACCACTTTACTCTTTACACTTTGCTCTACTCTTTCTTTTTTATACACCGCTAAAATGAGTAAAATTATCGAGACAGCGCAGGTCGGCAGCCGAACGAGAACGAGAAGATCGAAACCGAAACATTACATTAAAGCGGTGATCACAGAAACAGAACGAACATGAAGATAGGAGCATGGAACTAAACGAGAAAAAAAGGTAGGAGGAACGAAAAGAAGAAAAAAAGGAAAAAAGAAAAGAAGAACCTTTTCCAACAAACAACCACACGGAAGCACATGGCGCTTGGGAAGCCGGCAAATGAGCTGATAAGCGAACTAGGGAGGGAAACCAGACACGTTAACGTATCGTTCGATCACTTCGCTTCGCTGTTCGCTTCTCGCAATGTTAGTTAGTTGTTTGCGTCACCTTCTGTTTCACTAGCGGTTTCGGTTTTCCATTCTTTAACCGTTCTAGCTTCTACCTTTATTGTTTTTCGAACTTGTCGCTCTTTCTTCGACTGTTTTTCGCTGTTTTCTCTGCCATTTTTCCTGTGTCAACAACTGAGCAAAACAGTTTCGTTCATATCGCTACCACGTTTTTGGTTTTCATTTCACGATGCATTCGACTTTCCTGTGGCAGTTGTCTTGGGTCTTGTGAGAAGAAGGAACCGCAAAAGCTTCGATACACAATTCAACATTGAAATTACCGCCGCCGTGGCTCCCACGCGCTCGCACACACACGTACAGACCGCCTTCCTTCCTTCCTTCCTTCCAACAACAACAACTTCCACCTCGTCCAACATCCACACACATTCCAGATCATGCGCGAGGCCCCGGGTGCTCGGGCCTCGGAACCATTTCACCAATCTTCCAGCCATCCATCTTCCTTCGCCCTCTTCGCACCGGCCATGCGCCGGCGGTGTGCTCGCAACCACGCAACATACGATCATCGCAGCGATCATTTCGTTTCATTTCGTTCTCTTTCTCACTCCTTCATTGGTTTCCTTTTCCTAACCGGCTGTTGTTGAAAACCGGGGGGGCTTGGTTTGGTTTCGTCTTCGCCTCCGTTTCGCGTTTTTTTTTCTTCTGTTTTTCGTGTTTAAAAATTCGAGCTGCGCCCAGAGAGGAATCGGGGTTCGATGCTCCCTCTTCCACGCGAGGGCGCGCGCGCGCTCGCACACACAGACCCCGGGCGGGGGTTCCTCGCTTCTTCACCTCTGCACGCGGCGTTCAAGTCTTTCGTTCTTTTCGGTGGTTCAACGAGCAGGAACGGCACTCGACGCACCGTTCGTTCGTTCGTTGGTTCGATTTCGGTTGCGTTAGTGTTTGTTCTGCTTTTCCTCCTCTTTTTCACCCCTTCCCCAAGGGGAGGGTGACATGATCGCGGTACGTTCGATCATTCCGGACCGTCGGCGGCGCGCGATCGTCCACGGATTCCACGGAAACACGCGACACTTGACACGCATGATCGCACCACACGGGAACCGGTCATTGGCGCGTGTATAATCGTGTGTACCGGGGATGGAGGGGCTGGGAGTTCGTTACCAGAACATTAGCTCCATTTATGCTGAACGAAACGCTTTCACACAGCGTACACTTTAATCACAAGTCGGCAACACCTGATGGGGGCAATCGCACGAGACGCCTCAAAATGGAACTAGGAAACGTTTTATGTTTGCACTTTATCACATTGGGGGCAGGGTGGTAAGCATAATGGGGTGGACTCACAGAACAATAAAGAAGAAGAGAAAAAGCATCTTAAACACTCGCACTGCATTCGTGCCTTTTGAACAATGACATAAAGCGAAGGCTCCGAAGCGTCCTGCTCCGAAATTAGTCGCTGGAGCCAGGTGCAGTCATCAGCACATCAACACACCACACGTACAGACACAATGAGGAGTTGTGCTGGCTACTTGTGCACCTGTGTGCAGACGCCACCAAAAAAACACCAAAATACACCAACGGACACACTCTGGTCACAGAACCAACAGGAACAGAAGGATAACCAAACAGAGAGACCACTTGAGCGTCGCGAGCCGCGAGCTGCGATGGCTCACTTCCCTTACCTCGAAAGGGGTGCGCACTGAGACGTTGAAACCGGACCGGGGGACCGAACCGAACCACGAACCAGAACGGAGTGTCGTGGTCGTCGTCGAAGTCGCCGCGAGACGCCGTACGGTCCGCAACACGCTGCTGGTTCTGCTGCTGTCCGTTGCGCTACTACTGGCTGGAGTTGCGGACTTCGGTGTGTTAGTGAACCGACCGAACGACGGAACGAACGAACGAACGATGATGTTCCGTGGCGGTATTGCAGACGCTTGAACAGCGAAAGGTGGTTCGTTCGATTGTGCACCTGCTACGCGCTACAACATCCCCATCAGTGGTAATGTAGCGCAACTTGCCAGAGCGTACACAACGCACACACCCGTAGAGACCTTGCCCGAACCGAATCTATGCTCGAGACGAGCACGCGACGACGTCAACAGAGCATCTCACTCAACAGCTCAACATGAGGAGGCGATGTGTTGCTCACACTTTCTCTCGAGTAAATAAAACGCGATCGATCGCAGCATACGCTCTCCTTCGCTGGAGACGACCGGGCGGTTGCGGTGCACAGCTGATTTGCGAAAAATCATTCCCAATCCTCGTGCGTGCATTCGGTGGCTGTGAGATTATTGTTGGGAAAAATGAGGGTTTGAAAATGATCCTTTTTGGGGACATTTTACCACAAGAAGTAGGGCGATTGCCGCGATCATCACTCACACTGGTCCAGCAGCGCTGCCCATTCCGGAGACAGGTGGTTCGGAACGCACGTTAATGCTGCGTTTATGCTCTGCACGCGATGACGCGCGAAAGCATGTGTGCCACACGGGCTTGGAGTGCGCGTAGAGCGCGCCGGACAGTGCTGCCAGAAGAGAGAACTGGCTAAAAAGGGAAAACATATTTTTTTAAATGATGTTTCAAAATTTTAACAAAACATTCTCTTCCAAAAGATGGCCTGTGATCGTCAGGACAACTAGTGAACAAAATTCCTTCAAAAGCGAAGAAAAGAAAAGTGAGGTATAGTTGGTACCGAATACTTGCTGGAGCTTATGCTAATCATATTTTATCAGAAGTGGCACATAAAATATGGTGTAGACGATTAGGAGGATGAGAAAACGTAGAAGATTTTTTTTTAAACAGAAGACTCCTAATTGGAAGAAAAAATGGAATGAAAATGACACTTTGAATGAACAACAAATGGCAGGAGGGTTACATATTGCACAAGAAATCACTCGAGTTCATTGAAAAGCTATCGGAATGATAAAAAATATATGGAAAATCTATGTCACATTCAAGGAAATCCGAAGAATGATTTATGAAATGTTGCACGATTTAAAAAGTAAATTTTGCATCGAATTGATTCTGGTGTGGAAAACAAAAAAGTCAATGCTATGCAAGTCTGACGGGAGCAATACAAATCCCTATCGGCAACAAATGATCAATTGGAAGCATGAATTGTTAACACAAACCAAAAGCAAAAATACAAAAATTGCCCAAAAGATATGAAAAAAGCGTAGCTAACGATAGCAAATAATTTGCATGAAATGGTGTTCGCCATCCCATTAAAAAACATCTTTTACTTTCACCAAAAAAAAACCCTCCTCATTTCATACCGGTACATCTGGTCTTATCACCTCAGATCGACGACTAAAACAAGAAAAAAAAGTCAAGTGCAGGGACACACGATGGCGTAACGATGCACTAAAGCAACGCAAGACGATTGCATCAACCTGGAGCAGGAACCTGCAGCAGGACAGTCTGCCACATACAGAACAACCGGTGTTGAGGCTCTGGAGCCTCCGCCGGTGTTGCTCATGATGTGCGCTCATTAAAGGCGCACGCAAGAGAGTACTCGCGTCCCAGCCAGCCCCGGAGCCAGTGGAACCGGATTGAGGTCAACGACGGAACCGACGCAAACACACATTCTTGCTGCCGATCTCTCAAAAAAGGAGAACAGCAGGAGCAAGACCGGCAGCATTCCAAGTTGAATGCTTGAGCAAAAAAAAGGAAAAAATGGAGCGAACACGCATTGTGAAGACCCGTCTGTAACGGTATCGCACCGAGGTGGGAGGACACTCCAAGACCATCGGGAGGGATCCGATAGACCAGGAGACAGCCAGCGATGGCGCATCATGCACCCAGGTGGGCTTCATTAGTTAATGAGACAAATTACTGTCCCACTTACTAGCCATAAATCACCTCCAACCACCCCGTTTGCTCTTATCAGTCACTCCCGACATCATCATCGGAGACAGGCGAGGGGAATTGGCGCAAAAAATGGGCCATCTTCCACCCTCGCCTTTTTGCGGGGGAGGAGAGGGAAGTGTGCTACCGAAAACAACGCCAAAAGAAGCGTCCAGTGTGATAGCGAGGGGCCAAGATTGTAAAATGGTAGCAGGCACGGGTCCTAACGGTCATTCCACTTCCGTAACAGGCTGATAAACGATTCCACCACGTTTGCCATGCCATGCCATGATCTTCATTTCAAAAACCCCTTGCGGGGCATGAAGCTGATAACGCGGTGTGCCCCCGCGTTCACGCTCGCGAAGCCATAAAAGTCGCCCACCTGTAACGAAAGTCAATAAAAGAAAAACGAATCGAGCCAACCGGCCGGTCAGCCACGTTTAATGTTCCCCGTTATAAATAGCTGTATATGTTGAGCACACACAACCACACGCGTTGTGGCCATCGGTCACACCGGTACACATCACCACCACACCAAGGGAACGAAGATCGCGCGAAGCCTTTGGCGGTGATTCATTAGCGAGCCTTTTTACTCTCTGTCGGTTCTGTCGGTGGCCAAGGGGGATCCCTACTACTGCAAGGAAACGTTATTACGCCATTTTGCCAGCACAAGAAGACAAACCCAGGGCTGGTTGACAGCCGGGAAATTTATGAGGATCACCAGCCAGAGAGAACTCCGGGATGTTCTCGGGATGAACGCACCCCAAGTGCACCATCAGCGCCCAAGGTCAATGGCAACGTAATTCACGGTAATCGCGACCGGCGACCACGAGCACGACGATGACAAGGACGCAAGGACGCCTTCTTATCGCCATTGCGATGCATTTTTGGGGTGCACCGAAAGTGCACAAGCGGAGCAAGCAACTTAATGGCATCGCTGGTCAGCTTGGGGCTGCACGAGGCTAAATGTAATTCCAACGATTGAAACGATTGGCGATAAGCGAGCGTCCAGCGCCTTCTCATGGTTCTCCACTAGACATACATTATGTACTCGGTTTGGTTTTTTTGGGTGCAAATTAGGAAAAAATGGAACGGAAAAACGAGAGTGCTACGCAATAACGTCTGCAGCATTTGCTGATATCAGCTCCCTTCGTTTATCGGCCATACACTTTTTCTCTCATTTTCTCTCCATTGAGGCGCACTTTCATCGAGGAACATTCTAACTATCATGCTGCATGGCACAGTGTGTCGTCGTTATCGGACAATGCTTTCTATGGTTTTGTTTGTTTTCGTTTTTAATGAACCATACTGAGGCTTATCAGCAGACGCTAGTTCATGTTCCTGATTGCGCTGTATTCCGCGTGCATGGGAATGATTTATGTGGCCTATTTTTCCGCAAACACAACACCGACGAGTTACGCGGTGCGCCATACTACAGTATAATCTTTACATTTTGAAAATTGGAACATAAAACAAATTTAAAAAAAGAAGGCTTAAACCTCATTTTTATTCGCTTTCAAGCAGCGGCTTTAAAATAGTTTCGATTCACCTTCCTTTCGGCGGTCACACTTTCTTAATCAAAATTTTGGATCCAACATTTCCACGACATCGCACGCGGCAAATTCCCGAGCGTCACAAATTAGGCGCCGTCGTCGGAATGGCAACAAATTAGATAGTCAGCTGGTGACAAATCTGGCACAGCGGTTGGAGCGTGAGGACGGCAGGTGAATATTGTTGAGCCCAAAAGTAATCCCAGTACCGCCACTAATTGCGGCAGTTCCCAGAATTCGCAAGATGACGAACGGATGACGAGCTAACGAGCCGAAGAATGAGCAATCGAATCATCGTTGTCGTCAAGGTTTTTGGAACGTTATCACCGGAGACGAGCTAGCCCCCTTTGGACGTTCATTTCATCCATCAGGCTTGAAGTATGTCATACCAGAATTTCTAACAGAGAGACGTTCAGTTCGCGCTCAATGATCAGTTTTTTTTATGGATTTTTTTGTAAAATCTGATGCATAAAATGAATCTCATGTCTGTAGCGACATAACTCAACTTTTCATTTATCATAATTGAAGGACAGATTGCTGTAAATTTGACAACAAACCTTCACAAGCAAGCATCCAGACATCATACTGGAAACAAAGAAAGGTTATTAAAAGACAGGACGAACACAAACAATCGTTGCTGCTGGCATAGAACGTACGCATTCCCTCCAATCATCCACCAACAACCATATGGTTGTGTTTGATTGTTGATTTTATTTTTTGTTTCACATTCTTATCAAATCACCATCATTGCCATTTGTTGTGTCATTTCGTTTTATGGTTGTGGCGATCGAACGACATTAAAGGTTTCCAGAGGACTAATAGAGGAGAGTACGTCATCGATGCCATAACCTACACAAAGTTGCTACACTGTGCTCTGTCACCGATAGATAAGGCATAAAGAGCACGCATTCGCCCTTTTGCTGATTGTTAGGGTTAGAAAATGGGTTTCTGAAATACAACATTTCCACAAGCACGAAACAGGGACACCATCGGATTGCTCGAAGCAATATTGCTCAATTCCAACTGACATGTATCACACTCAGGGTGGTATCGATTGCAGTTGCAAAGCTGATTAGATAAGACCACCGCAGGACGTGAACAGGGATGTTCTCGTCACAGGGGTAACGGAATTGTTTCCCGAAAGTACGCTCTAGTGTTCGGCAGCATTACAAGGTGCCTCGCAGCTAAAAGGGAATGTCAGCTTCCTGGTCACCTGGCTCAAGAGATGTATGGAGCCGAATGTCACAACGGAATGCCATGAATTCCGCCTTCACGGCGACTCGCCCGTGTGTCACCACCATCATCGAGAGCAGGCGACGGGGTCTTTGTCTGGATTTGAGCTGCAAATGCACGCTATACTCCCAGGGGAGTGCGCTGACGTGTGGTTAATCCGCATCTCCTCCACCACAGGAGATACTGTCCAGACCCTAACCCTTCTGTGGCCGCAAACACCGAGACGAGGTGATGTAATATGGGGTTGAATGCTGTTGCTTTGGATTTGCATTTGCCCTGCACAATGCTCCATCCGGCGAGGAGTGGGTGGTGAATGCCCAGCGCAAACATCAACAAGGTATCGTAAACAGTTTGCCAGTGCCAGTTCCTGGTTTGGTGGTGCGCAGTGTGATCCACTGCAACAAATAAGGAAACTAGCACAGCAGCGCAGGCAATTGTGAAATTCTGCGAGATTCTTTACGAGACAGAGAGAGAGCGAGCGAGCGCGAGCTTTGTTTACGCCAAGCAAGCAAACGGTGCGCTAGTCTCGGCTATGGAGGTTCGTTCGCTTGCCGTTGCCCGCAGAACCAAGGACCGCAGCGATAATAGGGGAACTATTATCTGCATCATCCTGCGCTAGAGAGCGAGCGACACTATCGCACCACCACTGTCCCAACCGTGGTGTTTAAACGCAGCACTAATAAATGAAAGCGAAATCCAAACATCACGGTGCGATAACTGTGCTGATCCGCTCCTCTTCCGGGTGTGTACCAGAGTGTCCCGTATCTCTGGGGTAGGAGGCAACAACAGAATGTAGGTTAATTGTTGCTCCACCGGTATCCTCTCTCATATTCCACTCGAGCCGCGGGCACTTGATTAGATTAGGCGCATGGTGCGCATGATAATGCGGGTGAATTTGGGTCCCATCACCTTCCGGCCTTTACCTTCCGGCCATGCCCGTTAACTCTGACAGAAACTACGTTCTCACACAACAAAGTAGTACCAGGTACGCGGTCAGAACCACAGGAGGACTGTTGAAGCCATTAACAGCTGGATGATGTATGTTTTCCTTCAGGGCACACAGCACGCATCGGTGGATGCAGGATCAGATTAAGATCCTCGATAGTTCCCCGCCCTCCTTCATGTCAGACGTCAGCCGCTGGACATAATCTACAGCAACCACCCAGACAGACAGACGGTTGATGACAGGGATATCACCTTCAAGAAGAATCTCGTAAACGCAGCAAGCAACATGCAACGAGCAGCATTTGCCAGAGGCTCAAACAAGAGTGCGCGCAGGGAATCCGGTTCCAGCTTCAGCGCCAGATCGGATCAGGATTGCAGCAATTCACGGCCAGCGCATTCAACGAATATTCAGCTGCAACCGCCATGATGCCTTCCAAGTAAAGCCCTAAAGAAGGGTCTCATTTTTACACTGCAGTAAACTGAACAAACAACTGAACCACTTGTCCTCCTTATGGTGCTGCACCAGGTACTTCTCGTTTAGCAAAACTCTGGTGGGGGGCTTGCACTTTTGCATCGATGCAACAGGAGCACCAGGAGTACGCTCTGTTCACAAACCTTTGTCAGCAAAACACACGGAAGTGAATTCGGTCTCTCTTAGTCTCAGGGGATGGTTGTCCCGCTTGATTAAAATATGGCCACCATATGCATAACCTCCCTCTCTCTCTCTTTCTTTTTCTTATACCAGCGTGAGATCTACCTTAACAATGAACTTGCCCAACGATGGAAGGCAGGAAGGAAGGAAGGTGATGTCGACAAATTTTCACTTTCCTCACGCAATTCCCGATGCATCGAGCAGTGCACATGAAGGGAGTGCATCAGAGCAGCAGAAGGAAAGGGGAACCATGCCGTGTGGCAACGGCAACGAGTTTGCGTCAAGTGGAATCGATGTGAAAACTCGCCAACCCTGGCCAACCTCGAGATGGCCTTCAACCGGTAACCGGTGTGCTGGGAGAGAGAAATGGTATTGCGTTCCACCACCCCCCCCCCCCCCCTCCCCGCCCCTCCCTCTCGTCTTCCCTGTAGCCTGTCTGGCCGGGTTACGTGCTCTTTATTGGTCCCTGACGTCGTCCGCATGGTAGACGTCATCGGGAGAACAAAAAGACCCTTGAAGAGCTACTGGCACTTTGTTGTGTTGTGTTGCGTGGTTTACGGTAGGGACTAAAGGACGGACGCCAGAGTATGCATCCGCAACTTCCGCGTACACTGCTAATTAATGCATGATGCTAATAGAGAAGTACGGTCTACAGGCTCCTCACTAGGACCGCCCGGTGGTCTTGGGGGAACCATTTTGAAAAATTAAAGGATGCCGCGTGTCCCAGCTGCAACGGCGCGTTGCTTCGCTCGCTGTTGTTTGCGAACCTTCGTCAGTCGGCTGATGGCGAGATGATTATCTAGAGTTCTGGACACTGTCACTTACTGCTGTGTTTTTGCATAACTGCTAAAAAACGGTCCATTGAAAAGTACAACTTTAAATAAATGAAAAATCATTGGGTTCATATCGTGTAATTAGTTCTGCTTCGTGTAAATAACAAGGTGCTAACGTGCATGTCTAGAACAACTTTCCCATGTCTGCCTCTCTTCAATATGCTCGCCTATAATTATATCGTTTATGTTAGTCAGCTAGCAGATTTTTTCAATTTCTGCATTCGACTATAATGATGAGTTGAAGAAGCATGCCAAATTACCTGATAAATTTAACGTCCAGAAAAGCATGGCACGATATGAGCACATCTTTAGGGTAAAGTGAGTACTGACGCCTCTTTTGCAAACAATTTAGCTTCAGTGGTGACTCTTTTTAATGATTCTTGTCGCTTTCACAATTTCTAACGTCCGTACAGATCGATCGTTTTAAATAGTACTTCTAGCCTCTCAAAAACAAACAAGATTTACTTGTAAATCTTTGAGTATAAAAAATCTTGAATTGCTGATCTCTAAAACAATGAATTACCGACTTCTTTGCCAACAAAGAATAAACACTACCACAAAACACAAGCCGCCTGCACTGAAGAGGTTAACCGTCGATGACCCAAATAAACGTATCACTCTCCCGTTGTCAACCTGTAGTAGCCCGCTCCCCGTAGGACCGCTTGGGGGCGCATCACGTGCACCCTAAGCCAAATAAATGACAAAGGCGATTTACTTCGTTACACGCCATCCATCACTCATTAAAAGTATCCTCGTAATCGTCGAAAGCGACGCGTTTACCAAACAAGATACTACACCGCCGGCGGAACAATTAACGAACCATTCATAATTCGTCGCATGACGGTTTTTCCCTCCATCATCAGGCTGCTGCTAATCCTTCGTCCGGTCATCCCTACCGAGACCGAGGTTTGCGTCACAAATTCCATCCTACGACGGATTATCGCCTTAGCGTGTCACTCGCACGCTCTCTCTCTCTCTCTCTCTCTCTCTCTCTCTCTCTCTCTGCCTCTGGAGCCGAGGCTTCCACGGATTCCGTTCCGTAATAATAATCGCCATCACGCCACAGCCGCCCGGAGTCGAGAACAAAATCGTCGAGCGATGGACTCGCGTGGAAAAGCGCGTACGGAAAAAGGTAATCATCATCAGCATCCTCATCCTCATCATCATCATCGCACCGTCTCGGGTGCTGTGATGTGATTTCTTTCACTCAAACCGTCACACGGTTTCGGTTGGCATGTAACTTTCTTTTTTCACGCCACCACGCCACCGAGTGCCAAGGGTGTTGACCAACGGGATAGGCCTCCGGGCGAAGTTTGCTGCTCTGGCGTGTTTTGTACTTCGACACCGGGGGGGGGCGTTCTTCCCGGTTGATGCCCGTGGGTTTATCCAGTTATTTAATTTCTCTTCCTTCAGGCTCTCCACGCAACCAGTGGGGAATGGTCACCAAGACCGAGAGTCGGTCGGTCGGTCGCTGTGGCCAGGGTAATTAAATCGATTATTTATCTTACTCGCCAGCTCCCGTTCCTCTCCGGCGGGTAAACCGCTAGCGGGTTTTTTGTTTCGAACCCATCTTTTTTTTTCTTTCTTAGTTTGATTTTTGCGAACCATTCCGTTCCGGTTCAGGATGGCCATATCAGGTGACCACGGTAGGCACGGTGGCCAGCGGTGGCAGGAAATCAGATTTCGAAGCGGAAAAATCTCCAATTTGTGCGCCGCTTTGGTTTCAGTGCAGAGGCCAAAAAGGATTAGCGGTACACCCCGGGCCCCCGGGATCCGATGACCGGTGAAAAGTGCAGAGAAACTCGACGGCGGCGCGCGAATGTGAATGGCCGTAAGAAGCACCGAATCGACCGAGAGAAACCGGTGACCGGCGACCGGCGACCGTGGTGATTTCGGGCTCACCGTTTTTGGGGACTAATCAGTTCGAAGCAAAGAGCTGCCCGTGTACCCGGTAGCGTAGCGGAGTTTTAACGCCACTTTAACGGCGTGTGCGCGGAGAAGGAGACGCAGAAGGTGTTCATAAAACAGATTTCTTTATGCCAGTAAACACCGGCGAGTGATTGGGGCATAAATTGGTCAATTTAAGTGACCCACCGCCTAATTACTGCCTTTGCGGGATGTGATTTCTTAAAAACAATTCGCTCCTCAACAACCATTGGACGCTGAAGATGCTATAAGATGATGACGAAGAAGATAACAAAGTTCGTCAAAGAGAAGACGTCAAGGACAATACAAACGAACGCGTGCTGCTCCCTGCTGTGTGGACCCCTTGACCCCCGGTGTGTGCAGCAACCCCCCGGGAGAGGATGAAAAGAGCTCGGTAATGCGCAAATTATACGCGAACAAACGCAAACGCAATAGCAAATAAACCATTGGGCCAGTATGGACGCATGCAGTGGAACCGGTACCGGTACAAGGACACGCTCCATGCGATTCGCAGGCACACACAACAAATCCGGAGCTACAACAATGTTGCAACCCAGCATACAGATCCGAGTCCTCAAGGGAGTAGGATTGACCGTAGAAGAAGCGACGCAATAACACGCAACAGGCTACCAGGGAGATGCAAGTTCCATATTGGTATTTCCTATTTCCGATTTTATCAGGAAAGACTCGGCGCACAGCAACCACTGCAGCTCCTTTAGGGCATTATAAAGACATCTCTGGATCTCTTGAAGGAACAAACAAGCTGGAGACTGAAGCAAGGAGTTGAAATCTCTTGAGGGTTCTTTCACAAACAAAACTCTCACAACAATAACAACAACAAGCAACTACCGGGACCGGGATGAACAAATAATGGAAATCATAAAAGCGGAACTCAAATCACTGCTCACTGGGTGTGCTGTCATACTGTGTGGTAACCACTCTCTGTCTCTCTGCAGAAGCCTTCGAGCGAAACAAAATTAATTTACTGAAAACGCATAAAAACCTTTAACTTGTCCTTGCCGAGCTGTCTCCCTTTCCCAGGGTATTGCAAGCCAACCCGAACCGGCCTAGAGCAACCGTACACAGAGCTCACACTGGCATGCTGACCAAAAAGAAGCTGGAAAACAAATTTGCAGTTTGCGAAACATAGCACCGTATCTTCGGAGCGACAGAAGCAATAGAACGGCGGCATGACGTCGTGTATTGTGTGCTCCTGTGGCTGTCTGAGTGGCACACACTAGTCCCCGAGCCACGCTGCTGCGTTGCAAAGGAGCTAGTTGCCCCTGAAGGCACATTCACTGTCCCTTGTCGGCTACTAGTTGTCTGGCATCTCCCCTGGGAGGTCGTCTTTGACAGCTGCAGTAAAAATCACGAAACCTCAGTCTCAGTGCTGCCTGACAGAATCTTCCGCAGAAATATGCACCGAGAACCGAGAGAACCGTGGCGAAAGATGCAACATCTGATGACCTACAGCGTAGTATTTGAATATGGACGCAGGGAGCGTAGTGCTGTGACAGGCAGCGGCCTTATAGACTGTGACAGGTTCGTGAGCACGGCTTTATTGGGCCATCTGATACACCATATGATACTCAGACTTCGCGGTTCACTAGAAACATCAGGATATTTCGTTTTTTTCCCCACAAATTCTCCGATGAAGCAATACCATAGTCAAAACAGCAGAAACATCAACAAATGACCTAGTTTCGTTTGCGTTTCTTCCATCTAGGATTTAACATTTTCCAAACGAATGCAAATACTGTTCCGTGTTTTCTATTTCTTATACCGCGAGACGCCATGCCAACTAGCGAGTCCGAAGCACGGACTCGGTGGCTTGGTAAATATTTGCCCTCGCGATCGCACGATGTCGCGCTGCAGAATCTCGGTCTGTCTAGCACTATGGACACTAACTGTTAATAGCTCGCCGAGATGCAGTTAGACATCGTCGTGGTCGATTCTCGACAAAGAGTGCAAGCAAAGTTGTTTCAATGCGCTCCGCGCTCGTTTACATTTGCCACAGTCACAGAAATTGTGGCCGCAACCAAGGACCATTGGACATCGGGTTCGGTGGAATATCGCTGGCGCCATTCGCGTGAATTGACGACCAATAAATTGTGTGTTTTCATTAGTGGCACAATCAGCGGGATGCACACTGTGGGCGTCGAATGGGAAGTATTTAAACCACCTCACCACCAGTTCCAAACCAATTGCTTGCGGTATCGAAGTCCTTCAATCGGGAAAGCACTTTAAGCGATTCCAGTAAAGCACCCCAGCTTTACAGCATAAATCCGCAGTTAATGAAACACTGTGGAACGAAATATTTGCCGACAGAGAAAATAATACTGAATCACGAGTAATCACTCCACCGATGTCGATGTTTGTTTGACCAGAATTTGCATCCTGTGCGACGGGTTCTACAACAACAAAAAAAAGGTAAAAATCCTTTCATCACTCACGTTGAGCGACCCCAGATAATTAGATTATTATTCACTTCCGACACCATTTGGTGCGTGGTCGCGCACATACATTAAGTTAATTATTCCTCAATTACACTTTGTCCTCCCCCCTTTTGGTAAACCTTTCCTCGCCGTGCGCGCTGGCGATAGCCCGGAGCATGGTTTTGCATAATTTTGTAGACCTCCCTTTTTCCTTTTTCCATCGTTTTTTTGCACTCCGGAACACACACACAGGTACAAATAACTGTATTATCACCAGAGCGTGCCAAGGATGCTACAAACATCAACATAAAGTCAGAAATAGAACCTACAGCCTCCCAGCGGGATCATAAGTACCATCATCATCATCATCGTCATGGTTCTGCGTTTGACGGTAACGTCCAATGGGGTTGCAGTGCAATTACATCTGCAAACCGCTGCATGCTGTGCCACGGAGCCATCGAATCGTCTTCCTAGAGGAGACAATGTCCATCGTTTGCAGCATTCCTTTGACAATGTCTCGCTCCTAGTGTCATCTCACCTATTGGCGTCAATAAATTGCAGGAAGTGAATGCTGCTGCTGCCGCTTTGGGGCCGATTGTCCGTTGTGCGCGGCTTGCCACTGCTTGCTGGACTGCCTTACTTACCCACTGACACAGTTTGCCAGTCCTCTGCACCATCGGCAGCAGCAGCAGCAGCGGGATCGGTGCGTTCAATATGTAGTGAACCGCGTGACCTTCAGCAGTAAGCATCCACCGCACGCTGGGCCAATTACTATGTTGACAAACGATCGTCCACTGTTGTTGCTGCTGCACTGCAACTGGGACCGGTTTGCTCCATCGGAGAAGCGTCCCTCCGTTCTATGATACCTTCCAGCTTGTGGCACATACGAGCGCACGGAAGATGTGCAATTGAAACTCTCCATACGGCCGACTGGCGTCACCTGAGTCGCCTTTGCGCTGTTGTGCTTTGCGCTGTCGTCTCGATAATAGGAAATTATGATTAATTATGCAAATATGTTCTATCGGCGGTCTGAAGATGACCTGCATAGACACCTCCTCCTTCTCATGGCCAACAGCTGGTTAGCTAATTGGCCACCAGCCAGCAGACGGCCGCGGTTCACATGTGACACAGATTAAAAGCAATCGGGCCAACAGGGATGGCGGCCGGCGAGATGCCGAGTTGATAAGGCGCAGGAGAAACCTCCTATTTCAAGATGGATGGACTAGTCCAGCATTAGAGCCAATCAATGACACGCATTGGCAGTTCATTAGCGTAGCGAAAACGAAGGAACGGAGATCGATTGATGCTACTTAAGAACCTGTCCATTATTAGTGGCACAAAATAGACAGGCATTACTTATTCATCTGGAGTACCCGGGCACAACTAGCAACGATAACAGGAGCAGCAGAAAGTAATCCCAGGAAAAGTTGCAAATCCTGCTCAGGCCCTGCCCTGGGAAACTCCCAACCACTTGGCGAGGAAAATTTATGGCAAATCTAGCACAAAAAGTGGTCTGGAACAGTGGCGATAAGAAAATGGCCAACTGTTTTCCACTGCACATACACAACGACGACGCCTATTCCTCGAAATAGGCGAGAAAGAGTTCACATCCAATTAGACCCACAAACACACAGCGAAACGGACACAGCAAAGGACTAATGGGGAGTGTTTCTTCTTGAAAACATGTTCACGGAACCTCGCGGCCTTAGTCCAACGCTACTCCCTGGACCTGAAGTAGCCGCCTCTGGCCGCTGTGTGTGGGGCAAATGAAATCCTTACGACTCCGTTTCTTCCTTCTCTTCCAGTTGGATAGAGTTTGTGGAGTTTATGAACACAGGACTCGGGACTTTAGTAACGATTTTCCGGGGCTGGTTCGTAGAAAAGCGCCACCACCGTTATCAAGATACCATCCAGCTCTTGCCCTGCTGAACGGCAATGACAGGACAACAATAACTTCAACCATCGCAACGCTGCCTGCCTTTGTTTGAAGTGTGTATGTGGCTTTTGTTTAGCGATCCGTCGTTTCAAGGACTTTCCAAGCCATTTGTTTCCTTCCTTTGCTTCGTCCTGTTTGGTGGTCATGGAGAACCCGTTTCAATCAACCGAGCGAGCGAGCAAAAGCAGAAGCAATAGAGAGATGGTCACTAGGGAAGTGAAGCTACTCGCCGCCTCAAACTTCAGCTCTGTTGCACTTCCCCTTTCGCTCGTCCTACCGAAAGGATTGACCTATTTTCCCCGTGAATTTGACCTACATTCTCGGGTATATATCCCGGGATAAGGGCTGCACTATGGAAAGGAATAGAGATAGAGACGAGAGAACAAACAAACGAAACGATGGACGACAGCAGCGCGCTGGATGTGGATCACGCGGAGCAGGCAGCGCTTCAGGATATGGCGTGTATATAGTGCAGGGCATTAAATAGGTTATCCGTCCATCGTGGTGGACGGATGCACTTCCTCGACGACCGAGTGCATCGCAGGACGTTGTGCATCGTCCACGATATGGCACTAGCGAGAGAGAGAGTGAGAGCGAGAGAACGACTTTCGTCGGTGGTTGCAACATGCGCTCCCCTCGGTTGCGCGCCAGAATCCATGCTCGAACTTACAAAGTTCTTTGTTCCCATTTTGGAATGTAGCTGCGCTGCGCTATGCTACTGGGGAGGGCCACCACTACCAACGCGTTTCAAACGGGATGGTGACAACGATGATCGGAGTGGCCACATGCGAGCCACTTCGTGTTACTCTGAGACTTCGCCTGTCGCCTGAACTCACCAATACACAGTCAGTCAGGGCACGAAGCTCCATCAGCTCGATGCACGGCTGCACGCGATGTTCCAGGATAACCTGCATCCTGGAGCGGCGTTGCAGTAAATGTGCAACTCCAGGCAAGGCCTTGACTCCATTAAACGCGTTACATGTATACATAAGGTCCTGAAGCCAACACATGCTGCACGTTGCAGGATATGCAACGCGGTGCTGGGATGAAATGTTGCGTCGGTATTGCTGTTACGCTGCGACGCATCCTGGTTACCATTAATACCAAGTTGGCGTACATGTACCACTCAGGATTCAAATCAAATTGTCCTCGCATCGCCATGAAATAAAACCAGAAAGGACATGAGAAGTGACATCACTTACCTGTTAGCGTTTTATGTGCCACTTCAGTCGACGCTGGTGTGTTTGTCCACCAATAAAGATGACACTCTGAAAGGAGATGATGGAAAGAGAACGATTTAGTACAAGAAGAAAGTGATTCTAGAATAAAATTTTTCCGACGCCCTTTACTCCCACAAAATGGAATATTCTGACTAACTTGCTCCTTTGTGGCTGGACTCTCGGCTGGACCGCAGTGACCCAAAAAGGTAAACCGTCCCATTGCCAATCAATTACGAACGGGGGAGGGGCAGACAAGCTTCATATTATCGCCCACCATTTTCGGGCCAAAACATTCTTCGAATGCAAAACAGGTGGCCCAAGTTTTCAATCTTCCAGCAGCAGCATTAGCAGCAGTAGCAGCAGTCTGCAAATGAGTCCCAAAAAGGTTCCAGTAGCCAACCGAGCGCGGCGCCAACACCGAGTTTTCCCATTAAAAGTCAAACAAACCGATAAAAACCCCAACTTTGGCCCGGGGGCCTCGGTGGCAAACTGGCTGACGCCAGTCGTGGTGATGGTGGACGTCGTCGTTCGAAACTTGCCACTCATTTCCCTTCCGAGCGGCCTCGTAAAGTGGCCAGCAGCGAACAGACCAACACTGATTACGCTCTCGCCATTAATGTGAACCACCATGTCGGTTGGAGTCGAAATATTCCTCAAAAAAAAAAAGACATTCCACAACTTGCAACTTTAACTCTCGCCACTCACACAATGGCGCCCCCAATGTTCTCCACGCTTTTTCATTTTTTCCACCTCCTTCGGGTGCGTGGGAGGTTATGAAAAGTTTGTCCAACAAATGCGATTCATCGATTATCGAGTAAAAACAACAAACGAAAACGTCACGAAAGGTTCGCAGACCGAGACACGGACCGCAGTACATTCAGACATTCGAAAGCGATCACCAGCAGCTCTGGGCACATCCAATACCAACTGCAATCCGCTGTCTGGGGGGCACTGTGGCCATTGCTGATTGCAAACGATAATGTTCTCGCCATCATCACCGAGGGCAAGCAAGATAACACCACGCACAGCACCTCGTCAACTGGCCTGGCCTAGCCTGGCGTCAAGCGAGCGAAATTGAATGCAAAGTATGATTAATGGGCGCTGGCCCCCATGGCCGTGCGGCGGTGGTGGCGTCGGAATGGGATGAAATTGATTCCCAGGCATCTCCTCTTCCCGTCTCGGTGCGAGTCGAAAGGGCTCTCTGCAACCGGAAGTGCAACAACATTCACACACTTTGGGTCAGAACAGGACAAAGAATGCAGTCAGTGAGAGCTCCAGTTGCCAATCCTATCCAATCCGCGCCCTTTCGCGCGCAGTCTCTTCCGTTCTCGCGCCGGATACAAACGAGACAGATCAGTCGACGACATCCGACAGTCAGCCAGCGGTCTGTCTGGCCACGAACCACGAAACTGAGTGTCCAATGGAGCGCACACATTCCAATTAACCTGCCCTCTCTCTCTCTCTCTCTCTCTCTCTGGTCTGGCCCGTGGTGTAGACGAACTCCGGGCGGATAAACAAACGGACGACGCCACGATCATCCTTGGTCCCACTGATGGGCGTGCTGCTGTGGTCTGTGGTGCTGCAAATTAATTAACACGGATCGTTCCGGCGGCCACTGGCCACCGTGAAGGACCATAAACACCGTACCACCAGACGACCGAAGGTCCGAGAGGTCGAAAAACAATTGGAGGACATCGGAGTGACGAACGGTACGCTACTCCACGGAGAGACACATATTCGGTGAGCTGATGGCGGGGGTTTATGACACTGAACTGATTTCGTGAGTATCAGACACACATACAAGGGCATGATTCGACAGTTTAGTTAGTTCCAGACATGCTATGCTGGATCGCATTTGAAAACGCTTTTATCCTTTTGGTCGGTTGGTGGAGCATCCCTTTTTTTTTTTTGGGATGGAGGGGATCGATTCCTGGCGTCGGACAACATCGCGCACGTATGGGTCGTAAAATTACAACTTAACTAATTTAAATTATGTTTATTACGATACGTTCGTGCACCACCGCAGGGATGGGATGATGGTGATGATGATGATGATGATGATGATGATGATGATGATGATGATGATGATGATGATGGGGAGCATATAAGAATGCTTATTGCGCTGCATCGTGTGCTGAGCGTCATCCTCGGATCGGAGGGATAACTTTGGCGAGGATAACCAACCAGTCCCGGGGCTCTTCGTTGAAGAAATTGAAAAGGATCAATCAAAAGGATTACATCTAGTAGTTACGGTAGCTAAATTGAGACATTGTGATTCTGATCATCCTAAATTTATCTTTATCGTTTTACTTTTATAACTATTTAACATTAGAATAAATATTTATAACATGTTCTTGCATTTTGTCCTATGTGGCATACAGAGAGGGGAAAAGTCGCTGAATTTCAAAGAATTGTGTTTTAGAAATCTGGTTTTTAGCTATTTTCTTGAACGAGAAATTAAACATATAAAAAATTTACATTTATAATTAACTGACTGAGAGGTATTAATCATATTTAAAATCTTTGTCTGCAATTGCTGCCTTTGTAGAGACTAAAAAGGCAAAAAATGCCCATGTATTAGTTACAAAAGAACGCTTTAGAACCTCACAGTCCTGCAAACGTTTAACACAGACTTCAACACAGAAAGTCCCGACAGTTTCCAAAGGAAAAGAAGGCTTATTAAGAAACTCGAAGCCTCGAACGAAACTATAAATTCATTTCCGCATCCAGAGCACTCGTTGGGCTCCTCTCACCTGTCTCTCTACCGCATGGAAATGAATTGTAAATGCAATGATACGCCTTTATTGCCCACTTGCACCACACAACAACCACACAGGAAGGAATTATCCTTTTTTGTCCCCCATCCCCAACCGGATTCCAATAACCTCAAACAGCGGTACACCGGTTAACCGTACGAGAGATGGCTTACTGCACTCACTGTTACGCCGACCGCCATCTAACACAACTCTTCCTTCAATTCCGGTCTCCTCCCCTTCAGCGATATCCCTACACCGGCCCGATACATTCTGCCATGGAATGTCGATCTGGCGCGCTCCAGCGTCCTCCAGCGGAACTCATGGAAAACAGATCGAGCGAAATCTAATACCAAACGTGACACGAACTGCATTAATCCAATTTACAAGTTTTCCATTGAAAAGTCGAATGCCTCCCGCCCGGCGTCCCCCCCACGGCGCAAAGGTTTGTTTAGTGATGTCGTCGTTCGCTTTGTGCAGGATTTATCCTACCAAGCGCTCCGGAGGAGGTAATGGAATACAATATGCTTCACTGCGTTGAATAGAGTACAGCAATTGTAGAGAACATATCGACATGTTCCTCGATGGATGTCCTAGCGAAGGAAAAGTCGCAAAAAACAGTGCTCAGTCTAGTGTGGGTCGTCGTTAATTCCAGGTAAACGATCAACTCCGATAGATGATGGGGACAGGATTAGGGATTAGTATTGGATCAGGTGAAGGTCAGTGGAGAGATAAATGAATTTCGCACAAAATGTTCTGCAAAGAGAGTTACTGCACAGCATTTCCTCGCTTTTGAATTAGCTTGTTCTTTACAAACACTTTTTCTAGTTCTACTAACAATAGTCTCTTTAAAATAAATTTTATGGAAGGATATTCTGTACAAACCATATATTGCTCGGAAGTTCATTCAACCCAGAGATACGAAATACACACTGAATGAAGACTGAACTGAACAGAGCATGATATAAAAAGGCAGCCACCGTAGACACACAACTTCTAAAGAAAGATCAAGAAATTCCTAGTTCTACGTAAAACACTCTCCAACAACCTCGTAGTCCCTTCTTTGTCTCTCGCCCTGCACGTGTCATGGTAAAATTAAAGTGAACCGTGCAGCCGGCTACAACGACGATGACACCGTGCAGAAGGCAAGAAAAGCTGCTTTTCCACGAGCGAGCACAAGGCACAGCCGGCAGGAAGGCTGGCAGACCATGGGGCTTACTATGCCATTCTTTGCTGATTGGGTGACATTGAGTTTAATAACGAGCAATGTTTAGTGTTCCCCATTTTGCTAGGCCACGAACCATCTGGCCACTGTCTGGAGTCGCAGCTGGAGGTAAAAGCTATGTGTGACTGCGTGTGTTAATGCTGCCGCCGTCTTGCCAAGGTAGACAGAAATAGAGAGAATTAGACCATCACAGGACGCACTGTAGTGTGCGAACTGACGAAGTGACTTGCGAGCATAACGGAGACCTACCTCAACAATCTGTGCCTGGGTTGGCGGCAGTCTGGACAAAGTCACTACCTCTTATGCACACCATCCAGTCGCTCTCCTTGCCGGTGGTGGTGCATTCATGTGGATCGAATTCCTTTCGCACAGCTCTCGATATATGCGATATGATGTCCGCGCGCCCTCTCTTGTTTACCCAATCGGCAAAAGCTTCTAGTGCTGACGATTTTCTGCTGACACAGGCGCGACCCAGCCAGCCAGCCAGCCAGCAAAGCCAATCCCCTCATGCAGCACCAACACACCAGCAAACGCACGAAGAAGCTATATAGTCACCCAAAGGGGTGGGTGCCCGTCGTCCCCGATGGAGCCATTGAGAAAATTCGTTCCATTAAATTCTCCACAGTCTAGAGTGCAGCAGCAGCTGGAGCAGCAGCAGCAGCAGCAGCAGCAGCAGCAGCAGCAGCAGCAGCAGCAGCAGCAGCAGCAGCAGTGTCAGCAGAAAATGGCGTCCCATGGTCAGAACACCCGCCGGGAACCGCCGAAGCGGAACAAGACGTTAGAATGTATTGCAAAGCGGGGAACTGCGGGGCAAAAACCGAAGCATTTCGCCTTTCATCACTTCCTTGGTCCCGAGGAGTCCCCGCGGTGCCACGGAACTTTCCAGACTAATTTGTCTCCAAACACTGGGCGAGGCCCACGTTCTTTCGTACGTTCTGTGACTTCGGTGAACGGAACACGATAGAGAACTTTAGAATGAAGCCATGAATTAAATCGAGCTGCATTCTGTGGTGACAGCATATCGAGGAAAAGAACTGAATCGCCGCAGAATCGTTTGCTCTTGCTAGACGGGGATTGATTTGGAATCGATGTCCGCATTACAAACACCGAAAATGCAAAACAAATCGTTGCCCCGATGATGCACCAAGCAAAAGGAGACCGGACACGTCTACAACTAGTGGCGTGTAAAATGATACACGACGAGAACGCTACAGCAAACTGTTTATACCGATGTCTGGTTGATCCACTCTTTATCCACGTTTTTACTGTAGCGGAGAAGGAAGTTGATAGTTTTGCTCCCAGTTTCCTTGACATCCACAATCAGCCAGACAGCCAGACGAACCAACCTCTTCCTCCGCCGTCTCCGCTGTTCTTGCTGCTCCATTCCAGCACCCCTCGACCAGCCACCGATTAGCAGAAATGGTCGGCGGTGAATGAAATTTATGGTATTTGGAAAACGGAAATGCTCTCCTCCCGCTGCCACGCAAAAGAACGACAGAGAGCGAAAGAGCGAGCGCATTTCGAATGCAACTCCATCCTCGCTCGAACCGCTGCCCAGCCAGAATCTGCACCTGCCCTGCACTACTCACCCCCCCTTTTTATGGGGGTGGAACTTGGAATGAGCTACGATGCTGGCATAACAAACGATCGCATCGTGATACGGTTTCCATTGCGCTAACGTTCCAACTCCAGATTCCCGGTTCAATCGCCTCCCCGCCGAAGAAACCAGTCCAACAAACCGAACTCCCGAACGCAGGGGTTAAGGTTAAGGCGGAAAAGCTAGACAGCGATGTGGGGGTGGGGATGGAGTCTGCAGCGTCCAGACCGAGAGCATCACCAGCTGCATCATCATTCTCTTCCTGTATCCTGAATTCCTCTTTCTTCGCTCGCCTTATTCGCCACCGACACCGACACGAGCAAACAAAGAAAGTCGCTGTCGCGGTAGAAGAAGTTCAGCCCCGGGAACCCCGGGTCAGGATATCGTCCTGATGGCCCCGTGGACTCTGCAGCGTAAGGTTACGGGAACAAGGAAGTGTTCCGCGTCCGTTCCGAGCGCGACGCTTCTACTAGGGCAGGAGACTAATGGTACACCCCGTAACATCCTTACCTTTCCCCCGGAAACTCCCCCACCAGGAAGAGATTGCAGCAGACGAGAAGAGTTAATTTTCGTTTCGCGAAAACGAAGACGACGACGACGACGACGCCGTAGACGTGGAGCTCCGGTGCGCATCTGCTGCACAAGGAAGTGCCAGACATCCCGGACCGTAGGTAAGTTCAGGTCAGTGGGTGGATGGGTGGGTGGGTGTGAGTTCAAGTTTTCCGGAGCATAATTTTTTCGTTTTCTGCTCGCTCGCGTGCTTATTTATGACTGTCTGGCACGGCGACGACGCCCTCTCGCTAGGTGCAACCCATGTGCTGTCTCCCATCGGTTAGCCTCTGGTCTGGCAGGACATCAACCTCTCGCCGCGTATATAGGTTGGCGGCCGCCATCCTTGTATCCTTGTTCCGTTCCGGTGCAAAATACGGACCTATCCCAACGGCACCGGCAACAAGGTAGGTTCCGACGGTTCGGTCACCCACTGGAGCTGGTTCATGGTTCTTTGTCCCGACCAGTCATCCAGCGCACACTTGAGGACTTCTAATGTCTGTCAAGTTGGACACCAGTTTTTTTTTGCGTGCAATAAATTGTCTTTGTCACCCTTGTCGGCCCCGATGCCGCTGACCATCGCTGGGTGTAAAGTGAGACGACGAGGTCCCACAGACTGCGACTGGAGTCAATGACACCATCATCGGCGTCGGCGATATGTGACAGATTCGAACATATCCAAAAACAACAAAAACATCCCGCGCCAATCGCATCCAGTTGCTCTCCATGCGTGTTGAGAGAGCAAAACCAAATTATCGTCACATTCCGCCCGTTCATGGTGCCACTTCCGACGGTCATTGACCACCCCGAGGGAGGGGATAGTGAAGCGCTGTTCACACATTTGCTCCAACGGTTTAATATCTCAAGATTCGTTCCGTACCCTTTTCCGCAAATGGAACGAAATGGGCGGAAATGCATTTAATGCGCCTCCTACCCCCCGTATGACGCGGATCCCGTCGCATCTCGAGTTGGAAGGAGCGGTTGCGTTCTTTCACAGCAATCCCAATGCCATTTGGTGTTGATGGTTGTATTTTTTTTTTATTTTTTCAAACGGAATATCTGGAGAAGAAATTTGTTACGGTCGCATTCCCATTACTTAATTCACTTTCTGGCCATAAAGTGCATGATTGAATGGCCAACGAATGGATCGCAATTCGATCGCTCGCTCGCTCGCTCGTGGACTGTAGCATCGCTATAAATAAATGCGGAGCAACTACTGCACTCCACGTCCACGGGGCATTAATAGTTGGCGCAGCTGGAACTGCTGCGTTGTGTGATCGAACACCTCTCCCCTCGTGATCCGTGATCTAAACCATCCGACCGCGTATATTGACGCCACGATAGACACACACAGTAAGCGCTCAGCCACCCGGAGGGGGTTCTACTTTTAGTCGAAATGTCAGAGTAACAGGCAACCGCGACTTCCGGACAGTTGGACATATCTTCGTCTGGTCATCATGGGGATCCAGTGCCAGTGCCAGTGCCAGTGCCAGTGCCCATCAAGATCTGGTTTGCACTCTAATGCGAGTCGCTGAATGGCAGCAGACGCACTAATGGCAACAATTCCGAGGTTTATAACTCGACAAACACCAGCCACGTCGACGACGACGCCACCATGCGAAACGATTGAGTTATTTATGCGGCAACCAGTGCCATGGAGCCGTTCAAGCGAAGAATGATTGGTTCTCTACTCGGGACCACGAGACCACACCGGTGGGGGGGGGGGGGGGGGGGTCTCTGGAGATTAATTTCCATCGGAAAATCGGGTCCACCCTTAAAATAAGCTGGCTTCTGTTGGCCCACAACAGTAATTCGGACCTTTTCAAGTCCGTTGATGACTGACAAGCATGAAACGAACGAACGGACGAACTGGTGAGTCCGTCGGTCCTTTACCGAACTCAGCAGCGTGACAATCCTCTTGCCAAGTCATAATGATTTACAACATCGTCGCAGCTCACCACCAACACGACACACCTTTGTCAACTAACTGGGTGGGTCCTCCCTATCCCTCCCCCTGAACGGCAGGTCGTCGTCTCACTTTCATGCCCGAGATTGCCGCCACTTGAACTGCCAGGTCGTGGGCCAAGTATTTGCTAATTTATGGCTCTCATAGGCAAGACCCTCGAGACTTGGAGCTCTAGACTGGACTGCACGCTCCTTCTCGCCGCAGGATCGCGTTAGTACGCTCAATATTTTCGTTCGACGACCGCTTTCGCAGGTCATTAGGACCTGCCACCTCCTCCTGTCGCTCTTATCAAAGTTTTCGATGTTTTTTTTTTTGGTCAAATAAATATTTAATTTCGTCGTTCATTTCCTCTCTTTTAGAGGGCGGGACCTCTGCGTGTGAGGAACAATCATGATTGGGCCCGGGAAAGTGAGACCCCAGGAGTCCCAGAGGATCGTGGAGCGCGACCGAGAGTTTTGGTCGTGAAAGAAAAAGAACAAGCAAACGAAGATTCCTAAAAGAACACAAGAAAGATTATGGTTTTTTTTCTTCTGGAAAATTCTCACGGAAAAAGGAAGAACGACCGTGACGGTGGGAGTGTGGTGGCTCGTTAAGGTATCCTTAGCACCTCCCACAAGGCGTTCGGCATTTTCATGATGCAAACCCGCCTGGAGCGCCACCATAAATCTTGGACCTCGTAGCGTTCGCAATCGCTTAACCAGCCTGGCTGGCTGGCTGGCTAGCTCGGTCGATGCCATTCTGAGAATGTTTTCGGTTCAGTTTTCAGGTTTTTTTGGCCGGGGGGAGAGTTCAGAGAAGCTCAAGAGTGAAGCTATGCAGTACACGAGGTTCGTTGTGTTCCAAATTGTTTTCCAAACAAACTAAAGTTTTGTAGCAACAGAAGGAGGAGGGAGATGCTCTTTGTGGGCGTTCGAAAGCAGATAAGACCATTTTGAAGGATACAACTGACGATCTGGAATTGTTGTACCATTGGTCAGAGGGGAAGAAGAATGTTTGAGTAATAAACGAATGACTGGCATTACTTGGAACATCTTTTCTTTGTTTTGGATTGAAATGGTCTTACTGAACTGTATACTTCTGCACTAAAATGAGCTTCAGGAGTTCTGAGGACTTCAATCAGCCATCCTACAACTCCTCTTTCACAAATTGTGAAGCAAATTTAACGCACAACTTACTTACTTACAACTCCTACAAGTTCTACGCCGAGGGCACAGTATAACTCAAAAAAGGGAAAGCAAATTCCACCTCCTCAGCCACCCTTGCGATAATTGATAGCTGTCGCCCTTGTGTGGAAAATTGTTGCACGATACCGTTAGGGCGGCAAAAGTAAAACACCAATACGTCCGGTGGCGGCCAGACTTGGGGGCCCTATACTCGCAAGATTAATGATCCAAACGGTACGACATCCGCAACATAACTACCTTCAGAGGAGAGGGGGCGACAACCCTTCTAACCGCGCGAACGGCGACGGATCAGCTGTTTGAGGTGTCATGTCAGCGGTGGCGACGGTGGCGGTAAGTTTCTGGTGCGTTTCAGTTTATCGTTTGGTGAAGCCGGTGAAACGTTGAGTGAGAGGAATAAATTGCCACTTTCCGGGCCATTTTTCCAACCGGAACTTGACCATCTTTCGGACTACAAAAGGCCTTGTTTTGGTAGAAGGGAAATTGCGATGAACTCGTGTACAGTGAGAAGCATTAATCAAACATATGTTGCAACAATAAAAATCCCGCCTCGACTCCCGTTTAACAGTCAGTCTCAAAACGAAACGAACGCTTATCAGCTTTCCATTCCATTGGCGCCTCGCACACGATAATACATCCGCCCGGCCCCGAGATGAGAACTCCAGTTCGAACCGAGCCTAGTAATTGCAGACACGGCGTCGATTCCCGCGGATTATCTATCGGCATCTCGGAAATGCATTTGTGAGGTTGAAATGCAATCGCCACCGGGCGGTCGCACAATCGATCAGTGGTGCATCTTGCATGCACACAATCGTCTCGTCTCTCTTCCAATCCCAGGCCTATCGACGGGAGCTGTTCGTCGATCCAATCGATACCGATCGCATTCCCTCTCCTTCCAGCGCGTTGTAACGATGCCAATCCGTCGTCCAGTGTGTGCGGTGCGCGATTGCGATGCATCTGACTTGGTGTATTGTGTGTTGCATTCAAAAGGCAAGGGAATGAGCGTAGGAAGACAGGAAGGAAGGTGTTGAACCGGGGTGTTGCTGCTGCTGCTGCACGATTCGATTCACCCCATGAATTACGTAATCGGAAATTGCAATAGCGAGAATAGCGTCCCCTCTAGCACCCCTTGTGTATACCAAGACAATCGCTCGCTGCATCTAAAGTGCAACCTGGCAAGTGCATTCGGTGTGGCGTGGCGCTACTGTTGCTGCCGAGTAGACAACAGAAGGAGGACGAAAAACAAACGCATTGACGCAGCGTCGTTCTCTGTATTTCCATTTGGCACCATTTGTGAGCGAACCATATTGCAGTTCCTGCTGCTCCCCCCTCAAATCTCGGCCAAAACCATGGAAAAACCACCCAGAAGGTCCCAGCTGCCAGATCTTCCACCCCACGAAGAGCAGAATGAAATCAAAACACAACAAATTGATGAGAAGATTAAAAAAAGACGGTTGGCCAAATCGCTCTATCGCTCTCTGTCCCTCTGGGGAGGGAAAATTGAAAACAGAAAACAGCTGTCAACAGGCCTACACGCTACCACCATCAGCAGTAGCAGCAGCAGCAGCAGGTCGATTATTTCGATTTTCCCGTAACGTCATTCACAACTACACGCGTTGGCAGAATTTCCACTAACGCACACTCGCAAGGCCCCAGAGAAAACACCAACACCACCTGCCAGTCAGTCAGCTCCTGGTGCTGGCTGGCTAGCTGGGAAAACACCACAGGTTTTCCACCAAAGAATCGCCACCGACCACCAGGGGGCGCTCCGACCGCGGAAAAGCGAGACAGCAACAATAATAATAACAAACGCAGAGCGCAGACTCGCTCGCGCGTTCGCTTTTCTCTCCACTTTTCCCCCCGGCTCACCGTCGTTCCGTTCCGGTCCGGTCCGAAGTGAAAATCAGGTCCGGCGGTCAATGTATGCTTGACATTCACACACTTTCCGGCTCGGTGGTGCCACCGCGAGAGAACCAGAGCAAATTGATGAAGAACAAGAAGACCAGGAGAGTGAGAAAAAGCGTCCTTAAAATGGGTGAAAATGATGGGAAATCGGTGAAAGGGCAGCAGCAGCAGGGCGCAGCATGTTTTTGTTTTTTTCGCGAACTGGAACTCTGGAGGTTGTGGAAGCAAGATGCAACTCTCTTTTCGTTTCTTTTTTCTTTTTCATTTCTGTTTTTCCTTTTAGGGAGCGAGCAGGATTTTCCTGCAGTTGCATTTGCAATTTTGGCTCACATTTTCTCGATGCTGGGAACACGTGATGCCACGAAGAATGAGTTTGATGTCACTGGAAAATCCTTCCATCTTCCAGTGGCGTTTGATCGATAACAAAAGATGCGGGGATCACAAAATGGAATTGAAAAGTTCCTGGAGAGATAGCAGTGTTTAGAAGCACAAAAAAAGCAGCAGCAGTGCGTAATCGTCCTTTTACGCATTTGCCAAAGAACCGAAAGATGACACCACACCATCGGCAACGATGTAAAAGGATAACACCACGCATAAAAAGAGAAAGTGTGTGTTGGGGTGCCATACACTCGAGAACGTACAGGAGCGTAAACATTTGCCCAACATTTCTTCATAAACATTTGCATAACCACTTGTGCCAACCAACAAACGCAACTTAGAGAGAGAGAAAGTCGCAAAGAGAGGGCTATAAGGGATAGAGAGAAAAAGGATACCACACAGCCCGCGAGAGAGTGAGAGTTTTCCATCAAATTTCCAGCGAATCAAAACAAAGCAGCAGCTGCAGCAACAGCAAAAAAAAAACGGAACACCGTTTTGATGGTTTTCCCAAAAGACGGCGCAAATCATGTTTACAAACAAAACATTACGCGTCAGCCACCCTACGGGCCTAATCCACACCTAGGGGCGACTGGGCGAGATGAAACGGGGGAAAATGGAAAACCCCCGGTGACAGCATATGCTGGAGTAGACCGCCCGTTTTTTTTCACTCGGAAGACGTAAATACCCCATCATCGCGCACACAAACCAGCCACCAGAGTGTGACGCAGTTTACCAACATCATCGACAGACACGCAATCGTGTCATGTCACCAACAGTAACCCCTCGGCCGACGCCTGCTGGGAAATGCAGTTGAATGGCGGAAACAGAAAGACTGGTTGGCTGCTGGCACAGTCACACTTGATGATGCCATTAATAATTCATCGCGGATACGTTATTTAGCAGTGGCAGCAGTAGTGCCACTGACACTGGAAGTGGTGGCGCAGAACGATTTGTGCAGGTTGGCCTCCATTGTTTTCCCTGAACTTGAAAACCACTTCGACGATGACGACCCAGGGGGCTTCGACGGAAAGGATCGTCCGGAGGATATGTGGAACGTAAACGTGAACGTGACCGAACGTAATCTTGCTTGCGTGCTCCTCCCCGCTGGCTGGCAATCAACACAAACATAGAGCAGCGACAATACGCTGCGGTGAGCGCCACCGTTCGATGTAACTCGGGCCTGGTTATCTATTGATTTTGCCTCACTCCAGGGAGCAGGATCAGAGGCAGAATGATGAGGGCAGGAAATCGATTTCTGGCCTCAATAATATCGGAAGCATGCCAACACAGGGAGGATTTGATTTGATCCTTGGAACCGGGGTAGAGGTACGGATGACTAATCCAAGCAATTGATAAGAAGCTGTTCCTTTTCATATCACTCGCTTACGCACAAAGGGAAAGTGGATAGAGTGATTGGCTCATCGAAAATAGATGCATTATCTGAACGGAATGGGCAGGCCCTGCCAGATGTGTTCGCTTATTGAGTATTACATATTATAGCAAGTCAGAACAGAGGCGATGAAGACACTCAAAAGAAGATCGTTAAAAAGAAGAGCATCCAGACCATTAATAGCATCAGCAGTTATGGAAAAAAAATTTAAAACTGTAATAAAAATTGTATAAAACCCAGTTCATTGATCATTTGCATCAGCTCAGCTCTTAAAAAATGATCCAACAGAATTGACTTACCAAAACGATTTTCCAGCTGCTACTTTTCGCTACCGCCGTTCTTGTGCTAGGACTGTGGTACACCACGTTGTGTTTTGCTCTTCAATTCACCTGCTTCACACCTTGCCACTACTTGAACAACACCGAGCACTATTCGGATGCGGATTACCCGCGCTTGCCAGCGCTCGCGGAGCAACAGATCGCGACGATCGAGCCGGTTTTCACCCCGGCGCGCTGCTGAACGTAAACAACACTCACTCACTCACTCACCTCCAGAGCACACCACCTTCACACAGGTTATGCAATTGTGTCCACCTTCTGAACCCTTTCCCACAACAACACACCACAAACCAACAGCCCCACACGCCCGCCCCCACTCTTGTAGCCACTACAAGCGCGCGCACACAACTCCACGAATCTGCTTAACCGCGCGGCGATGGCTGAGCGGACTGTGTGGTGTGGTGTCCAAAACTCACTGAAAAGCGTACATTTCCACGCGTAGGCTACTATAGCTTCGAAGACTAACGACCACAGAGTGTACTACGATGCAGCAACAACACGATACACTAGCAGCTGATTGGTGGCTCCTCTTCTGGATGATTGCTTGCTTCGACGTTTTTTTTGCTTCTTTCGATTTGTGCAACAAGATTGCTACACCTTCACGCACGCACGCACGAATGCACCCCTTTCACACGCCGTCACGATACACTTATTCCATCGGGGTGGTTGTTGTGGTTCTCCAACATGTTGTGCTTCCGATTTCTCACCGTTTAAAATAGCCAGAACGTTCTCCACCGTACGGCGATACCACAATTATTGCGTCTTGGGACAAGTGCTTCTTCCTTCACGCTCTCTGGAGAAGCCCTGTTATTGCTGGAGGCAGCACCAGTGGCCCGATTTCCCAGGAAGGATGCGACCGACTCGCGCCAGGACGACACAACACGACACAGGACACTAACACCAAAAATTGCTGCTGCTGCTGCCGCTGATCAAGAACAACACTAGAAATCGAAAACACAAATTTCGTTCTCTCGTTTGGCCGCTCGCGCGCTCTCTCGTTCTCTCATTGTTTGCGTTTTGATACTCTTGGGGCTCCCAGCATACACCAACACGTTTTCGCGCATTGCGTAGGCGAGAAACACCACCAAAACACACCCACACGCGCACACGGGAGATAATTTCGACGATTGATGCGATAAATCGCGGGATTGTTTATCACTGGGAACGTAACACCAATCCTGGGGATCCTTCTCTGTGAACTGGAACTTTCTTTCACCGCTCCGCGACCACTATTTCTCCTACAATGAAAAAGGAAGGTGGGGGAAATTTGATATAATTAAAATATTCATTTATTTATCCACTTTTATTCTGCAAACACACACAACACACACGATCGGGACTGCCTTTATACAACTCCAAACTGATACCTCAAACCTGGGTGGCTGCGCTTGCCTGCCTGCCTGCCTGCCTGCTGCTGCGTACACGATTGAGAACCTCGAAGGGAACTCTATGGCTGTTGTTGCTTGCTACTCTGCGGGCGCTCTGGATCTGATGGTTGTTATGCCACGTGCCAAGTGCTTAAAACTACGCGCGATCTTGCTCCATCACAGTCCCTTCTTCGCTTCGCCTTCGCGTCTTTAGTACGTGTGTTGCTTCTGTGGCTGATGCTGCTGTAGGTGTGGTGTTTGTATAAACTTATTCCATTTCCTCACTATTACCCAAAAATGTACTCAATTACCATCCGAATTTATACATCTATAAACGGCTTTAGAAGCCCCTATGTTCGACTTTACCGCTAGTGCACCGAGAACCGGACACACTCGCGTCCTCCTCTCTTCCTGTACACACATAACGTTGGTTCGTTCGCGTGTTTAGCGAACCATGCTACGACTCATTTTCCCTGTGCAGCCAAATACCTGCCCTTAGATGCAGTGAAGCTGCAGAGAACATTCTTGAACCAAAGGCCGGGACCCAGGCAGAAGCGCAGAGAAATCATTTCGAAATCAGACAGTAGGATTTGCTCGAACGCAAGTGGAAAACAAGGAAAAATCGAACGTATACCAACTAACGCGAAGGTGTGCAACGTAAATGGGTTTTCTTTAAATTAATCTTACATTACTAATGAAAATTAAACCACATAATTGCGCTCCCGCGTGTACTACCCAAAAGAAACGCGCACTCCTTCTCTCGTTTACCGACTAATAGTTGCAACTGTGTCTCGAGCGGTGAGGTAAAGCTTGAAAACGAAATGAAACATCCAAACGCAGTCCCCTATTGATTGGTCGAGGTTTACAGGTGTTCCGGTTTGTTGGAATTTCAAATGCTTGCCTCTGGCGCAAGCTAATATGCGTGCCAACAGAATGTAGATGGATCGATCAGAAGGTGTCCATTGTCAGTGCACCATTTTTCTCTTTCTCTCTCTCTCGCTCTCGGTTTTCCACATACTGACTGCTCCTTACAAAAGAATAGAATTTAATTCTCTTATTCGCTAAATAAATGTACGTAAACTAGTAGGTGCATTAAAATGTTGCTCCGCCTCTTGACTTTCTCCAATCGCTTTTACCCGAATTCGTAACTTCTGACCAACTCATAGCGGATGCTGAATCCGACGAAGCGAGTGCTACAGATTTTTCCCTGGTAAAGATTTCATAGTTTCCTGCACAGCGCTTTTCCTAAAACCGAATATATATGCTTGAAAATAGTCTGATACACCGAAAAAGAAAGAGCAATGTCCGTTTTGTGACACATTAGTAAAACAACAAGCTTATGTTCCAATGAAATGGTACCTGGTAATCAAACCAATCGCAAATGAATCGAATAAGAAAATGATACATCTGCATGTTCCACTTGCGCTCTCTCACTCTCTCTCGCACGGGTGCCTTCAATTATGGCCACTAACGTA